>NW_012134525.1:4985114-5029205 GCF_000956105.1 Propithecus coquereli | reverse complement strand
GGGACCCATAGTTCATGAACATAAATTTTATTATCACAAAAGCTCCCATAAGCAACGAGACAATATATCCAGCCCTATGACTTCTCAGAGTCTTGAAAACAAAATCAAAGCAGGTAAGGAGAAAACATGCCTTACTGTTAAAGATGTATCAGGTGCACGCTTAGATGTATGAACTCTCATTGCGTGGGACAAAAGGAAGGACTCAAGGATGTCTGCTGCTAGTGAACTACCTGTAACAATTAGAATTCGCATACTCATGAGCACAATGATGCTGGGTAATCAGATTCAGCCAAAATGAATAGGCATAGCCTCTTATCAAATTTAATTTGAGTAGCCCTTGAACTCTGAGCACTGTTGTCCAGAGCAGTATGACTACAGGTGGCCTTTAGAAGCTGGTTAAAAACAAGGAAATGAATTCTCCTCTATAGACTTTAAAAAGGAATGCAGCCCTGCTAACACCTTGATTTTAGCCCAGTGAGACCTGTGCTGGACTTCTAACCTCCAGAACTGCAGGATGATAAATTTGTATTGCTTTAAGCCACTGAGTTTATGGTAATTTGTTTTGTAGCGATAGAAAACTAATACAGGCAGTAAACAAAATAAGTAGAATATAGAGTATGTCAGATGACAAA
The DNA here is from genome assembly GCF_000956105.1 of Propithecus coquereli. Lineage (NCBI taxonomy): Eukaryota > Metazoa > Chordata > Mammalia > Primates > Indriidae > Propithecus > Propithecus coquereli. Next base: position 5,028,573 of record NW_012134525.1, on the reverse strand, counting down.
TTCTAAGGAGAAAATTGGAGCAAGAAATGTGGCTAGGGAGTGTCAGAAGGAGAGGATGGTTGTAATTTTAAATGGGGTTGAAAAGGGAGACATTTGGTGATTTTTGAGCAAAGAGCTGAAGGAAGTGAGGTAGCAAGCCACGAAGTATCTGAGTGATCAGAAAGACTATTCCTGGCAGAAGGCACGGCAAGTATCAAGGCCGTGTGGTAGGAGCTTCCCTGGCATTTCTGGGAACCAAGGAAGGCATCGTGGATAGAGAGGCATTTGTGATGGGAAGGATAGTAGGAGATGAGGTCAGAAATAAAAGGATGCCAGCTGGTGCTTGGTTTTACTCTAAGATAAGTCAAAGGAGGATTTTGAGTGACATGATGTGACATGTATTTTAACAGAATTAAACTGGCTAGTTATTGAGAATAGACCACAGGGGGCAGGGTTGAGGCAGGGAGACCAGGTAAGAGGCCATTGCAGTAATTCAAGCTAAAGGTATCTGTGGCTTAGATCAGGGTAGTAACTGGGGGTGGAGGAGGTGGGGGTATGGAAAGAGATCTTGGATTTTGGATATCTTTTAAAGGCAACAAGATTTGCTGAGAGGTCAGAGATGGAATATAAATGGAGAAAAATCTAAGGATTCCACGCTTTGGGGCCTGAGCAACTGAAAGGTTGTGGCCATTCACTGAGGTGGCAGTGGGAGCGAGTTTGAAGAGGATTGGATCAGTTTGGGTGAATTTTTGGTACCTGAATCTTCCTCTTCCTCCATTCTTTGCCTTGAGATTTCTTTTCTAAAGAGGCAAAGAAGCATACACATAAGGAATAACAGCCAGTGAGAAACAGTACCTTGCTCCATTTATGATGGAGTCAAATTTGCTGTATAACACCTATGCAGGGCTCTGATAAAACTGGGTTGGAGAATGAGAGGTAGCCCAGGAGGACCAAGGGGCTTGCATCCAGAATGTTCACCCTTCAGAGAAGATTCTGAAGGTTAAGACATCCTCCTCCAGCCACCTGGTCATAGGCAGAGAAGCTGGATCAGAGAGTAGGTGACTACTGCCTGGTGAAAGTTATCCAGGAAATACCAAAGTCTCCCTCCCAATCACCAGATTTACCACTTCTCCCCAGGGAAGGAGCTACTAAGAGGGTGGGCAAGGCTGAAACCCAAGGAGAGAGGCAGAGACAGTTCCATTAACAATTGTTGGTTAGAATTAAATGCCCTCTTAGCCCTGCCATGATCTGCTCATCTGCATCCTGATGGGTGAGCCCTATCTCCAAGGGCAGAAGTTGGATCTCAATGTCCTGCTTTAGTTTCTGAGACAAGAAACCTTGTTTTCCTCTCTTCTTGATGGGAAAGAAAAGATCACATAATGAGAATCCCTAGGCAGACAACAGCCTTCTCCCAATTAGGGATGAGTGAGTGAGAGAGGACTAGTAAAGGTAAACTGGTATAATTAAGAGACACTTCCATCCTAATTCTTGTGGATGATGAAGAGCTCTCTGATTACCAAGAGGTGAAAAGGACAAAAGAAGCTTTAAATGCAGTGGCCTGAGTTGGAGTGTCTAAAAATTGGGGCAGTTTGGAAATGAGGTTGCATTCTTCAGTGATGAATAGAAATACTACTTAGTGGTTGTGTTTTTGTATCTGGCAGTCCCCTCACTCAGAGATGACTTGATATTGAAAAAAACAAAACAAACAAAAAACAAACAACAAAAAAAACCCAGTAGCTGTGGAAGCCTCCTCTATTGGGGAAAGGATGTTTCCTCCATATATCCTAATTGCTACTCAATATATTTCCACACCTCTTTAAAGTGTGTAGTAAGAATTGTAAAATGCAGTACTTAGTCACCTGCTACTCCTCAATCATTATACATTAACATGCTGTCACATGGGGACTAGAAAGATGTGGAAAACCCAATCCTTTTTCTCGGGAAGTCAGGAAGCTCATATTTGATGACTCTTACTATAAACTAAGAATACTCTCTATATTTGTTTATCCTTAACAACTACTCTGTAAGGTAGATGTTGCTCCCCGCAATTTACAGAGGGGAATACTGAGGTTTAAAGGTTTGGGTAGACCAAGATCAGGCAAGTAGAAAGTGGCAGGCTGTGGGTTGGGCTTTGAAGTCCTTGTTTATTCATTATTCCCAGCTTGTTCTAGTAAATCCACTAGAATCTCGAAGTATTTTCCAATGATTAATGCTCCACTCCGTGTCAGGCAGTCTATGGCATTTTTCAACGGTCAGAAAATCCTGGAGAAGGTAAGGCATTTCCCCCTCTCTAGGTGCCTTGGCAGTGCCGTTGTGGACCCAGAACACACCCTTTCTGATCTGACATCTTCCTTGCAGCCCTGGCCCGCCAGTGTCTTTTCCGAAAGCTTGGGAGCCCCGGGTAGACTGCGCGTGTGCCATCTCTTTCCGGAGGGAAGATGATCCTAAAGGCGACCTGACTTCTCTCCCCCACGGAGCTGCCATTCCACAGGCGGCCGCCAGGGGTCCCCGCCCGGCGCGCCCGCGCGACAGTCGAGCCCCGGCGGGCTGCGCGGCGCGCTGGGTGCATGTGGGGGCTGCTTGGGAGCCGCGGCGGCTGCAGCTGGAGCGCGGTGCCAGCCCGTCCCTGGCTCGCTGGGACCGGGCGCGCTGGCCGGAGAGCCCCTCGCGAGCGTCGCCCCACCTGCCCCGGGCTCACCCTTTTTCTCTCGCTCTGACTGCAGCTGACCCCGCGAAGGGAGCCGACAGGGCCCTGGGCTGAAGGAAATAACCCCACGGTGAGTGAAAACCAAGCGAGGGAAGGCAGCACCCCAGGAGGGCAGGGGTGCAGGGCGCACCTGGGGACGGGTGCAACAGGGTGCGGGAGGTGTGGACCCGCTCCCCCGCCGGCCGGCCGCGGGCTTCCGGGGCTGGAGTCCGCTTTAGACCGCTGCCGCCGCCTTGGCTCCTGGCCGGCTCCGCGTGCGCACTTCCCGGCAGGAACAAGGGTCCGCTTCCCACCCCGGGATCCGTGGCCTTGATTTTAAAAGATATAAATCAATAAAATCCTCCTTCCATCGGAGTGCAGGTCTGCCCAGAACCCATCCCGAATGGCGGGTGCCTGCAGGGTGCGTGCTGGGCTGTGGGTGGCGGGAAGACAAACTTTTGCAGAAGTGCGCCCGGGGCAGGGGGACCACGCTTGGGCGTCTGGATCCTGAGGGAGGAGACTAGTCTTGGGGCTGCGTAGGGGAACTCCGCACAGTCAGGTCGCCGCGGGCTGTTCCTGCTTCGTGGAGGTGGGAGTGTACAAAGGACACACAAATCCTGCAGAACTCTTGGGCCAACAACTGTCAAACATCAGGAATCCCAGCCCTTCCCTTTCCCTGCACTGGGGAAGGAGGTGAAAACTTCAACTTTTTTTTGATTGCCCCTCCCACCTTTGGACCCCTCTCTGGCGGGTAAAGGACTGACCCCTGGCGCCTGGCAAGTACCAGAGACCCTAAACCCTTCGGGATCGCCCCTCGCTCCCCTTTCCGACTTTCCCCATACGCCCTCCCCACAGGGACCTCGCAACACAGCCGACAGAGATCCTGGCGAATGGCCTTTTGTTTCTCCGCGTTTCCCCTATTGTTTGCCTTTCCAACATCTGGCGGGGCTTGCGGAGAGAAGGAAGCCCCTCTCGCTGTCCCCCCAGCCCCCACTCCAGCCTCCAGGCCAGCTCCAGTAGGGGGTCCCAGCTGGGGAAGGAGAGGAGCCCGACCCCAGCGAGGCAGCCCCACCCCGGCCTTGTGGTTAGAGGGCGGAGGGAAAGTTGTTCCTTCCCCGCCTCCGCGGCTGCCTGTGGCCCAGGGCGCATTTCTCAGATCCGATCCCAGGCGCGCCGCAAAGGGCAAACATCCGAGAAGGGTGCTGCTTTCGAGAGAGTGGAAGCAAGATTCCGCCCCAGTCCACAGTGTCCTGTGGTTGGTTCCGGAGGATTTCAATCTCTAGCTAAAGGCATTGTGGCTGGTCCGCTGCCTGGGCAGTGGGAGGGGTCAGGGCACCCCTAATAGGCCGAAAGCCGAGGTTCTGGGGTCTGCCAGTTTCTAGGGGCGGGAGGGCAGGCCAGAAACTCGCAGAATGGAGATGCAAATAACCTAGGAAACCTCAAGACGTTGCCTGGAAATAGTGGTATGGTGGCTCGCTCGGGGATGAACGTGGAGTTCTGACTTTGCGTAGGGCTCCCAGTTTAAATCCCAAGTTCTCTTTCTGCATTGTAGAAAAAGAGGACCCAGAGGATGCAACGCACGCGCGGCCAGAGCGATGTTCCCGCTTCCACGTCTCAGTGAACAGGCGGCTTGGGATGGCCCTGAGTTCCCCTGTGGGTGTGCCTGTTAGATTATAGGTGGCCTGTTTCCCTGCACAAGTTAGATGTGAACACATCGTGTTCATTCTGAGTGAGCGTACTGTAGATTATTTATTAAAGAACTGGAGCAAAAGCAAAGTAGCCACTCGGAGAAAGCAGGGTTCCCAGGTGGTGCCCAGAGTGTCTTCTTAACAGTGAGGGGAGGCCCAGTCTGTGCACCTGTTGGAACCTATTAATATATTTCCTTGTAGCCTTAAGTTGACCTGGTGTTGCCAGCTTTTTCTGTGGGAAGCCCAATGTGAGTGCCTCTTCCAAGGAGACTCAATTATACTCTTTTTATTTTCCAGCTTTTGATCCCTCCCCAACCCAGGGGAGGTAGAAGGCTTATGTAGGAACACTTGTACCCTATGTACCCATTGAAACATTTTAAATGGAAACTGTGTGCTTGCCTGTGGACAGTTCTAGGAGTTTTCCCCTTGCCAAGTTAACAGAACTTTTGAGTTTCCATTTAACACAAAAGAAAGGAGACTGCTAAGTCAGGAATGTGACACACAGAGCACTTTCTCCAGTGATTTCTGGATATTACCAGTGGGACCAATAAAAGACAAAAAGTAAAGTCTTTGAATAACTGGAAGGTACTTTATAAACATTTCATTATGAAAATGATCTCCAAGGAAGGATTCCCCTGAAATGTAGCAGCAGCAGCAGCAGCAGCAGAGAAGCAGCAACAAAAAGGATAGGAGTTGCTCAAGAACTACCCAAAGTCATCATTAATGAAGTAAAAGGACAATGCTTGTCCCAGTCCACCCCAGGAAAGAAAACAGAGTAATTATAGGGGAAGATAAGCTTGTTTGGTTTCTTTAATTTTAGAATTAAAAAGAAATTCTTCCCAAAAAATATCATTGTAGAAAAAATAGAAAATACAGACAGGTGAAAATGAAAAAAAAGAAAAAAAGAAAGAAAGAGAGAGGAGGCTGTTATAAACAAGGCTCCAGTGAACAATCTCATCTAATTATTTCCTTGGAATAAACTTCTGGATATGATATGTAAGTTAAAAGGGTTGATGCACTCTTTAGGATATTTAAGATTGCTGAATTGTCCTGTAGAAAATGTCTGCCAGCTTACTCTGTCCCACTAAGAGACAAGGAGATCTGTTTCCTATACTTTACTCCTCACTTACATTCTATATTATCATTCTTTTTCATTTCTGGCATGTTGATGGAAGGGGAGTATCTTGTCTTATACTGGGTTTTTAAAATCAAGTTAGATTAAACATTTTTCATACTGTCTGTATTTCTTCCTTTGTGATGATGTCAGTCTGTGTCCTTGCCTATTTGTCAGTGGGGGTGTTCTCCTTTTCCTTTTGATTAGATGTGCTCTTTATAAAAACATACTGTTCTGACTTCTACCCCTGCCACACAATCGAACAATCTATATTGACTGGAAATACTCAGCTTTCTTGGCCATTTTCTTCCCTTCTGCATAGCAAACACTTAGCAAGACTGCAACCACGAATGACTAAAATAACTGAGATAATTCCAGTAAAGTTATTAGGGAGACCAGGCAAAGGCATTATTAGAGAAATTCGTGGAAAATAGCAAGTATGTATTTTCAGCTTAGTGGCTTGCATGTCTTGGCTCTTTTACAGCTTGTAGTGCTTTTTTTCATTTGGAATAACAACTCTGTTGATAGCTGTTTTTACTAAATGGATTACACGAACTCGTTTTATTTTCTGATTCTTCTGCTGATAACCTATATACCATGATCCACAATTTGTTCTTGTTCTTTCAGACATTTCTTCTAACTTTTTGATGGAAACTTGCCTCACTTTTATCATAAGACTTTCTTTCTTTGACTATTAGCATTTGAACCCTGCATTTGGAACAACCTAGAGTCTGAACAGCTTGGCAGCATGCCCCCTATAGCATTAGCAGGAGAGGAAGAGCTGAAGCAGATACATTTCACCCTCTTTTGTGCATTTGTGTAGCCACAATCTCTGTTAATTCTTGCTTGAAGATATATGATTCTGAAATGGGGTAGAGGAGAGAGAGGAAGAGAAAATTCATTTTAGCTAGGTCATGAATTAATACAGATGAAGGGCCATATAAGAAAATTTAAGTAAATAATCTGGTTAATCTGGGTATAAAGTAACTTGTAAAAAGATAAAAGATACTAGAGTGTCATATATTATTAGAATGGCTAGTTTAATTAACTGACAGAAAATATAGTCTTCTAACTAGGAAAATCTATTGTAAAATTTTTCCACATTATGACTCTAGGCATTTCATTTCAGGCATGTGAAAAGCAATGAATGACAGATACTGAACCACTTTTCTGCAGCATTTTCCATGCTTTTAAGATATAGGAATTAAACAATATACATAAGAAATGAAGAGTGCTCTGCATTAGAATCATAGGCTCTCAAAGGTGAAATGAGAACTTAATGGTCATCTAATTCAACCATCCAGCCCACTTCATTATGGATCTCCACTCTTTTAAAGTAATGAAATACCACTGTACAAATGGCATCATTTCAAACAAACCAAGCTGAGAACCAAATGGGCCAGAAATCTCAACCTTTTTTCTCTGGGCAGGAGGGGGGAAAGGAAGAGTTTTGACTCTTGGGAGCTTGTATAAGCTCTTTTAATGTGCTGAACTTTCATAGAATAAACATTCTTGGCAGCAAGAGGGTTAAGTCATTGAAATGTTAACATTTTGCAGCATTCTCTGCTTCATATCCTCTAGTCATTATCTTGGTGAAGTTCAAAGGTGGTAGAGCAAAGCTAGTTCAAAATGGCCAAAGAGAAGAGGAAGAGAGAGTAGAAGATGGAGAGGGAGTCTTACTGCTTAAACCTGTCTTAAGGACTTTCTAAGAAGAATCTTGGTCACCAGGGGAGGGTTGGTCTTGCCTCTCCTTAGAGAGGGGAGTATGACTGATGTTCCAAGGCCAAGCTTCAGAGACAGCAGACATTACATAAACCACCAGCAATCCAGCAGAGGACAAGCTTACAGGATAGTACAATAATCCTTAAAAAGAAGACAAAGAGGAGGAAAAGGAGAAGGAGATTTTGGAGGGAAATAGAATTTTAATTCTAAAAGTATACCTTATTTTCTCCTGAGTAGTGCTGTGAATTTGTGAAGGTAGTAGAGACATCTTCTGATTTCTACTCGTACGATCTCCCAGGCACAGTGACTGTATTTCTCTTCTTTCAGGAAATTGACTATCCTGTTGAAATATCTCCAGAGTTCTAGGATGCTCACCTGGGGGACCCTAGCTCCTGGGTGTTTCATCTCATCTTCTTTCATTTCTTTCATGTCTTCGTTTTCATTCTCCTCTTCCTCCAAGCATTGTTTGAGGTACTCCGCCTGCTGATGAAGTCCTATTTGGATTTCTTTCAGGTGTTTCTCTTTCCAAGTGGATTCAAAAATGTATCGACTGAAGATGTTGAAGGCCTGTATGGACATTTCATAGAAGGCCTCCTTGAGGTCCCTTTTCAGAGACTGGGTGTGTGATAGAATCTCTTGGGGCAACTCAAAAGCTTTGTTTTCTCTTAGACATTCAACAGGAAATGAATTGCTCATACTGCTCAGAAGTCTCAGATTTTGCCAGGTGACTCTCCTCAGGTGAACATTCAGCAAGTTACAGTCTAGAGATAGGATGCCAGTAATGCAAAGACCCACGAGGAGTGTACGCCACAAACACTTTTGAATCATGTCAGGCTTTGGGCGTGATTTTTTTTTTCCCCAAGCTAAAAAATTCACAAGACCCAAAGTCCGCAGTGATGTTTTAAGTACTCCTTCATGTGCTTTTGTATACCTGAATATCTTCAACAGGAGGAGTTTTCTCATTGGTCGTTTTACAGTTCTCAGGGTTGCGGCCCCTTTCCTTTGCCTCTGAGGCTTTTTGGGTGACTACACTGACTTTGGAAGTGCTATCTTTTTTTTTTTTTTTTGAGAAAAGTGAGCAAAGCATTATCATTGCATTACCTTAGATGCCTGGATGATCCATCTCACCACTAAAGAATCATCATAACAAGATTGACAGAGGGTATTTCGGAAAGCTGAAAGCTGTGACTCTGTATACACACTCACTCACCCAATTCTATTACATAGGAGAGAATAATCCTTCGTGAAAATATTTTTTTTGGTACCTGGCTCTATAGCCAAACATCCTTTCTCATTGAGTTAATCATAGACATTGACCAAATGACTGATTATTTGATTGCTAGGTCACCAGAGCATAATATAGCTTATGTTTTTCTGATCTTGTTAAATTAAGCTTCTGTATTTGGATATTTTCTCTTTTTGTTTGATTTTTCTGGATCTCAAAAAAGATGAAGAACAGAGTTGGTCAATTTAGCATGACAATTACCAAGTAGAAAACTAACCCCATTTGATGTTTCGTTGCCATCAGAAAATGTTGATATTCTCCAACTATCCTTTCCTTTAGTGAAATCCATCTCTGGCTAGCATTTACTATGCCTCTGATAGGTTTCTTAGAAGTCTTCTAGGGGGTTGTATATTTGAGAATATTCTTCTGCTTCATAAGGCTTCTCTCTTATAGTATCATACATTTTCTTTCTTTTCCTTTTTTTTTTAGATGTAGTATAGACAGTATTATAAAACCTATGCTTCATTTTCATTCGTTCTTGCCTGGTGGTTCTGGACTCTGTAAAGGCTTTCGTTTGTTCCTGTATTTTTCACTGAGGACATATATGAGTAGAAGGTCACCCATTTTAGCCAAGCTAACTCACACCTGGACCAATGTTACTGTGGTAATGATGGCTATCCACCATTTGTGGTTTTTGTTTTGTTTGACCAAATTATCTTCTGGTTATGGTCAAGGCAAATGGATTCCTTTCTCCAATAAAGTAAAATGGGATGTCATTACACAAGGCTATTTTATTTTACCATCTTAAAGAAAGGAAATACATTTATTTTCAATAAAAGTCATTTGAAAATGGTAAGAAGCCATAGTTCCACAAATATAGCAGACTTTGAAAATTTGACTTAAAAAGTTCTTGTCTAAATCAGTTGGGTAGGTTTCCTCTGAAAAGAAAACTTGTATGTATTACTCTACATGCTCTATCTGTATACATTCTGATTTCACAGACAGATTTCTTGGGGTGACTAACTTTGAAAAATATTGTATTTTATATAGGATTATAGATTGATACAACCTTCCTAGAAAGCAAAATGATGATATGGATCAGAAACCTTACAAATGTGCATAATTTTTGACTCAGCAATTCTCCCGCTGGGCATTTATTCCCAAGAAATAATGGTGATGTCCTTAAAAATTTAGCTCTAAGGAAGTTTATCATAGAAAAATGGAAAATAATTTAAATGTTCAGCAATAGGTACCTGGTTAAGTAAGCCATCAGTAGAAAGCTTTAGCAAGCACTAAAAATTGTATGTGGGAATGTATTTGGTCACTTGGATGGATATACTTTGTAGCTTAAAAACAAGCTTACATGGTAGTATATAGAGTCTGATACCATTTTTGTTAAATGTAGACATACATATATGTACAGATAAATATCTTGAAGTATATATGCTAAAAATTTTGAGTCATCTGACTGGAGGAATAATGAGTGGTTTTTATTTTTGTATTTTTACTGACCTAGATTTTTAAAGTTTTCTGTGGACAGAAAGTATTTAATAAGGCAAAACTATTTTTAAAAGCAGATACTTTAAAAAAGAAACATTATACATCTTAGAAGGGCTCAGTAGTACTTTATTTACTTAACCATTTCCACTCTAGAGTATTTCAAAAGGAAATGTAAATTCTCCTTAAGGTTCAGTTCCAGTTAGTCAATACAAATAACAAATGTGTGGGAGAGTACTATTCTTGGAGGCTTTCATTTAAAAAAATGTGTTTATATGCATATACATATATTTATGACTACACACATGCACACACACACACGCAGAGTCTATAAAGTGCGAAGCATCTCTGAGGGCCATACCTTCTTACATACTTCATATAACTTCTGCCTAAAACTTTGAACTTATTCTGGCTAGAACTGCTTGTCCTGTTTTTGCTTTTACAATGCCTTGTCCTCCTTAACTATGGATTTTTTTGAATAATAATTGCATAAGTGTTGATCTCTTAATTTATTACACTCTCCCACCTCCCTGCAACTTGCCTGTGGTGCTTAGTAAACTTTGCACTAGTCTGAGACAGTTCAGCGGTGCTAACCAAGCTAACAGATTGTTCAACTGCCTTACTGTGCGTGTAAGAAGTTCTGCTCACAGGTGTTGGAAGAAGCTGCAGATGTGGCTATTGTGAACCATCTCGAAGTTCCCCATGTTTTCTGCCATGCATGGTTTTGTCATTTTAGCCCTCTGACTCCAAATCTCCTCCCTTTACTGTTATTCCATGTCATATCCTCATTATTCAAAAATGTATTTTCAGCATTTACCACATGCTAGTCACTGGCCTAGGTCCTGAAGGAGGAATAAGGTGTAGTGCACAATTTCAGGGAGCCTGGTGGTTAAATAAGCGGGTGGGTTCTGAGTGTTTTAGGTAGGAGGAGTAATTCTTAGGGCTCTCCTATGTTAATAGATGCTGATGTTGACAATATTCATGACAAAGAAGGAAAGATGGCTGGCACTCATGGCTGCCCTTCTCCTACCATTAGGATTACCTGATTTAGTAAATAAAAATAGATAATACCCATGCAATATTTGGGACATACCTGTACTAAAAAGTCATTCATTGTTTGTCTGAAATTCACATTTAACTGGGTGTCTTTATTTTATCTGGCAACCCTATCTATTAATACTATGCAATCTCCCATTGACCTCTCAAAACAGAGCTCAGACATGACACTCTCTGCAGGAAGCCTTTCCTCTGCTACCTCTCATCCTCCTACAGAGTTGCATTTGATGGCATTTCTCCATGCTGGCTTTACTTGTTCATATATCTCTAACAACAGTGCACACTCCCAAGAGGGCACCTACCATACTAAAGCAAAATAGTACATAAGCATACACACACACGCACACACACATGTGTACACTCACACGTAATTGCTCTGATTAGAAGCGATCAGTGGTCATACCTCTGTTCTGTAAAAGCCAGGCCATCTGAATTATCTTAAAATTTAATCAGAAAATTGAAAAGAATGGCAGTGTAAGGAAACATTTTTATCCCCAAATTTGTTTGTCACAACTGCCTCATCTGTCACTAGTGGGATATGCATTGACGTGCTATGTTGTTTCCGTGATGTCTGCTCTTATTTCTCTACCATGTCCCGGGATCGTTTATGTGTGGTCAGGCTTTTCTCAGAGGGAAACTGATTAGTAGGGGCTGCTCTGTTGTTCATGGAACTGTGTCGAGTCCATGTGGAGTATAAGATTAACAGTAATGGGCAAGGCACAGTTTGCTTGACAAAATGGAGATGAGACATTTCAGTCTAGACAAGATAGCTGCGATTCAGCTGAGGGGCATTTGGCATCTGCTGGTGAGATTTATCACTCTCCATGAAAAGGCAAGTTTCAAACCAGGGTGCGAGTCACACACTGATCATCCATGTTACTCAGTGCATGAAGGTAAGTCATTTCATTGGTGGGGTCAAAGGTGATTGAGCCAGCAGAGAGCCCAGGAATGGGAAGACTTGCATTCAAAACTGGCGGTACCTCCCGCAGGTCACCACAACACTGTGTGCGGCTGTTTTAGCTCCAGACCAACCCCGTCAGCTCTGGCAACTTGGTGTTTCACTCATTCTCACTGTCTCTGCATTGGGGCCGGCATGGTCCTCTGGTCCCTTTCTTGGCTCTTATCTTAATGATGTACCTGATGTAGAAACTGATAATGACTACACAGGGAATACATGGATGTGTAAATATCGTGAAAATTCAAGCGCTTCAGGGAAAATGAAAGGTTTGCTTGACAGCTCAGCCTCACGTCATGCCCCTCTCCTTCCCTGCAGAAACTGTACTTACCAGTTTGGTATGCATCCTTGTTTGATGTATTTCTCCTCACTAAGCAGTAAGTTTTGTGAGGGCAGGTGCAACAACTGGCTTGTTTGCTGCTTTCTCTTAAAGGCCCAGCAAGACTCACAGAGATTGAGAGAGACCTGGATCACTTTCGTGGGTGGGGGTAGGAGGACTGGCATATATATTTTTTGAGTGGCCAAAACAGGATTGTAAAAATTGTGATATGTTTTGAAGCTGAATCCTGTAAGTGTATCTCTGTGACTGTATATACAATATAATTTGGAAGTAACATAAAAAAGTCTACATGGTAAGCCCTTTATGGATACAAGGCCCAGGATAGATGGCTCACCAGACTTGGCTTATGATATATTCAGACTGTCACAGCACCTGGCACATAGTAGGTGCTCAATGATTATTTGCTGGATAACTGAAAAGGTAATGAAGCCATGTGTCAATGACAGGGAAGTCATTTGGAGGTTTAGTTCTTTCTGTATAGGGATATGAGGAGGACAAAGTCAGGTGCTGGGGAAAACTGAGGAGTTCACAGAACGGTAGATGGCAACTCAAGTGTCCACTTAATGTCCTCTACTACTGCCGATGTTTTTTCTTTGGAATTTCCCAAAGCTGGTTAGATCATGAGCACTTTTGTAACTCTACTCTAGTGATGTCGCACAGTTTTGTATTGTTTGGTTGATTCATCCGTTTCCCCCTCCAGATTAGAAATGTGTCTTATTTGGTTTTGTATCCATGGCACCTCTTACATAGAGGCAGTAAATGTTTATTGAATCAAAAACTGCCATGTGATTTCTTACAGTTCTCAAGTCTGATCAGGTATTTTCCTGTGTAGCAAAACTGCTGAGAGGCTCTAGACCATTCCTTCACCACCGCATTGCCACTTCTTTGTACTAGATGCTCTCCGTAGCTGTCATTTTATCATACCACTTTTAGAGAGGCTCCCTGAACAGACTAATACCCAGTTTTCTTTTGGAGCCCAGCTGAAGATTATATATATGTTAACTTCCTACACAAGAATAATTTGAGCTCTTAGAAAGAAAATGATCCCTGATAAAAGAAAGGTAACAGGGCGAGATACGTATTTAAGTAAATAAATATGCACCCTCAGTGAAACCTACTCTGTGTTTTAGGGTTGCCAGGACAGCCTCCCTCCACATCCTCATTCCCCTGTTTGTATCCCTGTGTTCCTTTGAGCCCTAATGGAACTTTTACTTCTGGGGTGGTAGTAAGAATTTCAGATGGCAGGGGTGAAGATGGGTGTCACTACCTAAATAAGCCTTCCCTTTACCCACTGAGTAGATGTGGATTTCTTCCCAGACTACATCCGAGAGTGCCTGTAGTCAGGAAGAAACAACAAGAGTGGAGTGGGTGATGGGCAGAAATGTCCTTTTGTCTTGGATAAATGTTTAAAAAGGAGTTGGTGTTGCAAAGAAGAGGGCAGTGTCTTCTTTTAATTACTATCAGCTTGCATGTAGTCATAAGGTTTCTTGACATTTATGAAGAACAAAGAAAGGCACTACTATGGAAAAATTTAAGGGAGCTTTTCTTAGGCTGGCAAAGGACTCATATGCTGCAAGTTTTAGGATTTCCTTGGTATCTGAGCAATGTCTGGGGGTGGAGGTTGTGTCTGGGAATAACCTATTAGAGCCAGGGAGAGTGGGGAGGGGTCTCCTTTCTTCCTGACAATACCCTTTCCCCCAGGCGGCCTGAGAAGTCACTTGGAATAGGTTTCCTGAGAGAAGCTAGACTTTCCCCTATGTCTGAAATTAATTTATTTATGTATTTATTTACTTGTTTGCTTTCTTTATTCTCTGTTGTATCCCTAGTGCTTAGCACATAGCATAGACTCTTTAAATATTTATTGAGTGAATAGATATGTGTTTCAGTATTTTACCTTATAAGTATATTTTAATTTAAGTTGAATATCAGATCAGTTCAACAACTTTACATCTTAAAAGAACTGTGTAACTTTGAGCAAATCTGAGTTTCTGTGCTTTATCTGTAATAGGGCTAATAAGAGTACTTACCCCAAAGGGTGATTGTGGAGATGTAAAGTGCTGAGAACAGTGCCCCGTACATAATATGTGGTCAATAAATGATAATTGTCATCATCATCATCACCATCTGTTGCCCACTGTGTTAGACACAATGCTAAATTCCAAGAAGACACGGGCAGACAAGTGTAGGTTCCTGGAGGTAGTTACACCTAAGCTGAGTCTTAAAAGGCAACAGCTGATGAGAGTTTGAATTAGGACAGTGATAGCAGGTATGGAAAAGAAGGGAAATTAGGAGGTAAGATTGGCAAGTCTTAGCAATTAATTTGGAGTGGGAGGGGGTGAGAAAGAGAACAATAGACTAGGGATAAGCTCAGTTTTCTAGCCGGGTACGTGGTTGTGCCACTAACTGAGAGATAACAGGTGGGAGGAAGAGCAGATTTATGGAAGCAACTGGTGAGTTCTGTTATAGACAAGTTTCTTTGCATTGTCGATGGGATAGGCAAGTAGAGATGGCTATCCAGCAGTTGGATGTATGGGTCTAGACTAGAGCAGGAGATGAATGCAGATGTGAGAGACAGATTTGAAAGTATCAGCAGAAGCTATAAGTGCTAAGACCATAAGAATCAGTGGATCTGTCTAGGGAGAATTTATAGGGTATGAAAAGAAGTGGGCCAATGTCAGAACCCTAAGAATCTCTTGTGTTTAAAGAGTGGGGAGCAGAAAAGGAAACTGAAGAGGATGATCAGAGAGGCATGAGAAGGATAAAGATGGAGTATTCTGATTGTTTGATCTGTCTCTGTCTCTTTGCCCAGATGACTCCACAGAATTCTCTTCAACACGCCACTTGAATGCAGCCCTTCCAAACTAAGCTCCCTTTGCCACTGTTGATTTAGACCTAAGGCCATCTTACTGATATGATACATGAAGCTCAGAGAGAGGAATTAATTCATTAAAGCCTAAGATCAAACTCTTTGGGCTATTCTTTGTATGCCTCCATGAAACACATCTTATTGCCAGGCATGTGTCTGTGGAGTCCTTGACAGATGTCAGCTGGACTGAAAGTTGGCTTGGTTACTTTACTTCTTCCAGGTGGAGCTATAGGAGTGGGGGGACATATTAGTTTCCTAGGGTTACTGTAGCAAATCACCACGAACTGGATGCCTTAAAACAATGGAAATTTATTTTCTCATAGTTCTGGTGTATAGAAGTCCAAAATCAAAGTGGCATCAGGGTCATGTTCCCTTCAAAGCCTCTAGAGTCTTTCCTTGCCTCTTCTAGCTTCTGGTGCTTGCTGGCAATCCTTGGTGTTCCTTGGTTTCTAGATGTGTCATCTCTGCCTCTACAGTTACATGACATTCTCCGTGTATCTGTGTGTCCCTTCACATGACCTTATAAGGACTACTCATTGAATTTAGCACCTACCCTTATGCAGTATGACCTTATCTTAACTTAGTTACATATGCAAAGACCCTTTTTTCAAATAAGGTCACATTATAGGTACTGGGGGATTAGGATTTCAATATATCTTTTGGGAAGACACAGTTCAATCCATGACAGGGGATTTGGTGCTGGGAACCTTAATGGGCAGAGGATCTTACAACATCTCCAGCATGTTGGAAAGAATGGCTTGGAGACATTGAGCTAACATGGAAGTGACTGTGTAACCACAGGTCTTTGTTAGAAAGAATATGCTGTATGAGTAGCTAATATTAGTGTCAGTACTAACGAGTCTGTCAACATGATCAGCCAGACATTGTCTTCACATGTTCTTTGGTAACAATCTGTATAGTTATTAATTATAATAAAAGATACTTTTTATTTGACAATTACTACGTGCCAACACTTTACATATATTCTGTTTAATTCTCACAGTTACTATACAATGTAGATGTTCTTACCCTCAATTTAAAGAGGAGGAAATGGAAGCCTAGAAATATTGAGCAACTTACCCAAAGTCATAGAGCTAGAAATCCACAGAATGGGAATTCAAACCCAGGTCTGTCTGAAGCCGCATTGTCTTTTTATAGGACTAAGGTGGTAAAGGGTTTGGTGTAAAATCCACAGTGTGTATCTATGCATTAATGGTCTATTTCATTCCCCAAAGGATTTGAAACAATTTATAGAAATATATATACTACAAGAGAATAATGAGTAGCTAACAAAATCAGAATTGAGGGAAAATGAGTAAAAAAATAAGATGAAGTCAGAGGAACAGTTAGGACATAAGAATGCATGTGATGATGTCCAGTGTCAATATTTGCAGAGGGTTTCAAATCTGTCCCTGGGCTTTCTACAAGCAAAGAGATAATATGATCTGTTAAAATATTCACAGTATCCAAAAGATAAAGCAACAACAAAGCTAAGTAGAGTATCTAGGTTTTCTGATACTATATATAAAAAAATTACAGGGTTTTATAAGTGCCATGGAGGCAGTAAACATGGCAAAAATGTAACTGGGAGAGGTGATGGGTGAAGTGAGACCTGAAGGGCGAAGAGCAGTGAGCCCTACAAAGAGCTTGAGGGAGAAATTTCAGGCAGAGAGAACAGCAAGTTCACAGGCCCTGACAGAAACAGCTTGGCATGTTTAAGGGACATGAAGGAGATTAGTCGGGATGGAGTGAAGGGAATGGAGATGTTGGTACTAGGGCAGGTTGGGACAGGGTAGGGCAGAGCAGGCTATGATGGAGTTCCAATTTTCTTCTAAGACCAATGAAAACACGTGAAAGAGTTTTGAGCAAGAGAGTAGTATGAGGACATATGCTTTAAAGAGACCCTTCTGGGGACCTTGTGGGGGGAGAGTTTGGAGAGGGGGCACAAGTGGAAGCGGGAAGGCCAGGTGAGAGTTGTGGTGGCCTAGACAAAGGTGGGAGCAGTGGACATGGGAAGAATAGGACTGATTGGCAACGTGTTGTTAGGAGGTTACTTAGGGTGTATTTGGGTCCAGGCTAACATCTGTGGTCACCAAAGGAAGTTTTCCAGAAGTGTCATTGATAATCTGTTTGATTATAAGGTCTTTACTGCATTATCATGATTGTTTTTTGAGAACCAGTAGGGATTCCCATTTGGCATTAAATCTTTAACTGAATGGCCTTAAACTAGGTTAGGTCCCTTACACTTTAGACAATGATATAAATATTAATTATTTACTTAATCAGTCTTAGGTTGGGGTTGAGGCTTGAACTTCTCAGGTTTGGCTTGAGGCTTAAATTTCTGAGAGAATTATCCCTTGGTGTATTTCCTATGTGTACACAGAATAAATGCAGATTCCTGTACATTCTAACATTTAAATAAAATAATATGTTTCATGATCAATTTAACCCATGGATAATTATCTGTAGTCAAATCATAATGGAATATAATAATTATGAAGTTAAGAAAGTGATCTTAATCTGTTATTTACCAAATACAGAGGAGAGCCTAGAGCTGACAGTGCCAATTCTCTACAATTTTGTTTTTTAAAAAAACCTCATGAATATCTAATTCTCAGAAATGTCTGTCTATGCTAATGCTCTGACACAGTGTATGCTCCCATGAAGCAGTAGTGTTTTATATGGTTGGATCAAAGTGTTCCTTTCACTGAAGTCACGCAATGGCAGTGTTTCTTGTGTCATGGAAAAATTAAATAAGTGAAATGGATTTTCTATATTTCAAGGTTTTGAGCAATATTTTTCTTAAACTTTTGGCACTTCTTACGGTTTACCTAAAGTAGAACTTAGTCTACAATGATATCTTACTTTTTGATTATTTTATGAGCTAGTGTCTGCTTTAGCACACAATGATTAGATTCATTATTTTTACAAATAATCTCATAATGTTCTGCAAAACTCTCAGGGCTTCCAATGCACCAGATACCAGCTACTGTAAAAAAACACACCCAAAGTTATAGGATGGCCCAGATATGATAGAAACATTTCTCACTCATGTAAAGTTTGGAGCAGGATACTTGAGGTGCAATTGGCTCTCTCTCAAGCAGTGATCAAGGACACAGACACCTTCCCTCTGTGGCTCTGCCATCGTCCATGTGGCTTCCAAGGTTGCAGGGCTTATCTTCATCAAGCTGGGGAAAAGGGGTAAGAGCGTGGTGTAGTGTGTGTGGGAAGGTTATATGGGCTAGGCTCAGAGGAGCGCACATCGCTTCGAGTCATGTCACATTGGCTGGAACTTCATCGCATAGTCACAGCTAAGTGCAAGGGATGCCAGGAACTACAGTCACATGCCCACGAAGCAGAGGGAATGGTTGGTGAACAGTTAGCCCATCTCTGCCGTGCTTCTGATCCATTTGGAAAAATAGTCTAGCAATCAAAATGCATTGGCACTGGTACGACTTGGCACAGGGATTTGGGCTGGTGTGATGGGACACGTTGTAGATGCCCAATAAAGATTTTTAAAAATCCCTGTGGAGAGAATTGGAGTTGTCAGCCATAGACAGCTTTCTATTGGGTCTGTTTTCTTTTCTGAAGAGTAAGAAAAGAAGTACTATTGAAATAAAAGACTTAAATATTTTTTCAAGGCTATACAAATAAGAAGATGATTCATTTGCTATCTAAGCATACTTTCCTTAGAAGAAATCTGTTTTGGCTAGAAAGGTACTGTCATTTGCTTTCTTTAAAAAATAGAACCCATGGCGCTTATTTCCCCACGGGGACCGACATGTAGGAGAAGATCCTGCAGTACCATCCTCAAATAATACTGCACTAGGCATTAACCAGGCAGCAAGCATAGTGATACTTGGGCATATATTATTTCACTTTATCACCAAAAGAATGCTGCAGGGTGGATATTTTTATCCCCATTTTACAGTTGAAGAACCAAGCCTGCAAAAAGTTACATAACTTTGGCAAAGTTCACACAGAGCTAAAGTCTGCCTGATTTTCAGTTAAATGGTTGTTTCAGTATAAAATAGCTGTCTTGACTATATCATGTTTTTCCTTTTTGTTTTTTGGTTTTTTTTCCAAATAAAGAAAAAATTTGTCACCTAATAATATCACAACCCTAACCTCTCAAAAATAACTTTTTCGAGAAAGACTTTTAGAGATTCCTGGCTTCTGACCAAATGAGTTAAACACACATGGGCTCCTTTTTCTGCCTGTGGAGAGTGAGATCCTTTTGCTGTCCATGTGGTCAGTTTAGATGCTGGAGGCTGTTAATGAGTCCCTGCAGTTGACCTGACATGGGGACCAGGCAAATATAATTCCAGGGTGTGGCTGGAATTCATTTCTGGCTTCTGTGGCTAAGGGAGGAAGAGGTGCTGCTGTCTCTGTGAGAATAGGGAAGAGGCAGGGCCTGCCAAGGTCTGCATGCAGCAGCAGACTTGGAGAAGCATCCCAGGGCCTGTGCCATGTGGAAGTTGGAGTGTTCTGCCACAGGGACAGGCTGTGGGCAGGACCAGGAGCATCATGTAACTGAAAGGGGATGGAACGATTTTCCACATAGCACCTTGAGGTACAGAAGTGTTCAAATCTGTTTTCTCAGAGTTGGGTCCATAAAACACTCATTTTGCCAGAAACTCCGCAAAAGAAGGATTTTGTGATTAAAGAAATTTAGAAAACCTTATATGTTTAATCTAGACTCACAGTGTATGCTAATACATGAGAAGCCTCTAAAATCTTGCAGCAAGATACCTGTTAAATTTGTTTAAGCCATGATATAACAAGCTTAGCTGACCATTTACTTAAAAAAAAAAAAATCAAACTTTTAACGTCCTGAGGAACTGGTGTTTTGGGGAGCATACTTTGTGAATCACTGATTTAAATAGAGCACCCAAATAAGATAATGGTAGAAGAAGAAACCAAATATCCAAATTCAGGTGGAACAAATCAATGCAGGATTACAAAATTACTCTTGCTTAGGCAACGTAAGCAGCAACAATGATCACATCATAATCTCAATGTTTTCTTTGGTTTAAACAAAAGAGAAGTGTAGAAAACTCCTACTTTTTACATTATAAAATGACTTTTGCCCTCTCCTTCGTTTTTTTTTTTTCCCCCTTTCTATTGCTTCATAAACTTCTTGCTTTCATCAAATGAGTCACTTAAAATTGAAAGTTTATTCTTTTCAGAAGATGGGTTAAAATCCCATTGAACGGAAAATTAAGTCGTTAATAAAGTGCATGTTGTCACTAAAGGGTGTTACACAAATTTCTTGGGCTGATAACTTCATTTGATGTTTCTTTAAATTTGGGGAACTGTAAGTATTTGAGGAACTTCCTTCACTCCTCCATCCATCCCTCCCACCCTCTTCCTTCCTTCTCTCCCCCTCCCTCCTTCCCTTTGTCCTTCCCTCTCTCATTTCTTCTCTCCCTCCTTCTCTCCCTTCCTTCCCATAGCAAATACATGTTGACACTAAGGCTTGGCATTAAAACTATGAAATTCACACTATCTCTTAATGTGTGTGTATATATCTATATATTTTTATTAGATGAAAAAATTTATCTCTTACATGAATAATGAGTAGTAGGGAAACTAAAAACATTTGAGTTAGTCACTGTACAATCTTGATGCCTTTTCTGTAGACTTAGATTGTATAGCATGGTATTCTGGAGAGATACAGATCCATAGCACGTGTATTACCACTCTTATCACAATGCCAGGACAGGCATCACTTCCTGATCACAGCATTGAGTCTTGCTAAGCCCAGACCTGACTTTCTCCAGGTAACAGCCACCATCCACTACAGATCAGCTGGAACTGGAGCTGTTTGTATTCCCTGGAGTAGTGGAAAGGTTAGAGTTTTAGGAGACCTTGGTTCTGTTCTAATGAAGTGTCTGACCGTGGGAATCAGCCTCAGTGGATCCCATTTTCTTGATATATTTAGACCAGGTGATTTGCTGTATTGTTTTAAGCATCCACATTAATGTTGTTCCTCTGTTTACAAAGAGCTGTCTGGGGACAAAACTCAGCATAGTTTTATAGCCTTCCTATCTGGGGCTCCATTTGATTTCCTATTTGCATTTATTCGGGGTATCTGATACCTTCTCTCCCTCATTGTTTTTTGTATGGGTTAATATTTTAATATACTTTAATGTACTTTATTTAGTTTTAGAAAAATGGCCTTCAAAATGAAAAAATAAGAGTTTTGATTTCTTGCATTTGATGATATAGGCCCTTCTGTGATTTTATTTTTCTAGGAGTGCCTCAGATGTGTTCCCAGAGTCCCTACCCTTTCATTCTCCCCCAAATCCTGCCAGGGCTTTTGGGGAAGTCCCTGCACGTGGATTTCCTCAGCCCCTGGAGAAGCACCTGATAACTGAGTGAATGAAAAGGTTCCGAATGAGGCTTGTGTTTTTTAATGTGATACTTTGAAAAACCTTTTCAGTTCAGATCTTATGATTTGCTGTTTGTAGAACATCAACATTTAGTACTGAGAGTTCAAGAGACTCAGTCACAAGACAGTGCGCTTTAGCTAAAAGATATTATTGTATCAGTGAAATAGTTTCTTCAGGAGCTCGTTCACAGGATTTGAATATCCTGAGTACATATTAATATTACAGAGAAAGTCATATTTCCCAAGTGTTTTCCTTTGGTCCTCCAAAATGGTACAGGGCTGTTGGTTGGAGCTACTTAATAATTCTCTGTCTCTGCTTAACTCTGGACTTAACAGATAACCTTGAACTCTTTAAAAACAAACAAAAAGAAAAAAAAACTCCTAACTTAACAGCTAGCCTTGAATTCTTTAAAAACAAATTCATCAGTGTACCAAATACATCTCAAAAGAAAAATTGTATTATTAATATCATCAGCTTTGATTGCTTGAAGAACTTAAACCTTCTAGGTGAATGATTTCTAAGAATCAGTTCAGAGGTGAAAGAAGATTATTGTTTCTAAATGCTCAGTCTATAAGAAATGATTTTACTTATAACTGATCATTATTCAAAAGACAATTTTTTAAGCACCTACTTTGTGCTGGGCACTTTGCTAGATGTTGGAGACGCAACTCTGACTCCTAGAGATTCTTTCAACCTTGGCCTCACCAATATATCTGAGGGGACTCAACCTTAGTCACTCTCTTCTATAGTAGCTGTTTAAAGACACATCAGGGGGCAGATTATTTAGTTTAGTTCCCACTCATTGCCATTATATAGTTGTTTCCTGAAATAACCAAGAAATTGGCTGAGACCTAGAAACCCTTCATCAAAAACAGATTTTTACACCAGTCCTGGTTGCTGTAAGAAGACTTGTTCTGGACCGGTTCCTCTTTATAGAGGGTATGTTGTGAGCAACATGCTAAGGGATGCAAGGTAGTAGAAGAGATGCCCAGTGAGGAAAAAGTAACCGCTGTGCAGAATAGGACAAGTAACAAGAGTGGGATGATGAGTAAGTGCTCTGTAAATTCAGAGATACACAGAAGAGTCCACTGTCTGGAAAGAGAATAAGGAGGGAGTGAAGGATGAATATAAGGTATTCATGGGTTGGGATCCTAGCTCTGTCACTTACTAGCTGTGTGACCATGGGTGATTTCTTACCAAACGGAAGCTTCCATTTCTTTATCTGCAAATGAGGTATCATAACATCTACTCATAGATGTGACGGTAAAAATGCAAAACACTTAGCACAACGTCTTAAATGTGGCACACAGTAAATGGTATCAGTAAATACCGTAAAACTCAGTAAGCAATTTTGTTTATCCATAGAGTAGCAATACTATATCATAGGACTGGGGTCAAGATTAAATAAGGCGACATAATTAGAGGGACTGGCACAGTGCCAACCATATGGAATAGGGACACATACAATAAATGTTGGCTATTATGATGATGAAAAATGTCTGTAGATGAGAGGAGGCATTTGCAGGGACACAGAGAAGAGGCTCATAGCCTGGTGTGGGCTTGGCAAATTACCTGGTCCTCTTGGACAGAGGATTTGTTCAAGTGAATAGTAGTTGAAAGGTCGATGATGGTTATAAAATGTGTGAAACGTGAAGAGCCTCTTAATGAAGAAATATTGAAGGAAGATTTCAGGATTCCAGAAGAAAATTAAATGAGTAATCTCTAATTTTCCTTCTGGTTGAGATGCCATGGTTCCTCGAAGACTTGCAGTGATTCCTGGGAAAGACTGTGGTGAGTCAAACATCCCTCTGCAGTAGCAATCCAGGGTGCAACGTGTGATGTGTGAGCTCTTCTCTGTTTTGATAGTAGGAGCCCATTTGCTGAATGAAGAAAATGTTTTAGTTCTCATGTGGCAATCTGCCCAAGTATTTGATTTAATAGGAAAGAGAGCAGGTAAAAGCCTATGAGTGCATTTGGTGACACATTATTTCCTAGTCATTTTTTTCCCTTTAGTTTTGAGAGCTAGAGTCAAGAAGAAGGAAGAGAGAAAATAAATGGCTTTCCAGGAAATGAGTCTCCAGGCAGCACTGAGACACCTGAAGAATGTGTCAGTTCATATACTTTGCACGGTGTGAGTCAATAGGCAGTTTCCGGTTTTGCCAAAGTGCACCGGAGGGCTGGGGCAAGCGAAGAAACCACTCCCTCTAAGACATTTAGAGGACTGTTGTTGGCAGGAGAATTTCACAGTTTAGGGTCTTAGGAGGAGCCTGAGAAGTCTGAAGGCTTCCTGCAGAGCTGTTTATATGGCATTGGCCAGAGTTGGAATATAACCTAGTGCAGCATTCCCAAAGTGTTCCATGAAATACTATGTGAAAATAAATTTAGAAAACTCAGAGTTAAGCAAGCAGCCAGAGATTTCTTTACTGCAGGATATCTCAGGACTGTTGTACTAATATGCATTGTGAGTGTCCAACAGGGAGAATGTAAATGCAGTACTTCCCACACTTATTGGAAAGTGGTACTTTTTAATGTAGAATGTAGCTAATCTAGGGAGCAGCCCTTTGGGAAAAGCTAATTTAAGGTCAGAAACACCAGGCTAAATCATTCCTTCACTCTTGCCACTTCCTAGGGGGCCTGGGTATACACACAGACGTTTGCAGGCAG
Organism: Propithecus coquereli; assembly: GCF_000956105.1. NCBI lineage: Eukaryota > Metazoa > Chordata > Mammalia > Primates > Indriidae > Propithecus > Propithecus coquereli. The sequence continues at coordinate 5,004,386 of NW_012134525.1, read as the reverse complement.
CTTAGTTATTCCTGCAGCCAAATGCAGGACACTGTCCTTGAGAACACCAGTCATTTGGAAAATCATGATAGAATGTGGTAGATAAAATAATGGCCCTCCCCAAAGATGTCCACATTCTAATCCATAAAGCCTATAAATATGTTGCCTTACATGCCAAAAGGTATTTTGTATATATGATTACGTTAAAGATATTGAGATGGGTGATTATCCTGGATTATCAGATGGGCCCAAGGTCATCACAGGGTCCTTCTGAGAGGGAGGCAGGCAGGTGAGAGCCTGAGCAGGTGCAATGACAGAAGCAGAAGTCGGAGGGAGGCAGGGCCACAAGGCAAGGAATGCGGGCAGCCTCGGGGAGCTAGAAAAGGCAAGAAAATGGATTGTTCCCCAGAGCCCCCAGCAGGAACACAGCCCTGCCACCTACTGTAGACTCCTGACCTCCACACAGTAAGATAATTTGTGTTGTTTGAAGCCACTAAGTGTGTGGTAATTTGTTACAAAAGGGAGAGGAAACTAATACATGGGGTTTGAGGTTTGCTATTGGTCCCACTTTTCTTGTGCTGAAGGTGGACGAATTAACACACTCGTAGGACCCTTCTAAGCCCCTGATCTCTTTCAGGACTCGTGAAAGTCAAGGAGGAGGCCTGCCATTACCATCCTCTGGCCAGAAGGTCCTGCTTTCTTGCTGTCCTTCCTCCATCTCCCCAAGTCCCAGGGGCCAAGCATCTGCATACACTGCCCAGGTGTGTGCAGTGACCAGACCAGTCCCCGACAGACTTTGAAAGAAGTGATGTGATTGGCCACTAGCCATGATGCACATCTGTTATTTACATAGTAACGTGGGCTGAAGAGTGTACTTCATTCAATTACCAATATAATATCCTGAAAAATACTGAAATTTGAATTGGGTTGTTGTTAGACTGGTGTCATTTAACTAAACGGTGGTCACTGAAATGGACAGAACCGTGCAAAATGAGGACCGCATCTTTTAAAATTATGGTGCAAAGCCTGCAGTAGAGTTGTTATCACTAGGGCTGGTGGGCAGCCTGGCCATGTCCTCACGCATCTGCTGGATACCAAAGTCTAAATTTGGCTGATGCATGGTTAGTTAGGATGCCAGTAAGCAACGTATGGCTTTAAGGTTGAGCAGAGGATAATGAAGCACTATTTGTACATTGTTTCTGATCATCGCAGTTCAGTTCTCTAAGAACCACACTCTGAGACCCTGAGATTTGCGTTCAGGAGGTTTACTGGGGACTTCATGGCAACAAGGCCTGGCAGGGAAATGAGAGCACAGAACTGGGCAGAGGGAGATGAGTGTGATGCACAGGGGGCTCTGGAGCTGGCACAGCCTGAAGAACTGTCCCACAGTTAAGGCAAGAAAGAGGACAAGGCCTTAATGTCCCTCCATCAGCCAGTCATTGTGGGTTGTCCAACCCCCATGGGGGAGCAAAATCCCTCCAGTGAGGGGTTCTCTCCAGCCAAGGATGCTTCCTTGAGAGGCGCTCAGCTGAGAGGTGTCAGCCTCTAACACTCCCAACAACTGGGAGAAAAACATCCTGTTTAAAGGAATCTGGGCGGCACATTACAGGGTCCACTATACAGATTATTGTATGATTCTGGTGCCACCAGACAGCTGAACTTTGCAGAGGGCTAATCAGCATTTCTAGCCAGGCTCAAGTCAGAATCTGGGGCAAAGTAAGCAGGAAGAGGCGGCGGGAGCACAGGAGAGCTGACCCAGGCAGCTGAGCCAGGGAAGGCAAGGACTGCTGCAGGAAGAAGGCAGGGCCGCTTTCTACGCCACAGTGGCAACCTCTTCCTAGCAGCCTGTGGGGGTGGGATCGGCCTCCACTTTGGTTTTCATTTTATTATGGCAACTTGTTAATTTGAGAGAAGTGGAAGCCCTGTTACTTGGTCTTATCTTGGCCCTTCAGGGCACATGGGCTCTGGATTGGAGCAGATGGGGAAAATGACAAGTACTTGAAATAAAAAGTTACTGGATTTGACATTTGTGGGCAATTTTTCCTCTAGTAAAATTTAGGTACCTTGCACAGGCAAGACGAAACTTTTTCAACTCCCCACTTTCCTTTTTCTTTCTGGTTCTTACACCCCACATGTATATGGTATATATTGTACTGTCTCTCCAGTTTAATCACCCCCAGCTCTTTATTCGTTAAGAATTAGATGCTGGAGGCTGCTCCCACTTCACTGAATTGGGAACGGATGGGGTCAGCTCCTCTCATCTCTGACATGACTCAAATTTATGGCTTTGAGAAACTACCCCAACCCCACACCACCAGAAAAAAGGTCCGCAGATCTCTGAAGGAGGTTGCTAAGAATTCAGCAGGGAGATGAACAGGATAATAGAGGACTTTGTCATGAAGAGCTGACAGCATGTTTTAGAATTGCTGGTCTTAATGCTTAAGCTAAATAGTAGATAAAAAGAGATTTGTGTCTCCTTCCTTGTGATAGTCTCTTTAGAAAGACTAAAGAGACTAAAGATAGAGGAAGGAAGATGCTCCCATCTGTAGGAATTTAGTTTTGGCATCCTGGTGGATTGAAGGTTTGGAGGACACATGACAAAGGCTTTTCATCTGAAGAACCAAGTCTGACCCTTTAGTAGTGGCTGCCTCGAGAGGCTGTGTTAAGAATGATTCTGAAGCCAGAGAAAGCCTCTATCTGATTGGCTGATGGCTGCCCCGGCTGTGCACCTGGGGAGAAGTGAGACACCTGGCATGTATTTGGCCATCTCTAGAGTAGAGTCTGCACACAACAGACCTCGGTTGGCTGAAGGGTGTTTATTTTCGTTTTTTAAAACCCTTTCCCATGCATACCTTTAATCCAGTGTGGGATATGCTATACTTTTTGAGTTACTCAAAGATAAAATGCTGAACATATGATGACAAGTTAAAGAGGTAGCTGTCTCGTCCCTGAACTCTAGGGGAAAAGTGGAGGATAAATTAAATCCTGAAATAAGCATTTGAATAGGGAAGAGATAGTTGGGATTAGAGTAAGTATGATTTGGTTTGATATTGTATAGGAGACCCAGATCAATGACTACCAAGAGAGTTCTAGGTCCTGTGTGGCTGGACTTGCAGATACAAAGGTTGTTGTGGGTTTGAAATAGAGAATTCTCTCATTATCTCATCTGATCTGATAGCAGGCAGTGAAGTATGAAAGTAGAGCTTCCAGCACTATGCTTAGCAAATCATAATTGGAAACTGGACATCTACCAGATTGGTAGGGAGAGGGATGGTGTGTGTATGGAAGAAATAAGAGAGCTGAATTGGTGGCAGGAGAGGGAAGGACAAACAGGGCCAGATTCTAGTCTTTGCCCCTTTTGCTCAGGGTGTGTTTTCCCTGAAAGAGCATCAAGGACTATAGGTAAAACTTGAACTGCCATTTTTAAAATTCCTTTTGCCTAGTAACTTCTCTTTTTGTCAGGCAAACAAATAAAAGGCTGCCCTAATATTATTAATTCTCAGACTTTCCCTTGCCAAAAGTACATTACATTGTTCAACATAGATTCCTATCTCACAAATAATGCTTTTTTAAAAGTCCTATTGCTGTAGTTGGAGTTGTAAATGATGACTCATTTTTTGCTGTTAAGTGAGGACACCTGTTTGTGCTTTCTCTAATTTGGATAGCACAATAAGGCAGCTTTGCAAAGGAATTTTGCATTTCTCACAAGATACCTTATATAACTATAAGTCACAGTTTTGTTTTACTTTCCCCCCCAGAATAGGGAATTTGAGACACAGAAAAAAAGAAACTAAAGAAGGTGAACCAGACTCAATTAAAGTGAATTGGGCACCTCAGTTCTGGATTTCTGGTTTCTGCTATTACTTACTTTAATGACAATATTTAACCATTACTTATACATTCTCAATAGTTCTGAGGTCTGGTCAAACATGTCACAGAATTTAATGAGATGCAGTTAAGTTAGGTATGAAAAACAGAAATCTAACTTGAGTATCTTTGTCTAAGACTAACTGAAAGGTGATTTTAAATGAAAAATTCATAAACATTTAGTGATATCTGTATATTCTATATCATTTCAACATAAAACTTAATGACAAAATTATAATTCTAATTTATATTAACATATAAGAAGGTTCTGAAAGTTGCAAACAATATGTAGAAAAAAATGACGCACCAAAGTTGAAATCCTTCAGTATTAGAATATACTGTTTTCCTGTACTGATGCAGGAAAAAAAAAAGCTGTTCGTTACCTGCTTTGACTTGTCCTTCAGCAGGCGGGATAGTTGCACAGAATGACTCATTTCCCTCACAAATCGGAAGTTGCCATTCTAATGAGAAATGGCATGTTTGGAAAGCAAATTAATAAATATTAAAGTTTCAGTCCTAGGAAATTGAGACTCTTCATTAAATTGGACAGCCCTGTGAATGTTTGAGTTACTCATCTTAAATGTACGTTGGATTAGATGTGATTAATATTCCATTTGTTAAAGATAGATAAATGTGTCTTAACCTGACACATTTCTTTTCCAGGAGTTTTAAATGAGAAACTGAGTTCATTTTACTGGCACTATTATAGAAGTAATTTGTTTACATGATGATTTGGTTCATGAGCCTAAAGGGTCGATTTAGAGAAGGTTTTTATTTGATAGTTGAATCATAAAGAGACAGGCTTTTGGGTTCCAGCCTCATCATCTGGCTTATACATGATTTTTCTTTGTTCCTCAGTCTTTTCACACATAAAAGAAATACATCAGCAGTAGCTCTGAGGTGCAAAAATAAACGCATTTGCCTTTTGGGGTAAAATATTTGAATTGTAAAACCCCGGTACATATTCTTATTTTAATTAAAGGAGGAAAACAGATCCAAAGTGATTTTAGGAGCTTAATTAGGGTAAATTGATAAGGCAGCTTAGAATTTAAATTCATGATTCTTTTCTATTCTATTTATTGGATGGTAATTTATGCATATACAGATAAATGTAGTGCACTTTAAAAATTCTGTGTTAAGATCTTGTTTTTTATGAATCAGAGGTTGTGAGCCAACAGCAGTCCATGGGCCTCTTTTGGCCCACGGAGATTTTTGTCTGCTTATAAAAAGCATTGACTTTTCTTTTTAGTTGTCCACCTGTAAAAAATACACAGATTTCACCTACAAATATAGACTTCCAGTTACTCTTGAAAAATCAGAAGATCCAGCAATATTAGGTCTTTATCCCTGGATAGCAATTGCTACCAGAGCTGAGTAACTGCCCCCTTTAAATAGTCCATGTGCCCAGCACCAGTGGTCTCTTTATCCACCTGACAAAAGCATTTGAGTATGAGACCCCCATTACCACAAAACAGGCTTTTCTCTGTTGGCCTAGATGAGAAAATTCTGGCACTGAGAAAACAATTTAAACATTATTAAGTGGTATTTGTTTTTAAAGAGATTAGGTACATGAACAAAACTTGGGGTACTGCCATCTTGAACTTTCTTTTACTAAGAAGTGAGTTCTAACTTTTCTTCTTTCCTTTAAGTTTGTCCAAAGATGCATTTGCAAAGGGATGACCGAGACCAGGGCAAAACCAGCCCGCCCCTCCCTGATGCACACATCACAGGCTTATTCCAACAGCTCCTCTAATTAAAGGTCTCAAACAGCTCATAAGATTCCCAAAGCCAATTAAACAGTGCTCATCCTTGTACCTCCCAGTAGATTGGGGAGTAGCTTGGCAAACGCTGTGATTGATATGAAAAGTAGTAACGTATTTTTAAGCACTTTTAGTACTGTTGTTACTCCATGAGGCACAAGCTTTCAACACAGAGTGGCCTTTTATCCTCTGTGCTTTTGGAGTGTGAGAACACCACGAAGGCTACATGCACCACAGCGTTCCTGTGGGCTGAGACTCAAGGCCTGGAGAAGAGGGTGGCAGCGGGGGAGTGACAGCCCAGGGAGGGGGAGTTGGCAGCTGTCATCTGAATAGCAATTCCCTCTCCCATTATCCTCCTGCCCAACGCTCCTTTATATTCATGGTTTCCCTCACTGCATAGCACCAAGGCCAGCTTCCTTTGCACGTTTCATTTCCTTGTCTGTCTTGGAATTTCATTTTAATTTACTAAGAATCACTGGACTGCTTCAGGAAAAAAAAATCAGCTAGTAGAAATGGGAGCTAGTTGGTAGAGAATCTGCTGGGAGGAATTTATTTAAATACAAGAAGTTAAAGCCAAATCTATATGGTAAGTTAACTTTATGTTTACTTATTGTTATTTAATTTCATTAATTTCCTATAATGTAGTGATTAATTAGTTCAATGTGCACACAAACTATATTTGTGCTGTTAAGAGAAAAAAATGAGGAAAACATTTTATATTCTAATTACAAAGTAATACACATTTAGTGTAGAACATATAAAACTACAAAAATTCAGGAAAGTACAAAGAAGAAATTTAAAATCACCAGATCCAGAGATAATTATTGTTAACTTTTGAATTTATTTCTTTACAATCAAATATGTATGTATATTTTAGGAAATTGTGATAATTTATTCTGGATATGCTACTTTATTATTTGCTTATTTATGTATAATACTAAATCATAAATATTTCCATATCTTTAAATATTTTTTCAAAGATTTTTAAATGTCTATATAGAATTTCATTATATGGATATCTCCTGATCTTTGGAAAGTTAGGTTTTTCCAAATTTGAGTGATAAACATTGTTGTTATAAAGACATTCATAAGCTTTCACATTGAAGCTTTGTGCAAATCTGTGATTTTTCCTTAGGAAAAATTCCCAGAACTGATTTGTGAGTCAAAGAGTAGTTGGGCTTTAAAGTGACCTTCACAAAGGTTGTAGGAATTGAACTCCCTCTGGCATTGTATGAAACCCCAAAACAGGGAGCTTTTCTAAGAACAACTTTTTGAGAAGCTGCTTGGAATACTTCCTCTGAATGATTTTGTCTAGATATTTTTACTCCATGAAAAAGACTAATAAGTTGCTGGAGTTTCTTGGAGTATAGGAACAGGAAAGTGGAATGCTGCCAACTTTGAAAATGTTTAGAAAAAGTGTGGGCCATCTTACCCATCATTTAAATTAACATTTGTTTCAGATCATGAATAGAAAACCAACTGTTCTGGAAGAAAACATAAATGTCTGCTGGAGAACGTGTATTTGCTTTGAGAACCTTTGGGACCAAGAAAATCAAATACTTAATAACAACAGCATAATGAGGCCGCAGGGGTGCTGAAAGCATTAATTAATGAATGATTTTAAGGTTCTAGAGAAACCTAGGAAGTGCTCAGAGTGATGGATTCCTTTACTGACAAAGACTTATATGTTGAACTGCTTGGAGTGACTTGATTAAACCAGAGCTAAATTTTAAAACACACCTAATTACAGTTCCCCCTATTATAAATGGGATGCATCATATTTATTGGAGTCCTATTATTCTATTGAGAAGATGAACCACAGTTAGCCACACCCATATTTTTGAAGACGTAGGCTATAGAACTGAACTTTTAAACATACCCGGAGAGGTTTAGGAGTGAATATTGTACTGTCCATATGCACAATGTCTCAGTTGACAACAAAAGAGCCATAGGAAGACAGGCCCTGAACTGACCAATTGAATAGAACTTGAGGCTCTGATCAGAAAAATGGAAGCTATGTAAATAGATCAAGTTTGGACAAGTGCTTCCTAGTGTTGTCAATGAAACTTAACATTTTCAGTGGTCCTTCTGAGTTTAACAGGTTTCTAACTCATAGCAATAAAACCAGATTTTGCTACAGTTTACTTGGCAAATTTAATCTCCACTTATTCCTGCAGTAGGATTAATTACGTAAAAACAATATGACTTGATTGTATAAGTTGACACTGATGTGACAACTCAGTTGGAAAACTTGCTGTATTTTGTCATGAACGCAATGAAGGTTTTTGCTTGTTTGTTTTTAGTGATCCTTAATTACTTAGAAAACCTATAAACTGGAATAGCATAGAGGGATAAAGCTGTTCCATGCCTTAGAAGAGAATTTATGCTAATTATAATAATATGTTGCCAGCATGATTGTTTTGTAAGGGATGTTGTATCATTGATGTGCTGGGAACTGTAGTTACTATTCCCTGAGGATAGGAGACTTCCCTTAAGAGAAGGGAGTTCTGGTCTTTCTTTTTTATGTTATAGTAATGAGAACTCTTGTCCAGGATTAACCTCTCCCGATGAATCTTTTGCCTGAATAACAAACTCAATAAAGCACTTAATATGATCAACACTAGCAATATGTGAAGTTAGCCTAGTAATTAAGGAATAGGAAGTTTGAGCCCATTTAGACTTTAATACACTAATTTCCGTAGCAGATTCCCTGAATTTCATTCATCATCGCATTTATGGATCCATTCCTCCATTCACTTATTGACTCATAGCCTGAATTGAGTGTCTGAATTGAGTGCGCAGCCACTGGGGCCATAGGATGGGCTCCTTGCCCTCAAGCAGCTCCCCGCCCGGTGGACCAGACAGGGGAATTCAAGCACAGTGTGGTCATGCTACGATGAGTGTCCTCAGTGTATGCAGGCATGGGGATGGAGTAGGCAACCCTGCTTCACAGTTCTTCCCGACTCCCTCAGCTCCATTCATTTTATTTTAATTTATAGCTGTTTAAGCCCAGAACCTGGCCTCTCAGATCATGGCCCGCAGATTAGCAGCATCAGCATCACCCGCAGTTGGTTAGAAATGCAGCATCTCAGACCCATCCAGACCTATTGAATCATAATCTGCATTTTAACAAGATCCCCAGGATCCAGATTTTTGTCACATGATCAAAAGTCCTCATCCGTGGAATGTAGGGGTGCTCTATTACAAATGAATGTTCTTAAAAGTGTGAGCAGAGCGAGCCCACTCTTGATCAATGAATACTGGAACGATGTAGTAATAATAGCTCCTTTATTATGTGCCTATTGAGTGCCAGGTGTGGCTGCCAAGTGGCTTAATATAAGATCTTACTCATGTCTCTCTATAATTTGCAGGATAGGAATACTTATCTCCATTTTGCACATTAGAAAACAGAAGTTCATAGAGGTTGAGAGATATGACCAGTCCATGCAGCAAGTAATAGGTGAGTCAGAATTTAAATGCAGGACTGCTTGGTTCCAAAGCTTTGCTCTCCGCCCTGCGGTACCCACAGACTCCAGCTATTAGAGACACATCCCTGAAAGGTTTCTTTACACTTGGTTTTCTTTTAACTGTCAGTTTCATGATAGAAATTTAGTACATTGAACTCAAACAGCTCCAAAACTGGAGTTAATTGCCTTCTACTCCAGAGACAGTTAGTAACTGCTCTAAACCTGCTAACATGATGCCTGGCAGCTGCCAGTTCCCAGGTGCAGTTTCGGTAAATGGTTAAATCCCATTGATCTGCTAATTTATGGTGCTGGATATTAGATGAACTACTTTTCTGAAAACTTTCAGGTAGACTCCACCTTGGGAGTTATGTCGGCAGTATTTGGTTGGCAGACTGCCCGTTAGATACCTGGGCCTGTTTCTTTGCTATGGAATATATCTTATTCAGGGAATGCTTGTTGAATCAATTTTTAAATGTTTTTTTTTAATCTTTGTTCTTAGGATTTATTTTTCTTGTCAAGTTTTTCCTATTTATTTCTATCCAATTAAAGTATGACATTGTATGATCATTGTAACAAATGTGAACATTATGAAGATATATGAGGAAAAAGTTAATCTCTCCCCTAATTCCTCCTCATCCCTACCCCACAGTGGTAACCAGTGTCTGCAAACTGGCTTGTATTGTTCCATACCTTTCTCCTTCCTCTTGCAAATATGAACAAACAGATATATACATATAGAGGGGTTTTAATTTTGCAAAAAAATACCCCACAGTTTGCTCTTAAAATGTTATGGATATCACTTCCTCCACTCTCAAATCTCATTTGCAAAATGCCTTTTTCTTCACTATAAGCATTCTCCATTTGAGCAGGGGAAGTGAGAAAACTATTTTCAGTTTAAGTATCTCACACTGGACTTTAAGGAGATGTGCCTAGAAGGGTGGTGATACCAGGTAAAGGTGCTTATTAATAGAACACATGAACATGCCTATATTGATCTTTAAGGAATTGTCTTTCTAATCTAAAATATGGAAGAAGAATAGTTATATATGTCTTTTCTTCTACTCTCTAAAACTAAGCAGTTTGATCATTCTTTTGGTGAGAAAATATGGCTTATTCTGGCAAAATTAATGTGGGGCCCAAAATGCTCTAACAGTACACTGTACTCATTTCTCCTTGCCTAGTGCTGTGCTGTCTTGCACAACTTCAAAGCTTCCCATCATTTGTGAGGAAAACATTTTCTTCCTTAATAAACAGCATGACTACACTTCAATTTTCTATTTTTCTAACCTTCTGGTTTATGTGAAACTGGTACCAAATTCCTCATCATGAAGGCATCTGATTTATAGTTTGACAGCAGAGATAGCCTCAAATGAACTGTTATAAATAATGTATCTTGTTCTTTTTAGTTATGGATTGCTTATTAATTTTGTCCACACTGTACAATTATCTTATTCTTGTGAAGAAATAATATATATAAAAGAGGATTTTAAAAGCGTAAATACTAGGAACATTTGTTGCATTATTATCTCTGTTACCATATTCCTCTGCCCTGGTACACTTTATTTTCTGAATTTAATAAAAATGGCTGTATGATGTGCTCTTTGGGGCTTAGATAAATAATCTTTTGTTCTGGTGGTTATCATTGTTGTTATAATCTTCCTTCTAACTTGCTTTCTTGGGCTTCCTCTGGCCTCCCCTTGAGCCACCCATCGTGCCCACAGCATCTGATGGCATTTATTAAAAATGATTCTAGGCCAGGTACGGTGGCTCAAGCCTGTAATTCTAGTACTTTGGGAGGCTGAGGCAGGAGGATTGCTTGAGGTCAGGAGTTTGAGACCAGCCTGAACAACATACCAAGACCCCGTCCCTACCCAAAATAGAAAAATTAGCTGGGTGTGGTCATGCATGCCTGTAGTCCCAACTACTCAGGAGGATTCCTTGAGTCCAGGCGTTTGAGGTTGCAGTGAGCTACAATCATGACACTGCCCTCATGCCTGGGCAACAAAGTGAGACCCTGTCTCCAAAAAAAAAAAAGATTCTAGTTTCACATGGTTACATTTTATTGGTAACAAAGACATCAAGGCAAGGTCCAATGAAAAGAGCACTAGAGTGAGAGTCAAGAAACCTGGTTAGGTGTACTTTGGAGCTATTTTGCTGTGGGACCTTAGGGTGAGTCATGGAACCTGTCTAGACAGACTGCCTCTCCCAATCCTTACTCCCAACCTCTGAGCCACACTAGCTTCTTCCCCAATCAATCAAGCGCCTTCCTGTTACATGCCTTTGTGTATACTGTTCCCTCTGTTCCAAATGCCCTTCCTTTTCTCCCACCGGACAAACTCCTACTCATCTTTAAATGCAAGTTCAAATCTCAAGAGCACAAAGGGAAGCTCTTCTTGAGTGCTTCTCTAAAGTACTATTAGTTGCTTCTTCCTCTTTGAGCAATCTTATAATTCTGCAAATGCTCAGGATAATACTTTTAATATTTCATTGTGAGTATAAGTGTGTGTGCATATGTGTGTGTCTAAACCTCCCTCACTAAACCATGAGCACTTTAGGACAGGGACTGTGTCTCATTCCTCTTTGTCTCCCCAGGGCCTAGAACTTCACCTGATGCATTGTAGGTGCTCTATTCCTGTTTGCTCACTGAAGGCCTGGACCTTAGTTTCCTCATCTGCAGTAAGGGCATTAGACCAGAGGGTGTTAAAGCAATGCCATGGAATTCCATATGTGGACAGAGACCTTGAACCTGAGGCCCAGCCAGGTGATGCTTCACGTGTGCCGCACAGAGGGGAGGTGGGTCAGTGGGTTGAGAAGTTTGCCTGCATGGCCATTTCACAGTGGTGGGCAAAAGAGGCACATTACCTCTTTTGAGCTTCAATTAGCTGTGCTTTTGGTCCTGATGTCTTGTTTCACCACCTTAAAGAACATTTACTGTGTATACGAATGAATCCATAAGCAACATAAAGTCAAGATGAATAGTTTTCTTTTTTAGTTTACGTGACTATTTAGAATTTATTCGTATAGAGAGTGCAGAGAATCTAGTCTCTATATTCTTGTATGAATGGACATTACTTGTTGTGTGATATTGAGCTTTGGTACCTTGCTAGACAAAAAGAAATAGATTCTTTCCTTATGAGTTATGATGTTGCCCTTTTCAGGGGCCTATTCCCAGCAAGGAAAATCTGTGTTTCTACTTGTAGCTCCAGCACTCTGCAAGCACCCCCACCCCTCCCACATGCACACAGTTTGCCTTTATCTCCTGATTAGAGAAATCCATATCTTGCTACCTCCGTCATAGGCGGCATTCTATACCAGCAACACAGTCTTTCTCTCTTCCCATGCTGAGAGAAATGAGCTTAGTGTGTTTTGGAAAATTTCAAGGCAAGTGTGGCTTGAATTCAAGGTGAGGGAGTTAACCCCACCATGCTTGTTTTTGACTTAAGTCCATTTTACTGCTTTTTACGAATGAGAAGCCAGGATTAGCAGCTGCTGGGTGCAGGTCTAAGGTCTGACAGAAGCCTTTGCAGAGGCACCTGCTGCTTTCAGAACTGCCCGGGAGTGAGGGAATCCCCCACACAAAAGGCTTCTGTTGGATTTCTGTGCATAGCTGAGAAAGCTTAAATACCAAGGGAAGAAAATACAAGTGATGAAAGAGAAAGATGGATTAGGAGAAATAAAAGAGAATACTGTTGATAAAAAGCTATGCCAGTGCAAAAAGTGAGAACGAAGCTGTAGAGAAAAGCCGGAAAACAAGCCCAAAATGGCTGGGAAGAAAACCTGGCAGCAGCATCCATGTTTTCTAAAACCAGGGCAGGAACTATAATTATGTAAAATATCCACTAGACATCATCATTTGAAATGTCACGTCTCACCCCTTTAGTCTGTGCGAGTTACCAATCCTTCCAGAATAAATAAGAACAATTCTGAGCCCCTGGCATGGAATGGTTACAGCCCCTATGCCAGTCATTCTCTCAGCCCTGGCATGAGGTAAGTGGTCTCAGGCAGCTTTGAAATACGTACAATATGTAAGCCACACTTCCCTCTTTCTGTGTGACCACATGCCATGTGTTCTACTGGGTAAGCCAAGGGGTATTCTGTGTCGTTAGGTCAGTGCTACTCGGTGAGTGTGTCATGACCCCTTTAGAGATCTGACACCAATCTTGGATCTCTGTGTAAAAAAGCATGTTCGCAGTGCACCTTGATGTCTGCTAGCGTGAATGTTGCACTGAGTTAGGCAGCATGATTGCAGTTCTGAATCACCCCATGCTTGCTGCTCCTGCTGTACTATTAGAGCTACATGCAGGAAGATTCTCTCTTTATCCTGCCTGATGCTCTCCCTCTTCTGCCTCCCATGGATGCAACATGATAGGAAACCAGTTGATAAGTGAGCCTGGGAAAACGTTGTTTGCAGACTTAGAGACCCAGGGGCAACACAGAGCAGAGTGTAGCCAGGCAGGTGTGAGGCTGAGAGACGGCAGATAAATGTCGTTTTGGATGGTCACCTGGCTCAGGGGAGCTGGTCTGCACATTGGCAGGCATATGGACTGGCTGCCTTGAAAATCTCTGTCTAATCAGAGACTGGTTGCTTCCATAGGTTATTTCTATCAGAAATTTGATTCTGGAAGTAAATATTATCAGTCAGCAGTGAAAGCTGCAAGGATGCACCTAAAAGGCCATGAGCAAATCCAAGTGAAGAGAAGGCAGAAGCCATGATATCATAGCAGAAGCAATAGGCAGAGAAAAGATACATAGCATCAGGGTGAGAAAGATCTACATGAATCCGTGGAAATAGTTAAGTCGTTTTTGTTTTTTGTTTTTTTTTTTAAGACAAGAGTCTCAGTCTGTTGCCTGGGCTAGAGTGCCGTGGCATCAGCCTACCTCACAGCAACCTCAAACTCCTGGGCTTAAATGATCCTCCTGCCTCAGCCTCCCGAGTAGCTGGGACTACAGGCATGCGCCACCATGCCCAGTTAATTTTTTCTATATATTTTTAGCTGTCCAATTAATTTCTTTCTATTTTTAATAGAGACAGGGTCTCGCTCTTGCTCAGGCTGGTCTCGAACTCCTGAGCTCAAACAATCCGCCTGCCTCGGCCTCCCAGAGTGCTAGGTTACAGGCGTGAGCCACCGCGCTCGGCCAGTTAAGTCGTTTTAATGGCAGACACAAAAGTGAAAATCTTCAAACTCTTCTAAGGGTCAGGTGGCCAAGCAGACCCTAAGGAGCAGCTTAGGGTGGGAAGTTACTGGATCGGCTGGTAAGGAGACAGCAAGCCCCAATGCATCTATTCCGCTTATTCCTCATGGCACGCAGGCAGCGTGATCATTATGTTTCCATCGTCAGTTCTCGCTTGTCCCCCAGGCCCTGTGGGGGTGATGTAGGTGTGGGCCCCGGTAGATACTGTGCACACAGGGATCTGTTTCACAGTTGAGCACCACTGAGCTTAGGAAAACTCCAATTTTATAAGGAGACCTGCCCATCCTCCCCTCCAGAGACAATGACATAACATTTATTACCCTGGAATGTAAACAGATCTTCTCTGGGATGTGCTCTGTCTTTACGATGCTGATCAGGAAACAAATGCGCCCTCTGGTCTGCCGGGGAACACTATCTCTACCTACCTAGACTGCTGTGAAAACATTCTAGAAAAGATAGTCTGGCGTAAGACTTATAGAAACATGGAGAATTGTCTCCCAACATTAAGAATTCTCAAGCTGCCTTGGGTCTTGTTCCAGTTTACACAGGCCAAGTCCTATTTTATTTCCTGTTTAGATTCATGTGAAACTCACATTTTCTTCACTGCCATTATATTCTTAAAAGCACCACTCCTCCCCTTACTCACATTAGCCTGCGTGGGTTTCTGCACTTTACCTCTAGAAGACCAGAGCTGTCACAAAGCTGAAAAATAAGGTTATAGTCAGAATGTGGGGCCTTGAATGTCAGGCGAAAGTTTTGATCACATATGAACCCCTGACACCTGGGTGCCACAGGACTAGCTTCAATTATGCTTGGTCCACTTATGCATCTGTTCATTTGGGACGTGACTGCCTGTGACAAAGGAAATTATTTCTATTCATTGTCTCCATGATGCTTTTAAGGGAGCATCGAATTTGAACCAGAGTCAAAAGTGATCAATTTTCTTTCCTATAATTACTATTGTTTGGATTTCTTGTTCCAGATCCTTTTCTTTTAAAGTCTCAGTACATATTATTAAATGAAACTTTGATGCTTAGAAAAGGTACAGCTCAGGTTACCAGTTTGCATGCAGGTCTTCTCACCGGCCAGTCCTCCTTTATTAGAAGCTCTTTGCACTCTTTGACTTGCTTCTAATAGAACTATCCTTGAATGCCTAGTTTCTGTGCACAAGTATCATCTTCAAAGAGGCATTCCTGGACCCACCATCTAAACTAGTTCTTGCCTTGTGTCTTCTCTTGTAGCACTTGCTTTTTTCATTCTTAGCACACAGCACAATTTGTAATTGTATATCGTGTGTGGGGTGTGTGTGTGTCTGTCTGTCTGTCTAATGGCTTCTCCCCCACCAGACTGTAAGCTCTATGAAGATAAGAGTTATGTCTGTTGTTCATCACAGAAAACCCAGCCCGATGCAATGAGTGCTCAAGAAATATTGATTGGAAAAATTAAATGTAGATTTTTGACTCTCTTGTTGCAGAGGCTTGAATATCAGCTCAGCGAGTTTGCAGTTATATGGTTAGCAATAATGTCATTGACTTTTATAGAGAGAGAGCTTTTACCTAGTACAAAAGCAGTATATTATCAATGCCTCCAACACAATAAGCACAGAAGAGCACAAAGGGAAAAAAAACCCCAAAATGCAGTAATTCTGCCGTTGACATTTTACAGAGCTATATTTTAAAGAAGAATAATTTACCATAAGGATAAAGTGGAGAGGGAAGAGGACGTAGGATGTAGGAGCAGTTCTGAGAGGGTCCACACAAGAGTTGATGGGAGGAAGGCAGGAGCCGTGGGAGTGCAGAGAAAGGGGCTAATGCTGGAGACATTCCAGAGACGCCATCAGCGGGACTTGGTGACTGATTGGACTTGAGGAGCCAAGAACTGCCCAAGGCAGTGCTGAAGTCTGGGGCTGTGTGATTGGTGAGAGCTGTAGTTCCTAAGAGGCTTGACACCTAGGGAGGAAATAGGCTTTAGAGCCAGCCAGACGTGGATTTCACTTCTGGTTCTGCAAGCAAGTCACCTAACCTCGGCGAGTGCATTTCCTTCCTCTGTAAAATGAGCTTGACAGTCCCTACCTTGCCAAGTGATTGTTGGGTAAGTTACTTAGCCTTTCTCAGTTTCCTCATCTGCAAGATGGGACTAGTAACAGTACCTACGTTATAGGCTGTTTCAAGGATTAAATGAGTTATTATGGAGTAAGTGATAATATAGATGAATTTGTTATTATGATCCTTATTGTTATTACTATATCATATTATATGGACAGGATGTTGATGAGACATCCAACTGAAACTGTCCACCTGGCAATGGAAAATGATGATCTAGAGCTTGGATCCATGGTCTGTTTAAAAATAGTGGCAAGGCCAATTTTCCAGGGTGGATCATGTGTTGTCAGGGTTAAAGGCTAGGAGTCAAGTTTCCATTAACTGAGGGGCAATGGTCACTGTTACATGTCCTAGAGTCCCCTTCTAAGGTGGGTACCTCAACCTGGCTGTGTGGATATAGTTTACTAGCTGGTACCCTGGGGAGCCTATGCCTGGATGTGGGTGCCTGCAGAAAAAGCCTGAGGACGCATGAGATAGAGTTCTCGGACCAGAGACAGCACATGGGAGAGGGAGAGGAAGAGTGAGAGGGAGAGGTGAGGGGGCAGAGGATTTGATTTGTGCCGGCATCAAACCCACAGGACAGGTGCAAGGCTTGGGAGGTAGGCAGACCTGACCTGCAGCAGGAACAAGGTCTGGAGCAAACAGAAGGGGATTATCTTGGGACTGCTGCTCATGGAGCCTTTATGGCAGCCCTTGAATGTGCATAGGTTAGAGTGTCCCCAAGGCTAGAAGCTAACAGAAAATATTGTTCAAATTCTTTATGCTTTCTAATTTAAAGTAAAAATAAATGTAAAATAATGGATTTTGGTCTGCCCTTTGCTTACTACTTCCCTCCCATCAGTTTTGCACTGGGAGAAATGTTCCCTTCCTATATGGCTTCCTGCCCCACCCAGGATTTTTCATTTTGTTTTGTTTTTACTGTAGGTCCATTATAACTGGAAGCAAAGAGCCCACCTGGTAGAGAGGAGGCTGCCGTGGAAACACTGGGAGCCCTTGTTGGATCGGGGTCTTCTGTGATAGCACTTTACTAACTCTTCCCCCTTTTCTCTGAATTAATGGGAACCTCTGAATGGGAGCCCCTGGAAGGACTCCTGATCACTTCTATTTTCAACCCATCCTTGGTTCCAGACAATCTTGATAGGCTCTACATTTTCAGAAGTGCATACATTTGAAATGCAGTTAACATTTCTCACTTGGGGCATCCCTGCCCCTCAATGACATAGACAGAATTCATCCTGAACCCCAGTGTTTGGCACTGTGAGCTCAGCATGGGCCCTCACCCTGCCCAGGCCCTCTTTCGTGTCTCTGTCCCTGCTCCTAAATCACACTGTCCCCTCATTTCCACCCAGAATATAATATGGGCTCAAAGCTTTAACCTTTTTCCACTTTTACAAGAAATCCAGTGCAAAGCAGCATTTTCCCGGGTCTGTAGCTTTAACTGAAGATTCCATTCATAAAGGGTGAGGAGCAGAGGATGGACCATGCAGCTGCCACCAGCCCTCTGCCATTTCCCCCTCAGTCACTCCACATTCTGCCTGCACTCCTCGGGCCCTCCAGCGGTGCACAGGACCAGGTCTTCTAGGACTTTCTGAGGCCCTAGGTCTTCTGCCCACACACATACCAAACATATCAATGTGCACCCACACCCCACATTAAGTGTAATTTTGCTGCGAGCGATGAAAAGCATTTTTATAATTGGGCTTTTGAAATCATTTGACTATAAGTAACTCATTCAACTTATCTTTGGCTCTGATTTCTGGGGAGTTGTGCAGTCAAGAATCCTCAAAAAGTGAGAAAACTTAACCTACCAATTGTTTTCATGCATAACAAAATATTTTTGAATGTTAGATTTAACAATTAAAGAAGTAAACACCATATGTGTATAGACATTTACGTGAACATTTGATAATTGTTATGTTTTTCTTTTTGTATTCTGGAGACAGTAATCACTTTTAAGCCCTTAAATATTTACATGCACCTCGTAAAGAGATTAAACTGTAGGCACTGTAGCTATGCTTTCCAGTGGATAGGGCAGGTTAGCAGGAGGCCTGTCCATGAAGACCCTCTAGGGAAAAGAGTCCAATCCCCACTCTGGCTGCATTCTTTTGCAGAAGCTGCCCCAGCAGGCCAACCATTTGCCCCTTATGCCTGCTGGAATAATGATGAACACAATTTTCTTTGTCTCATTATACATATTTTTTCAGAGCACAACTAAGTTTAAAAATAGCCATGTGGTACATTCCTTATACAGGGATTTCATCAGGAACCTCAAGCAACCTTTAGGGAATGCTTCCCTTGGAAAGGATTTGGCTTACAGTGCAGAGGGGGAGATGAAAACATCCTGGCAGGGGGACCAGCATGGGCAAAGGTGGGGAGGCAGGGGCTGAGATGCAGCCCGGCCAGGTCCGAAAGGCCTTGGAAGCCACACTGAACATTTTAGACCTTACCTCATAGGCTATGGACAAGAACTGACATTCCAGAAACTGGCTCAAATAACAGACTCACAGAGCAACTTAAGGTGAATGGCATTGATTTTTCTTTTCCTTTCTCTTCATCCTCCTCCCCATTTTTTCAGACATGAGGGGTTCCTTTTAACATCACTATTTTTCTTACTAGCTAGATAAGTCCAGATATCTAGTAAGCCCCCAGAAGAGACTTGGTGTAAGCAGAACTGATGGGACAAACATCCAGACAATTTTTTGAGTTTTGAGCCACCACTGGGGCTCCATGTGCTTTATGTTTGGATTATTCAGTGTTTTTCCCATCCTTTAATGTTAGGTCTTTTCAGCCAAATGATAAGGTTGAACAGGGTGGAAATTACAGGGTGGGGATCACAGCAGTGTTTTAGTATAAGCGATGGCTTCCATTCATGTTGCAAGGGTTTGCAAGGGTAGTTCTTTTTTT
>NW_012134525.1:4963755-4983063 GCF_000956105.1 Propithecus coquereli | reverse complement strand
CTGTTTATAAAATTTACTAACGTGTTTATCTTCTTTGCTCATCATTGCTCATTTATCTTACTTTTTCTCAGTTTACTTCATATTAAAACATTGTTATTGCTTAATTTTTGGGGGGGCGGTCTGTCAATTGCATAGTCTCTTCTTTTTTTGTATGAAAATGTCTTTATTTTACCCTCTGCAATAGTTTTAATGTGTCTCTCAAAGTTCATATGTTGAGAATGTCATCCTCAAGACAATAGTGTTGAGAGGTGAGACCTTTAAGAGATGATTTAGGTCATGAAGGCTCTGCCCTTATGAATGTATTAATGCCATTATTGTGGGAGTGGGTTCGTTGTCAAGGGCGTGGGTTCCTCAAAGGATGAGTTCAGCCCCTTCCCTCTCTCTGTTGCCCATTCGATGCCTTCCACCAGCAAGAAGACCCTAACCATGTGCTGGCACCTTGACCTTGGACGTCCCTGTGAGGAAATAAATTTCTGTTCTTTATAAATTACCTAGTCTGTGGTATTCTGTTATAACAGCATAAGACAGACTAAGATGTCCCCATTTTTGATCAGTAATTTAATGAGATATAGAGTATTAGTTTGATGGTTATTTTCTTTTACCACTTTAAATGTGTTATTCCATTATCTTCTGGTCTCTATGTCATTAGTGAAATGTCTAGTGCCAATCTGATTGCCATTATTAGTTTCATGATTTATCTTTTGCTCTCTAGTTGCTTTTATGACTTTCTCTTTGGCGCTCTTGTTCTGCCGTTTACCACTGTGTGTGTGTGTGTGTGTGTGTGTGTGTGTGTGTGTGTGTGTGTGTTTCTTTTGAATCTTGCTTGGGATTTGTAATTTTCTGGATCAAGAACACGTGTATTGCTTTAATTCTGTTAAATTCTCCTACTCCTTCCTCCTAGAATTTCAAATAAATGTATGTTTTGTTTTCTCAACTTACTCTCCATGTCTTACAACCTCTCTTTCACATTTTTCTATTTCTTTTTTTCTCTTTCTGCTACATTTGGAATACTTTCTTCAGGTCCGTCTTTCATGACACTGATTTTCTTTTTAGCTGTATCTAATATGCAATTCAACTTTTGTTAACTTTTGAATTGTATTTTTGAATTCTATTCAGGTTTTTTTTTTTTTCAAATCTGCCCTTTTTTCATAGAGGATGGTTCTTTCATTAACCATAATTAGTTTATAGACCCCATCAGATTATTCTCTTACCATCAGTTCTTGATGGTGCTAATTCTTCTGCTCGTGTATGTGGCCTTACCTTCTGACTGGTTTGGTTCTTTGGTTCGTTCAGCAGGAATTGTTTATTCTGAGGGAGTCTTGTGGGTCCTAATTTATCAAAATATTTCTACAGAGCAATTTGAGTTTGCTTCTACAAAGGTTTCTCTGGTTCTGGGAACATTTTTTTATAGGGATTTATCATTTCAGAATTCTTACACAATCTAAACAATGTAAATTTGGGCAATATACTTGTGCATGGTACAGGCTTGGTGGGTTTTTATTTATTTTTTTCATTCTATGCATTTTTTTTTTTTTACATTGAGACTGGGGCATAATGCAGACCTACTTGCCTCTTCCGTGAGCTACTAGGGGAAGTGATAGTTTTTCTAGTCCTATTTTTATGTAAATAGAGGTTTTCAAGAATTCTGACTTGATTCAGTTATGTCACTTCCAGTCTCTTACATGGGCACAGGGCCGCATCATGCTAATCACTGGGTGCCCCAGGCATTAAAATCCAAGACCTAGCAAAGATGTGGAAACAACCCAAGTGCCCATCAATACATGAGTGGATTAATAAAATGTGGTATATGTATACCATGGAGTACTGCTCAGCCATAAAAAACGGTGGTGAACTAGCACCTCTTGTATTATCCTGGATGGTGCTGGAGCCCATTCTTCTAAGTGAAGTGTCACAAGAATGGAAAAACAAGTACCACATGTAGTCACTATCAAATTGGTACTAACTGATCAATACTTACGTGCACATATGGTAGTAACATTCGTCAGGTGTCGGGGCAGGAGGGAGAGGGGAGAAGGGTTTAGGTAAATGCACACCTAGTGGGTGTGGTATGCACTATCTGGGGATGGCCACACTTGTAGCTCTGACTCAGGCAGTGCAAAGGCAATATATGTAACCTCAACATTTGTACCCCCATAACATTTTGAAATAAAAATATAAAACAAGAAAAAAAAGTCCAAAGCCTAGACCCCTAAGCAGTTGTTCCAGATTCAACCCACCTTTGAGCAATTGCAATATTTGCTCTCATGCCTTCTGCTTTGGCGTTGGATTCTCTCTTCATTTTTGGCCTGTATTAAGAAGGAAAGTATTATTTTGTGTCTATAAAGTACATTCTCATGATGGCCACACTGGGTTATATTTTATATATGTTTGGAACTGAAGGAAGGTCTGGATGAGTTCAGTCTGACATTTATTTCTTTGTAAGTTAATTCATTCACAAACTATTCATTGACTACCTGACACATCCCTGGCATTGTTATAGGCGCTGGGGTACAACAATAAACAACACAAAGTCTTTGCCCCTGTATAATTTTCATTCTCTAAGGAAAGACAAAATAAACAATAAATAAAATATTTAGTAAAATCAGATGGAGCTGTGAAGAAAATTAAGGCAGGGTAATGGTGGAAAGACTGGGTTGCGTGAACGTGCTTTACTTAGGATGGCAAAAGAAGCTTCTCTGAGGAATGACCTTTGAGCACAGGTTTGCATGAAGTGATGAAGACTCATCATGCTGATATCTGGGGTATTAGGATTAGATATGCAAGAGACTTATTAAAGCAACTCCTGTGAGCAAGACCATAATGGGGTGAAAAATGAAAATGTGGGGCTCCTTGTTCAAAAATAACATTAAGAATTTCAAGATGGCAACAGCAAAGCATTCAACCAAGTACTGAGTGCTCTTGAGTGCTCTGACTGTGTGGGAAAATAGGAGGGCACTACGGGAGCCTGGGAGATGCATGTCTAACCCAGGGGAAGAAGAGACAGGAGGGAGGAAGGCTGAGCAGAAGCATCCTAGAGTGCACTGCTGTTCTAAGAGAGTTTGGCAAGGCTACTGGGGAGTCTTTGAGCCAAAGCCACCTGTCAGGTGAATTTTCATCTCCCAGGAATAGGTTTGCCTTGGTATCCTTGCCATACTCACTCAATAACTAGGAGTAGCCTATGGGAAACAGAGCTTCAGCACAAATGCAGAAATGGATTTCAGAGCACAGCAGCTATAATTCCTGGCCAATTATTCCTCTTGTAAGTCGGATGTCTACAATGCACATTCAGCAATTCTTAATTATATTTACGCTGACTCCTAGATCAATAGCTTTAAATGAATTGTTTCGAATACCCAAAGCATTCAGCTGTCATGTAGACAAACATACATGTAAAATTCTGATTCCTATTCAACACTTTGAAATCACTGCAGCCTCACTGGGTAAAGAGATATTTAGGAAGAGGAAACAGCGATTGCAAAGGCTCTTATTATGGGTTGAATTATGTCCCCCACCCCAAACTCTTATGTAGAAGTCCTAACCTCCAATACCTCTGAAGGTGACGTGGTCTCATTCTTGCTGAGACTGGTCTTGAACTCCTGACCTCAAGCAATCCTCCCACCTTGGCCTCCCAGAGTACTAGGATTACAAGCGTGAGCCATTGCACCTGGCCTAACGTTTGTCTTTTAATGAATTGTTAAAGGTGGGTTTGCTGAGGAAAAGGCATGCATGTCTTAAAATTTCATATAGAACACCAGATTTCTTTTCAAAAGCTTCACTCTCAATTTCAAAGTTAATTTTTATGGGGCTATTTGCCATCGCCTGAGAGGGAGAGGCTATAGATCCTCAAAGAGAGTTCGCCAGATTTTGTCATGAACATTTCTTCCCTTCCTGTCTTCCTTTTTCTTACCCCTCCAAAACTTCCCAGAACAAGAAATAGCTATGTGTCTTGTAACAGAAATGATTGGAAGGTTCTAACCAGCAGGCACATACATCATGGCATCTAGTCTAGGGTAAGATGACCAGGTCGTGCCATTAAAAAATGTCATTGCCTTCACTTGTCTGTTGGCTTGGGTAAGGTTTATTCAGCCAGCCTTCATAAGAGGGCTGAAAAATGATAGTCAGGTTGGGCCCATGACATCTGGGGAAACTCCACTTGAATCATTTCTTCTAAATCCGCAGAACTCAGGAGCTTCCGGTAGGCCACGGAATAATGAGGTATACATTTATTTCCTCATTAGTCAGAAAGCACCTTTACATAAAAGGACCCTTTTATGTTTAATAGGATATGCTTGGAGAAAATGTGAATTATTATCTGAATTACTTTATCTTCTTCCCACACAAGGCTATATAAAATTAAACACATCCTAAATCTAGACTATCATAAAAAATGAAATAGTATGTCTGTGTATCTTACTTCAGGCTGCTATAACAAAGTATCATAGACTGGGTGGCTTCTAAACAACAGAAATGTATTTCTCACAGTTCTGGGGACTGGAAGTCTGAGATTAAGGTGTCTGTATGGCCGGGTTCTGGTGTAGGCCCTCTTGAGGGTGAGATAGCTCTCTGGGGTCCCTTTTGTAAAGGAACTAATCCCATTCATGAGGGAAGAGCCCTCGTGACCTAATTATCTCCCAAAGGCCCCTCCTTTTAACACTATCCCATTGGGGGTTAGTATTTCAACACATGAATTTGAGGGGATACAAACATTCAGTCTGTTGCACTATGCTATCAGGTTAGGTGCCCCAGTTGAAAGGTAAGACTACCTTGGCAGCTTCCCAAATGCCTGCCAAGGTGCCTTCTTTCCCCTTCCTCTTGTGAGCAAGGTGGGGTGGGCTGTGGAGCTGGGGAGAGTGCATGACCTCTGATGAAGTCTTAATTGTGTCCATCATGAATGTTTCCTGTTCGTGGCTAGCACCTTGGGTAGAAAGGGGGCTGGAATTCCTCCCCACATTCCCCCCTGCTTTCCACCTTCAGGTCCCTGTGTTACCCCCAGAAGCCACATGGCCGTCTTTAACGTGGATGAGTCTAGGGCCCCGGATCTCAGGGCAGCAGCTCCAACTCTGTGACACGGGTATGGACAGCTTCTCCTTACTGGACACCTTGAAGGCCGGGGCTCTGCCTCCTTCATGCCGGTGTCTTCCTGTGAGCCTGGTGCCACAGGGGCAAGGCTCTCCAACTGTGGAGTGACTCCTCCATGTCCCAGCGCGACCCCACCCTCCCCCTTTTGCCTCCCTCAGATGCGGGGCAGGTTGTGCTCACATTTCACAAGATTACGCCACTAGATGAGAAAAACGCGTACTTTATTCAGGACAGCGAGCTCAGTCGTGTAGATTGCATTCCCTGCAGAAATGAGGATCTAAGTGTAGTGGCCTTTAAAAGCTGAAATAAATCAGGGCTCCTTGGCCATACTACTCTGGTCTGTCAGTTTTTGTCTTTTTCTAGAAGCATGCACCGTTAGGGAAAATTAAGGAAGAGCAAATGAGAACCAGCTCATTGTGTAATCACTTAAAACCTTCAGAGTCGGAATAGCTATCTGTAATTTAAAATATAAATGTTTGCAAATGGTTTGTGTCTTGATCAGTTATGTAAAGACCTGCATTTGAGATGTGCCAAAGGAGCTTTTAGATGATTCTTTTTTTAAATGACAGCCTTGCTTGTCTTTGTGGAACTCTGTATTTTTCAGTTTTCACCTATGTTAAGCCTTTGAATTTTTTTTTATTGACTGAAGTTGGTGGAAGAAATGTTTATGATTATCAGAATTTTTATAGAATCCTCCACCACCTTTTCCCAAAAGGAATATGAGTCATCTGGTGCTTATATAAAATCAAACACTGTTTAAACTCAGGGAGTTGCTTTTTTTTTTTTTTTTTTAAAGAATAAAGTGCAGTTTAAAGAGAATAGAGTAGGAGCTATTACCAAGCACCTGTTTTGGTCTCTTGTGGGGGCAGGTGCTTTTTTCTTAGGAATGGTGACTCTGTGTTTCTGTTTTTCCTCTTCTTTCTTAGAACAAATAGAGGAACTCTCTAATGGAGGCTTCCTTACCCAACAAGACCTACTGATGAATGTAGAATCTTAAATGAAAAAGAAGTCAGTGGATGTGGCTTCCTGGACTCTGTGCTTGGACCAAAAATAAAGCGAGTCCTCGCCACAGGGGTTTGGCTCAGCCCAGCGCCTGCAGCAGCCGCTGTTTTCCATGGCTTTGCTGGAGCAGCGCGCTTCTCTGGGCAAAAGTTCCTGAAGCCTTTGGAGACTTTTAGTTTTTTTATTTTTTTTTTTTCTCTGTAACTTTTATTGTTTTTAGAAAGAGTGGTGTCACCCTTACTTGTCATTAAAAAATAGTGTGGGAAAAACAAATAAAACTACCCAAAGAATAAAATAGGAAAAGCCAAAACAACTCCCTAAATGAATGAAAAAATGTATACCCTTCATTGTTTCGTGAGCTAACTTTTTCCAGGCAAGTTGATTTAGAAACTATGAGAAAATTTTCTCCTTGATCTTTGGTTTCTTCTATTTTTAACATTTTTGGCAAGTCTACACATTGTAGTTACATAAGAAAATCAGAAGAAAGATATTTGGTATTAAAAAAACGTCATCCCTTGACTCAAGAAGAGTTCTTCTGGCACTACTATGAGAGAACTTGAATTCCTGTCATAAAATAATAGGCATAAATGTCCAACCCACACGAGCTTTTTGGCCAGCTTCTCTGTGGTCCCTGAAGAAGCCTTCCAAACCATGGTCCTGCCCTGTGAAAGGCATCTGCTTGGTGGCTGGAGGGAGGTGCCAGTGCCTTAGGCCTGAAAAGGGACAGCCCCCACTTCTTTGCTCCCAGTTGGTCGTCCTTTTTACTACTCACTGACAATTTTTGAGTACCTACAGTGTGCCAGACCTGCTGCTAACTGCTTTGCACCTACTGTCTTATTTGATCACCACCACAATCCTGCGAGGTGTAATGCACTAGAATGTTTTATGAGAGAGAGAAAGTAGAAGCCTATGGGATCTGCTTTTAAGGAACTCCCTGTCCAGAAGGAGGGACACACATATATATATGTATGTATGTGTAAGTTCAAGGAAGCATGTTAGTGGTAAGAACTAAAGCTAATGCTTGTTGCAGACTTACCTTGTGCCTGCTGCTATGTCAAATGCTTTATTTGGATAATGCCATTTAACTTTCATAACAGCACTACGAGATACATAATTTTCTTGTCTCCATTTTACAGAAGTGGGGAAAGAGGAAGCTAAAGTTCAGTGATGTTATATAGTAAGTTCAAGAGCCCACAGCTCTGAAAATGGTAGACCTGGGAGTCAAACCCAGGCAGTCTGAGGTCAGATTCGTTTCCTTAGCCACCGGTCCATACAATGCAGGGACCAAAGCACACAAAGTACAGGTGGTGTAGCTAGTGGACCAGACAGGGGAAGGGCCACATTCTCTGTCCTAGGTGTCATTCAGGGTAGGCTTCTTTCTTCCCAAGTACTTTTTCTGTCACTCTTACTGCTGGAAATGCAACTCTTCAGATGGCGACATTTCTATCCTGCCTATTCTCCTCAGTAAATGTTTTTTGGCCCATGGACAACTGAATGTGCCAGGCTAGGCATGGCAGACTCCCTGGTTCAGGGAGTTCTTAAACGTTGGAGTGCGGCAGAGCCAGTACATCCACAGGTGACGGGTGCAACCCTAGAGTCTGCATTTTAACCTGCACCCAGGTGATCTTGGCCATTTTGACATTTCTGAAGGACCCCAGGGGACCCAGGGGGAACGGAATAGTTAAGTCAATGGATAGAGGGCTCGGGGTAGTTAGGATTGTATTTTTTCTTCAGTGGCCGCCACCTTCTACCAAAGGCCCTGGAACTCAAGAAGAGAAAAGTGAAAAAGAAAAAGGAAAAAAAAAAAAAAACAAGGGGAGGTGATGCTGGAGGAAAAGTATAGAACTCAAGACTAGCAAGTCAAACCCATAATATTTTCTGAGAAGCAAGGGTTCCAAATGAGCACAATAGGAAAGATCAGAAACAAAGCCAAATTAGGGAAGGGTCAGAGAGAAGAGGCTGGGGTGGGCTGAACCTCCACCCAAGGGCAGCTTGTGTTTGAAGTCCGAGTTTGATGGGCCTGCGAGGGGCTGGCAGGTGGGTGGGTGGGCCCTGGTTATACACAGGCTAGAAGTTGGGGGGAGGCATGAGAATAGCGAAGGAATCTGACTGTTTTGATACAAAGGGAGGGCTACAGATTGAGAGCTTTGGCAAAGGAGGGACAAGCTGCTTCCTAACAGCAACAGCGTGGTCAGAAGAGGCCACCCAGAGGCGGCAGCACTGGAGGATGGTAGCTGGCCGCAGGCAGGGGAAAGGGCTGACAAGTGCGGTCGGCATTAGGGACCGGGAGAGTTGTCCGATTGATAAAGCCAAACCTGAAGGTTCTCAGAGGTGTTCTAGTAGCCTTTGGGAGGGGGTAGACTCTCCTTGCTTGTCTAGCAGAAGAGAAATTTTTAGCTATTTTTATATAATTGGGATCTGGCATAAGACCTCATTTGGGGGAAGAGAGGAACCATGTTGCTTAAAAAGGCTTATAAACCACCAGGAGTTTTTAAAATCTCTCTCTCTCTCTCTCTCTCTCTCTCTCGATGGATAAGTTGGGGGCAGTTTTTGGAGGGCAGTTAAGCATAAAGTATTTAAGAGATGCATTGCTCATTGCTCGTGGAAAGAACACTACTGGCACTGAGATTGAGGCTTTGGTTTCAGCTGCAGGTCTGTCCTAACTGGGGACTTTCATGCATCCACTTCACTTTTCTGGACATTAAGCGTGTTTGTCTTTGTTTTTAATAAATTAAGAAGTTGAATTGAATTAGGTGATTTTCAAGCTTTGTCCTGCTGTATGGTACTATCGTCCATGGCTTTGCTCTCAGGCCTCCCAGCAGACACGTGGGGTGGGTGGCAGGATCATGGCTTGAGGAAAATTAATGTCCTGGTGTTGTGTAGGATGATTGAGGGAGGCAGGTTGGGGGCCAGGCGGCTGCTACTGAAGGGGTACAGAGGGAGTGGGAGTGGGTGCAGCAGAGATGGAAGGTAGGGCTGGGCAACAAAGTCACAGAAGTTGAGACGGCACTTAAGGAAGGGAGACCATACATTTTCTTTTTATGTAATATTAGAAAAGACATTCCCGAAACTAATTAATTTCCTGTCTTCCAAATTATTTTTCCTTTGAGGTATATTTTTAAAACTTACTTTTTAAACAAAGCTTGCAGGTAAAGGTCTTTGCAGCACCATGCAAAGATGTTTACAAAGGTCTACCATGAGTTTTTAAACATTCTTTTAAAAGAATGGGCTTGCTTCCAAAGGAGCTGCCTTTTCATTGAATGCTGGAGAATGAAAACTTGTGAGCTGTTTAAATTGGCCTGGGGAACAGCATGTCCAGTAGCCACTGTTGATCTTTGCGTGAAGTAGCTCAGTCTTTTGGGAAGGTTTGTCGATTATGGCTCGTCGTGATTATGGGAGCGTGGTTCTCTCCACTGGGGAAAGAACTGTTTATCTGTGTAGTATCTGATTAGCAATCATGCAGATACACAGTTCAAGCACAAAAAGTTGCTGTGTTCCTACTGGTCCTGGATCCTGTGTTGGGTACTAGTGCTGCAGTGAAGTCTTGGGTGCCAGCCCAGCCCTCACTGACTGAGGGAGGGGCCAGCCATGTGAACACAGAAATACAGCACGGCCTGAGGTTATGGCGTGTTTGCATCAGACAGCTGGGTAAAGGAGACAGAAGTCACAGGATTGGGATGATCAGCCATCTCTTCCTTCTTTCTCTACCTCTTCCCCCCTACTTTACCAGAAGTTGAAGTTAAACCAGAGAGAGGTTTGAAGAAATTGAGGCTGGACAAGGGAGAGGCCTTACCTGGGTGGATGGAAAGTTTTTAGATTCCCCGCAGAGAAAGCTTCCGATATCCTGTTCCTGGATGGTAGCCACATACAGGTGCGTGGGACTGTTGAGTCTAGAGCTTCCTGTCGATTGTGGGGGTGTGGAGAAACACCTCACAGATAACGGGGGACTCTGTTCTGAGCATTCTTTTTGTGTCTGCGGCTGGGCAGTAATGGGGACAAATGTGCCCTGTGATGGGGTTATCTCTCTTGTTTGAGAAAACTCCTGAGAAGATTGTGCATTCCTTGTGTGTAGACAAGAATAAGTTATGTTTTAAATGGAGTTCTCCTTGAATTGATGTAACAATGCATCTCTGCTAAAAAAAAAGAGAAAAAAACAGCTGACTTTGCATAGGCAAGCTGGTCTGTAAAACTTAATATTGGGTCTCCAAGAAGGCCCCCAATAAACAAATACACTCCTCTTCTCTACATGGCTTCAGAAAAGTTGATTGAAACAACAAAACAACAAAAACAAATATCAGCTTTATTTCGTATGGAAGCCAGACTATTAGCGCAGGGGCCTGCTAACTCTAAACACCAGATTGGCCAACGCTTTCTCATGCAGTGCTAGAGAAAAGCTCCCAGCTAGATGGTTGCCTGTTCTCTCTTCAGAGTTTCTAAGGATGCAGCCTTAATCCTCCAGTAGGAGCTCTATATTCTGATAACAAGAATAACTTTTTAAATAGTTTAGAAAGTTTTCCTGTTAACAGAATACAGAGATTATAGCTGGGTTATAACCTGATGTGTTAAATGTAGAACATTTTAAAATTTAGCGTGAGAAAATTTTATATTCCATTCTAAAAAGTGTTTGAGGGATTAGTGGGAATGCATGAGGGGTATAATTTGCCCTGGTATATCCAAATTCATGAAATAAGCCATATTACACTAGATTTTATTATATGCAAAAGATACTGGAACTCCCTCATGATATTAGGCTAAGTGTGTTATAAATGTTGGGGAATATTGAGTCATTATCAAATAACTGAGATTGTTATTTCCTTTTTATTTTTTTTTATTCTTTATTATTTTTTTTTATTATTTATTTATTTTTTTTTTGAGACAGAGTCTCACTCTGTTGCCCGGGCTAGAGTGCCATGGCATCAGCCTAACTCACAGCAACCTCAAACTCCTGGGCTCAAGCGATCCTCTTGCCTCAGCCTCCTGAGTAGCTGGGACTACAGGCATGTGCCACCAGGCCCGGCTAATTTTTTTATATATATATTTGTAGTTGTTCAGCTAATTTCTTTCTATTTTTTTAGTAGAGACGGGATCTTGCTCTTGCTTGGGCTGGTCTCGAACTCCTGAGCTCGAACAATCCGCCCGCCTCAGCCTCCCAGAGTGCTAGGATTACAGGCGTGAGCCACCACACTCGGTCTGTTATTTCCTTTTACCTGAGAATTAGAAGTGCACCCAAATTAAGCAACAAGGAAGCATTGTATTTCTTTCTTCTTATGCAAGGCTCCCATTGCCACCCTGTCCTGCCCCCGAACCCCCTACCACCTCCTGCCCTATCCCTTATTCATAAACACACATTTGCATTGAACTGAATCGTTTTCTATTACTCATATCATTTCTTACTGTTAAGTCAACAGTTGTAGATCCTCTTGTTACCAGTCATGGCATCATTAACCATATAATTGTTTTCCATTTATGAAGTGCTTTCACAGGCAGTGTCTCTTTTATTAAATAATTTTCACACAATAACCTTGACAGGTAAGCACCGCTATCTTTAAAGAAGACAAAATGGCTGTTCATAAAAGGTGTGTTGTCCAAAGACATAGCCAGTTAAAGTCATTGTCAGGATTTGAATCCAGGTCTTTGACTCCAGACCACAGAGGTTTGAGAAATATGTTTTCAGAGTGACATGTGACAGTATACATAGGACTAGGTCTATGTTTCTTCTTCTTCCCTCTCTGACCCCCTTAGATGTGCCCTAGAACCTCCGGTCTTACGTTTTGAACTACCCAGCTGTCTAAAGAGGCAGTGTTAAGTAGGTGTTAAGAGATTTAGAGTCAGCTTGGCTACTTACTGGTTCTGTAACTCGGGACAAAGTTTTGATCTCATTGTGGCTCAGTTTCCTTAAGTGTAAAATAGGGATAATAATAATAATGATGATGCATAGGGTTGTGAATATTGAAATAAATAGTAAGTCCTCAATAAATGCTAATTATGTTGAATAGAATTCTAAGCATCCTAAGATTCTGAGTAGCTGTTTGGTCTCTCAAGAATCTGATTTTCTATTAAAACTTGCATCATAATGTGATTCAAAGGATAAACATGATGATAGCAAAAACTGCTTTATTCAGTACTTGCTATGCTAAATATTTTACATATGCTGTGTTTAATTCTCACAGCACCCCTGCAGAAGCTGTGCCCCTAGCCACTAGGCTATATTGCCTCTAAATCTTGCCTGTGATTGGCATTAATTTTACCCATCCCCTGTCAAGCTTAAAATTGTAATCTTTTGAAAATTAGAACTGTATTTTCCAATTTCCAATCTTCTAGCCCATTTTGTGTTCTCCACTCCCCTTCAAGGATCTTTTGCAGTGGTTCCAGATGTCATATATAAGTTCCCAGAGCTGGGGTTAAAAATTTTCCAGACTTTGAGGCTCAAATTCACTTAAATTGGCTAAGAGTAAATAAGTCTGTTGACAGTTACGGGAGCCAGCTTCCTTGAATTTGAACATTTTTCCTTTACAGTAGGACTTTTCTAAGAAAAGATTGGCATACTGTGTGTCAAAGGAAAAGAAAAAAATGGTAATTGACAATGACCTTTATCCCAGTTCAGGTGGAGGCTCACAGTAACATCATACAATCTGGTATATACCTAATGCTTTAAAAGTAAAAATACTTAAATTTTTGACTTGCCTTAATTTTGTATTTCAGTCATTATTTTAGCTTTATCTGTAGTTTCCTCTACATCCTTCATTCTTCTACTTGCACCTGACTTAGGAATTATGTTCTCAAATCATATTTTTTTAACCATAAAAAATGGATATTTTCTAGCTAGTCCAAAGATCTGGAAATAATATAGCAAGCATTTACTGACCTAAATGTTTTTTTTTTTTTCCTTTTAAATAAAAATCAGTAAAATCATTAAGATGTCTTTGATAAAGATTAAAGGAGTCAACTGAGCTTTTATCTTATAATTTTACCTTCACTATTTATTTTTAAAACTGTGGTAAGAGTGGATCGACCCTAACCAAGGTTGGACCAAAGATTGCCCATCTTCCTCATTGTTGCGAATCTGAGCTAGTTTGTATTGTCATCCAGAAGGAACATCATTCTCTTTATTAAAAAAACATTTTTTTAAAAGTCTGTCATTTCTTCTGTAGACTGTGTATGTGGTGTATTAAACCACACCAACTAAATCACACTCTTTCCTTTTCTTTCACCCTTTCCCTTCTTTCTCACCACTGAGTGTCCTCTTCTGACTAATGATGTTTCAGAGTCTGAATTGGTGAATCCTTATGAGTCTTTGCCAAAAACACCTGTGCATCGATTTATTGCAGCTGTTGCTACCACTGCAGTCTATAAAGATGCATGCAGTGCATCTTTTTTTAGAATATTTACTCATACTTTTAATGCCAGAATGGCCGCCTTGATGACTAAATAAATAAGCCTACGAAACAGTGAGAATGCAATTTGAATGGCCATTGAAGAGCTAGAACATGATGTGTAAGGGTCATGTGACAGACCTCGGTAGGGCTACACCTATTCGTACTGACTTCATTTGCATTTGGAAATAACATGCATTTCAAAGCTCTGAAATCATGCATATCTTTGAAAATGAAAACGGGACAGCAATATTTCTCCCAACTAATCTGACAAAATGCAGGGATATGGCAGCTCAAAGTTGAGGAAGTGGATTAGTTGGAAAAAAAATAGCAAAGCTGCTTCTCAGGCAGGAATCTTTCCAATTGTGGGGTTGTTTTCTGAGCTAAGATAGCACCTAATAAGTAGGCAGGAGTAACACAGCTCGTAAGGGTTGATGGAGTTGCATCTTTAGGCACACTCTTTATTGGAGCCTGGGAAGGTCAGATGATGTTTATTTTATTCCCACACACACACACTCACATACACACCTCTCTAAAATAAAAACTTAGTCCACTTTTATTCAATATTTGGAGTGTGGGAGGAGGGTTCTGTGGACTATTCCAGCCATAAACAGAAAAATATTGTGGGAAGATGAGAAATTAGATTAGTCATTCTTCAATTTTGAAGAGTTGGAATTTTAGATAACACTGAGGAAAGGAGCAGCCCATTTGAAGGAGAGGTTGGATAGATGTCTTGTCCTTTCAGGAGATGGCCATGTAACTTCAGAGCATCCCTGTCAGTGGAAATACCTAGCCTCAGTGAGTTGGCAGTAAGCTTACATGTCGAGGTAGAATCCTCACATAACTAAAGGCAGGAGTTCCAATTTGGTTGCTCTTTTGTGGTTTCACTTTGATACAAAGCATTCATCGTTCACTGTCATTTATTCATTCATTCAGCAAACATGTAGTGAAGTCAACTCTGCGCCTGGCACCATTATCACTCCTGGGGCCCCAGCAATGAAGATGATACTATATGTCCTCTGTGTGGGGTATTTCTGGGACATTTCTCTTGTGTCCACCCTACAGGGAGTCATCCTGCCAGCTAATCCTGCTGGGAAGAGTCCTCCATCCCACAGATGATATTGAACTGCTTTTCCCCCAGCTGGTTATCAGCTTTGGTCCATCTCCTTTCTTTCCTTCTCACCCTTAGGTACCACCAAGACCTCTTAAAGTGGTCGTGGCTGGAGAAGACGGATCTCTCAGGAGGGAGTGGGAGAGTTGTTTCACGTCTTCCTTATCCTGGCAAGAACTCTTTGATTTTTCAACTAATGAGGCAAAAGGCATCAATAGGAAAAGAAAAATAAGAACTTTCCTTGCCAGCGTTGCTTAGTTACCTTGTCAACATTCCGTTGCAGCCCAGTCGAATTCTCTCTGCATATTTTTATAGTGCACATGTTTTATTGCTATAATTGATCTATTAGGCAGGAAATGTGGAGAACACATGGAGCTCCTGTCAGTTTTATGCTATTTATTTGGATTTCCGTTTTTCTCTTTCCAAAGGCCTCACTCTTTATTGTCCTTTTCATTCCTCAACCTGAGTAATACTCTGAGGGAATCACATCAGTGTCCATATTGGTGCATTGAACTTTGCAGAATTTAAAGTCAATAACTAACCTCAGAACTAGATACTAAATTGTAAACTCTTCATAGGCAAGGACCAAATTTTAATTAACTCTATGTCCTTAGTGCCTAGCCTTGTGTCTGGCACATATAAGGCCTTTAATAAATGTTTATTGATTGAATGAACAATTGGCTTTGAATATTTACTGAGAACCAGCATTGTCATGGATGTTATTCATAACACAGAATTTGCTTCTAGTTTCTGCCCAGGGGACAAAACTTATGACTTGTTCTTTTTTTCTGGAGACTGGACAAGGATGGAGAATAACCACTGGATTGTTGCTAGCACAACATTTTTATTCAGCCAAAGAAGCTTTTCTGCATGAGGCGGTAGTAGTAGCAGTTGTGCTCCATCTGGCATTTATAAAAAGGTATTCACTGGGGACCTCCTAGGTGCTGGGTGCTGGGCTATCCAAGTCAATCCAGATCGAAAGACCTGGTCATTGTCACCATCTGTCAAGGCAATTGTAATCAAAACAGTGAGTCTGTCCTTATTCTTTTTCCCAAACACACTCAACTGAAGACTCTATGAAGCAAGCTGTCGACAAAACAACAAATGGAAGTTTATTTATTCATTCCTTTACTCAGCCAGCTAGGCAGCACTCCAACCCATTACTTCACAAAGAATATACTTCTTCTGAGATTTTGTTAAAATTAGATATAGATCTACTAGGTCTAGGGTGAAGCCTGAGAGTCTTCATTTCTAACAAGCTGCCTTAGTTAGATCAGGCCTTGGTACTTAAAGTGTCATCCATGGACCAGTAGGTTTGGCATCACCTGGAAGCTTATTAGAATCTTAGGTGCCACCCAGACCAATTGAAGCAGAACCTGCATTTTATCAAGATCTCGCTTTGACATTTGATAAGCACTGCTCTGACCATTTAATTAGCTGACAGTATAAATTATGGGCAGGGGTCCCAATGGGGCTCTGGGTTGGAAAAGTAAGGCCAGGTGGATTTACTTTCCCTTTTTAATTTCAAAACTCTTTGGGGTACCTGTGCCAATATGGAATGTGGCACTTGGAAAAGACACAAAAGAGTACCGCTTTGTTCAGTCATTCAGTGGCATGGCAAATCTGTTATTATCCATCCTGGATTGCCCTTGTCTTTATACATGGGGGCCCCCCTGACAAGCCTATCCTTTCTTAAGAGATTTCACTTTAGGTGAAAAAGTTTCACTCAAAGACACATCCTCATGTCTGACTGTGTCAGAATGATTAACAAGTTTGGACCAAACACCAGGAGATCAGAGTTTCTGTTTCCTTGTCTATAAAATGGAGATAATAATAATACCACCTGTTCTAGCTTCCTTTGTAGTCTTTTTGTGAGGAGCTTTGAAATATACATGTGCAGGAGCTTTGAAAACATAAAAATGTTCATGAGATTTTAAAACAGCTTCAGTGAGAAAAAAGTCTTCTATGTTTCAGTGCCGGAGAGATATGGGTTCAAAATTTAGTCTTACCATCTACTAACTTTGTGATTGCTGGAAAATTATTTTATCTAGTTGAAACCTCATTTTTTTTTTTGTATATCAAATGGTCATAAAAACTTCCACCATACAAGGTGTGGTGGGAGGATTAGAAATGTAAAT
This sequence comes from Propithecus coquereli, assembly GCF_000956105.1. Taxonomy (NCBI): domain Eukaryota; kingdom Metazoa; phylum Chordata; class Mammalia; order Primates; family Indriidae; genus Propithecus; species Propithecus coquereli. The sequence goes on along the minus strand of NW_012134525.1, from coordinate 4,966,360 downwards.
AATAGATGTAATGGGTCTGGTGCATAGTCATGTTTAATAAATGGTGGGCAACAGCAGCATGAAGGGATTCGACTGAGAAATAATCCTCCAAAGACACCTTCTCTCTCAGGTAAGCCTGTTAAGTTGGGGCAAAAAGGGAGGGTGATTTAAGGTTTTGGAAAAATGCCCATCTAGTTCAAGAGATTGGTATCTTGAAGTTTGTTGTTTAAGTATCTCTACAAGAAAAACCCCCAAACTTCAAACAAGGTTTTAATAATTATTTAACTATTTGGGAGTGCCAGTCACTGCCAGACTTTGTGATGGGGAGAATTTGCTGTGATTATTTTGTCTCGTTCACATGCCCCGGTCAGAGGTGCCAGGCGGACTTGCTGATGGTGTCTGCAAAGGTTTCTACATTGGTGTCCATGCAACCAGACACTCTGGGCCACTGGAAACAGCAGAGTTAGTGGTACCAAGGGTCATGTAAGGTGATGAAAGAAGGTTGATCCGAGGACTGTGGGAATTGATGGTGCCCTCATTATCAGAATAACAGAACAGCAAGTCTTATTTGCTCAAGACATGAGGAGGCAGCTGTTGAGTGTTTACTGCTTTACTATCAGCAATTAACATTTGAGACATAGACTGTTGTGTACTTTTTTTTTTTCTTACCATCCTTTCTCTGTGTTCCCACCCTCCAGTTCTTACTTCTCTTTTGGAAATGCCATTTTAAGGCCTTCCGTTTTCTTAAGCCTCTTTCCAGCAGACTAAGCCTTTGGGAGGTATTCTTTTGAAAAAGAGATTGCCCCATTCTTTCCCTAGAGTTTGCAGAGCTTGTGTGCTGAGATCCTTGCAGGTGACATTGCAAAGTACTCAGGAGTGTGTGATTTCACAGACAGCCTCAGGCACAGTGTCATGTGATCTGCTTTTCCACATGTATCTCTTTGTGGGGAGTGTGTATGCTCAATGTCATATGAGGAGGGAAAATAACCACGTCACAGATATGGCATTTCAGTGAAAGCCTATTAGGAAGAGGGTGGGGTGAAGAGGGAGAAAGCGAGTTGGCACAGGCTGCAGGGAGTGGGGGGAGAGGCACTTAGCGACAAGATTAGCAGTTCTGAGCAAAGAGCAGGGTCTGTAAGAGGCAACTGGGATGTCTCAGGTGTATTGTTTTGCCTTCATAACTTTAGGTTGAAAGCATCATGGAGCCATATTTGAGTGTGGAATGGAGTGTTTTTTCTAGGTAGAGAAAAAACAATTCTATAGGATCGTACTCCAAGTCCGTTTTAACGGATTTCATGATGGGCTCTTCTGAATCTGGCTACAGCTGTTGGCTGATTTTGTTAGGGCTTGACCTATGGTGAATCAGTTATCTCTTCTCTATTTGAAGGCCACAGGACACAGCTTTCACTTCCAGCCAATCTATACCAGCAGTCTTTGGGGAATATGTGGATAGAAGCTCTGGTTAAAGGGAGCTTCATGAACCAGCAGGAAAGACAGGTTAAAGGCCATTACTTTTTAAAATATAAGGCCACATGGAAAAAGCATTTGCTAGGAGTCAAAAAACTGGATTTTAATACCAACTGTGCCCCCTGCTAGCTATGGGACCTTAATAGACACGTAATTTTATCTCTTGGAGATCTAGGGGGGAGGATGCCTGCTGAAAATCTGTAAACCTCATCAGATTTTTGTGAGGGTCAATAAGATAGTGGAGAAGAGAACACTGAAGACTTCAAAGCTGTGCTGTCCAATATGGTAGCCACTAGCCATGTATGGCTATTTAATTAAATTAATTAAAATTAGATGTAATATAAAATTCAGTTCCCCAGTCACACTTGCCACATTTCAAGCGCTCAGTAGCCACATGTGGCTAGTGGGTATCCTACTGGACAGGATAGATAAAATGTGTGTGTTATCTATTACACAAAGTGCTATTAGACAGCTCTGCCTCAAAGTGCGGTATGATAAGGTGTGATATTAAGGATAGATAGGATGGCACATTGTAGGGGTGACAAATGCTGTCATAGTTAGGCATCCTTGGAAAGAAACAGAACTCACTTGAGTTAGCTGAAACAAAATAAGGGATTTATTTGGCTAGTTCAGGAAAAACAAATGTGTCCCAAAAGGTGGGAGGCACAGCTGGGCTTCAAGAGGAATTGGAACTGGTTTCTAGAAGATTATCAGGAACTAAAGAAGCCAGAAGTTGCTCTTCCCTTCTTACTACCTCTCTGTTTTTCTCTTGTCTTCCTCTCCTTGAGGCCACTTGGGCTCTTGTCTCTGTTTCTCTATGTATCAACAGCTTCCTCCCCTTCCTCTTCCTTCTCTCCCCCAACCTTGGCTCTGTAGACCAGCTGTCTCAACTCCACTACACATGGTCCAAACAGGGTTCAACCAGACCCAGTTCTATCACCTCTCATGAATAATACCCAAGAAAGGGTAGGTTCTGATCCCAAATTCCCAGGAGAGACATTCTTATTAGCCATTCTTGGTGTGGTAGCCGCCCCCTCCCATCAGTGGTCCACAGGGTAGTGGCCCCATACTTACTCATCAGGAGCAATGGCGGGGTTGGGGCTCAAAAAGGAGCCCATGTGGAATAGGGCCAGGTCATTGATCAACACCATAACATCTT
>NW_012134525.1:4870534-4963675 GCF_000956105.1 Propithecus coquereli | reverse complement strand
TTTAGTAGAGGCAGGGTCTCGCTCTTGCTCAGGCTGGTTTTGAACTCCTGAGCTCAAACAATCCGCCCGCCTCGGCCTCTCAGAGAGCTAGGATTACAGGCGTGAGCCACCATGCCCGGCCTTATTAGCCATTCTTGGTGTGGTAGCCGCCCCCTCCCATCAGTGGTCCACAGGGTAGTGGCCCCATACTTACTCATCAGGAGCAATGGTGGGGTTGGGGCTCAAAAAGGAGCCCATGTGGAATAGGGCCAGGTCATTGATCAACACCATAACATCTTAGAGAGGTCCCCTGAGCCTGTGATCACACAGAGAAGAGCCAGCAGAGATTTGAAAAAGGCCGTGAAGAAACAGTGTGATGTCTTTTCTTCTTTTGTTATTTGCATGATTTGCATCATCAGTACCAAGTCACAGGGCAGTGGCTTGACCTCATGTCTATATACCTGCATGGAAATGGACACAGCAAGGAACACAAGGGGGAAATCAGGTCTAAGCCTTTGTCATTTCTTAAATGCAAATGGGACACTCACGAGTTCCCTTTTCTCTTCTGTCTTTAGGAAGGAACATGAGGTTCCCTTGGAAATCATTCAAGAGGAAGGTGGAAGGGGCTATTTAAAAAGGATTAAAAGCTGTAGACTGCAAGACTGGGGCCTGAGGGCTGGCAGTGGAAAACCCTGTTGGGTTGCGATCTCTCACTCAAAAGTTCCAGGTGCCTTTTTGATTCCTGCAAAAGGAAGGAAACAAAAGAGAAGACCATGTCCATAGCCCTGAAACAGGTATTTAACAAGGACAAGACCTTCCGGCCTAAGAGAAAATTTGAACCCGGTACACAGAGGTTTGAGCTACACAAACGGGCCCAGGCGTCCCTCAACTCGGGTGTGGACCTGAAGGCAGCCGTGCAGCTGCCCAGCGGGGAGGACCAGAACGACTGGGTGGCTGTACACGTGGTGGACTTCTTCAATCGGATCAACCTCATCTACGGCACCATATGTGAGTTCTGCACCGAGCGGACCTGCCCTGTGATGTCAGGGGGCCCCAAATATGAGTATCGATGGCAGGATGACCTCAAATATAAGAAGCCGACAGCATTGCCAGCTCCCCAGTACATGAACCTTCTTATGGACTGGATCGAGGTTCAGATCAACAATGAGGACATATTTCCAACATGTGTGGGTAAGTCCATGACCAGTTCTCAGTTTTTTTGCCAACCACTCCCACCCTCACCCCAAGCTCAGAAAATTTACAGACGGCCTTTGAATGCTAGGAAGCACACATGTCAATGATTCCCTAAATTCCATCATTCATATACCTTCAATTTCTTTCTTCATATCTAAGAGCCTCATTGAAATGAGAACAAAAAAATTTTTATGGACCACTTATGTTTATTTTGTGTATCTCAGTGGTACACATACCACAGGCTGGGGAACACTGACTTAGTGAAATGTTAGATTTGGTCTCGTTGGCTTCCTTAGGACTAGACTCTAAACCCACCCACTTAACCTGGTAAAAAAAATTTTTTTTTTTTTTGGCTAATTGACCAGTTAAAGTTACATTGACTCTGATGCAATTACTGGTATTCATCTCAGGATTAAGAAATCCCAGTGTGAGAATTCATGGATTTGTTTGGGGATGAAACAAACACAGGGTTTAGATTCTGGGGAAAAAAAAGATCCTGGCATTCTCCTCCCTCTCCTAGTCATAGATTATTAATTCCAGGCTGTGCTGTTAACTCTGACCTTTGCATAGCTGCTGGACCCAGTGGGACACTTGAAATGCAAATCATTTTGCTTGCTTTGTGCTATAGACCATGAAACACTTCAAGGAGAAGGACCAAATCTTTTCTACCTCTTATATTTCTTAACACTGTTGGTCATTGGATTTCCCATGTACTGATAGGCTGAATTTAAAATTCAGTGTTTTATGCCCTAGGTGCAGTAGGAATGAGCAATCTCCTACTTTCACTGTTGTATGTATCTCCAGTGCCTAGCACATTGCCCTGGAACCTTTGTAAACGGGGAATGTTTGTGAAATGATTGTGCCATTGGAAAGTATTATCACAAAGCTCTGAGATGGTTGGAGCACAAAGAGAGTATTTGAAACACACTGTTGAAATCACCTCTAGATGTGGGGGAGGGGTGTCCCCATGTGGCATATGGAAAGTTGAGAAGAGGTGTATGGAAGTAATTAAGTTTATACCAGAAAAAAAAAAGTGTATAAATTGATTGGTGCAGTATGTACATCTTGAAATATTCAGGAAACTAGTATGTCAGAATGCTGGTATTGCCTTGGTTTATCCGGTCCCCTCATGCTCTCTCTCCTGTCCCTTGTTAACAGGAAGGAGGTGAGGTGTATGGTAGGGCACATCCCCTCAGTTCATGGAGTAGAAGGAAGAAGGCAGGTTTCAAAAACTCCCTTGGGCATCTAGTATGCACCTTGGAGGGGTGGGAATTTCTTAGGTTCATGTCTTTTGCACTTTCATTGACTGTCAGAGGCTACATTTGGAGCTGGGAGAAATTTTTGTTTTCCAGAAGCCTTTCAAACAACTGCCAATGCTCTGTACTGAACATGTGATAGCAATAAAGATAAATAAATGTGGATAGGGATAACTCCTCTTCATCCTTCCCCTTGTGTCTGCTCCTGGATGCTTTGAACTCCGGGCACTCCTGCTCTTTCTGGCGGCTGTGGTTACCAGCACAGAGCCATGGTGTGTTGCTTGAGAGCAAGGAAGCTTCTGGCTGTCTGCTTGGAAAACAGGACATCATAGATGGTTTTAGGCTTTGTTTGGAGGAAATCAATGGATGCCTTAATATCCCCCAGAGTAATTGACTTTGCTTTGTTTTTCTATACATTTTCTTAGTCACTACATGCTCAGGTGACAAGCTCCCCTGATCAGAATTCTCTGTTTTACCTCTACCCGTTCTATGCTCTCTGTTATTCTGGGAGAGCTTTATGAGAGTATCATGATTTTTTTTTTTTTTTTGTCCCATGGAAAAATAAGTTTGGGAAATGCCAAGTGAAATTGACTTCTTTACTGCAGGGTTTTTAATATGCCAGTGTACATTATGAATTTTCAAGAAAAGAATACTTTGGTATGTGGTGTTTCCTAATTTGACCCTGGTACCTTTTCTTTTTGTTGTTATGTAGAACACCATTAGTATCTATCTTTTGAGAAATGTTAAGCTAGGTAACTCAGAGTTGTCAAACTTTTGTTTGTATCAGAATTACTTAGGCTTTCTGTTCAAAATGCAAATTCCTTGATCCTCTCCCTTAACAATTAAATCAGAATCTCTTAGGTGAGACCTAAGAACCTGCACTTTTTTTTAACTGTAGTCACCATGTTGTATAATTGATCTGTTGAACTTATTCCTCCTATCTAACTGAAATTTTGTATCCTTTGACCAACATCTCTTGAGCCTCCCTGCCCAACTCCCAGTCTGTGGTAACCACCATTTTACTCTCTACTTCTATGAGATAACCTTTTTTAGATTCCGTATATAAGATCATGCAGTATTCGTCTTTCTGTGCTGAGCTATTTCACTTAACAGAACACCCCTCCAGGTTCATCCGTGTTGTTGCAAAAACCAGAATTTCATTCTTTTTTTTTAAGGCCGAATAGTATTTTATTGTGTACATAAATCACATTTTCTTTATCCACTCATATACTTGTTGGCCATTTGTGTCTGCTTTTGAGAAATGTCTATTCAGATCCTTTGCCCATTTTTTAATTTATTTGTTTTCTTACTATTGAGTTGTTTAAGTTCCTCGTGAACGTGCACTTTTAATAAGCACGCAGCACTACTCTGTTAATTGTAACCCCTCAGAATGCCTTTCATTCCCCCAGAAACAGTCTGTTTCTTACCTCTATAGTTTTATCCATGTGGTTCTCTCTTTCTGTAATCACCCACTTCTTTGTCTAGAATCCTCACGTATCCTTTGAGGTTCAGCTCAGACACTATGTCTTACACCCATTAGAATATAAGCTCCTTAAACTATGTAATATGTCTAATTCATTTGAATATCCCTCAGCCCTAAGTCTAGTGCTGGTGTCTTATAAGTTGTTGGATGGATGAATGTATGGATGAGTGGAAAAATAACCTTTATAAGGTCCTAACGTGCGTGGCACTGATGATCAAAGCATACTTAAACAAATGTCTCCAAATCCTTCTGTATCCATTCCTGGATATTGCCTGCACCTTGCTTCCACAGGGTTTTATTTTCTCTGTTTAACTTTTCCAAGGTGAAATGGTAGGGGTCAGTAAAACCATCACCATCTGCCCTCACTATGAGGGTCTCCCTCAACCTCCTGCTCACCTGCGTGATTTACCCTCAGATATTATTGTCGAGGTCTTTTGCAAGAACCTATTTTTAGGAGCTACTCTTTCTGTTACATTCCATTTCTTCCTCTTCCTCCTCCTGACTCCAGCCTACTTTTCTTCTTTTTGATCTTTGTGCTGTCATGAGTCATTATCATGGAAACTGTCAAGATGTCTCTACGGAAACAGCAGACCCTGGGTGGATGAGAAATGGGGAGTTCTGTTTAGAATTACAGCTTTGAATCCTGGGCATATTTCTGTGTTCCTGCTTAGGAATTGGGAGGGGTTCAAACTTTACCTCCTCCCCACTGTGATCCAAGGAAATAGAACCGGAAAGTACTGACAGATGTGAAAGCTTCATCCTTAGTTAGGTATTAAAGGATATAAACAGCTGTTGATCTCTACCATTGAAACACTGAGGAAAGAAAAGCTTTCATGTGTTCCTAGATTCAAGTTTAACTGCAACCCATGTTATTTCAGAAGTCGAGCTTTCTCAGATGAGAGAATACCAAACAGATGTGGATCCCTTGTAAACTATAGTCTCCTTCACTCTCCCTTGAACTCCTCTGGCTTCCTTTGTTAAAAATCCAACAGATGTCCCTGTTAAAGCCCTTAAAACAGCAGTAACTTCAGAAGCAAGGGCCGCCTCTTCTTTGATTGTATCTCTTTAACCATTTTTAGAGATAACTGCCAAGACAGAGAAAGAGAAAGCCATGGACTTTAAAAAGAATTCTATTGCCAGTCTAATTACAATAATTTTTATGTTCTAGCCCCCAGTTCCCTTGTTTTTCTGTTATGTAATACGATTTAATGTTTTAGATCTGATACTCAGAAAAAAATGAGTACAAAACTTAGAGCTCCTCCAACTCATGTGTTTTTTAAAAGTCTCTAAAAAGGAGGAATAAGAACATTTATAAAACAGTGACATGATCTTACCTACCTCTGAAACAAGTGTCAGGCCAGGAAAGATTAAGGAAAGCAAGGGAGGGAATTCAGATCTATTGAGCCTGCTAAATGCCAGGCACTGTATCTACCACTGTTCATCTTTCTTAATTCTTAAAACTCAATAAAGGAAAAGTGAAGTTAATATTCCATTTTACCAGTGAGGAGCCTGACATTTAAACAAGGTAAAGGGCTTTCTCTAGGTTGTACAGCTAATACCAACTGAGGAGTCAGAGTTTGAGCTTAACTGTATCTGACTGAAAATCTATGCCCTTGTCATACGCTACCATTCATCGCTTGTATCATTTTACAGATTTTCCTTCACATAGCTAAAGGCTCTTCAATGATTGGTTTTAGGAGGGTGTTTAGGATGAAGAAATTTCATATAACCTGGTTTGTTTGTTTTTCTAGAACTTTTAAATAAATGATTCTTTTTTTGATTTTTGATTCTTTTAAAAAGCATCTCCAAAATGCCTGCAGAGTGTGTCCGGGTACTTTAGCCATTCCCATATTCCATTCTAAGATTGGGCAGAGAATGACTTAGCCTCATGAAAACCTTTTGCTGGTCTACAGCTACCTGTTATTGACATTCATTCATCCAGTGAGTGTTTTCCAAGTACCTATTTTAGGTACCAAGAGACCAAAGCAGATAGAGTCCCTGTCCTGAGCAGTTTAATAATGTCCAGAATGTCCAGTTGCGCTAAATTGCTCTGCACATTTTTCTAAAATGAATAGTTTGTTCATCGGTCAAGTGCATTGTGGAAATCGTTGCATCCTTTTGACAACCTTTCTCATGAGACTACGGCTGAGTTTCATCCTCTCTCAAAATATTGTGCCAAGGCCTGTGAGAATGAGAAATGCCCACAGGGATGAGCTCAGACAAGGGCTGCTAGGGAGCTGAGTTTATGATTGGCCTTTACATTTTAAAGTGTGTATTTTCTATTGTATGTCTCCCACATGGTTTTTATTTTGATATAAATCTAAATAACACTGACGAGACAGAATGGGCATCAACAAAATACATTTACAGTGTGGTGGTACTAGAACTAGACTTACAGATGGAGACTTGGGTTTAATCAACTAGCTCTGCCACTTCAAGCTGCTGTGTGGCATTACCCCTAAGTTTCCATTCCGTCTTTAAACTAGGGGTTATAATTCTGATTTCACCGGGTTGTTGTAAGGATTAAATGAGGCTGTATGAGTAAAAACACACATTCCAGAGCCTGAGACATAAGTGATGCTGAAAACTAAATGTGTGTTAGTTGTTTCTGTCTCATACATTTCTGTATAACTATTGACCAATCTCGTGGAGACTAGTAAACAATTTTTGAACAGTATCCTTAGAAAAATAAAATATTCTTTAAAAGACTCAACAAGATTTTTAAAAATTATCCATCTTCATCGCTGAATCACTGTGTGATGGGGGTTATAAATACTTCAGGTTGACATCTCTCAAAGGCTTTGGAAAATTCTAGTGTTTGTTGAGGAGCTAGACAACTCCTGGTTTCAGGGATGAGCATCTAGCTCATTAAAGAGACATCCACTAGGAAGGGTCTTCTTGCTTGGTTTTCAGAAGACTGAGACTGAGTATTAAACCTGCCCACGTCCAGTCTGAAACCAGCTTCCCTTAGTAGAGAGTGGATGCAGGTTAGCAAGAGAAATGGGGAGATAGGCTACTAGTCACATCTGGGACAAACCACTCATTAAAATCAAAATGTTGTTGAGATCAAATCAAGGTCACCAAGAAGATGGGAAAAGTGTTCTCAAAGTGCTCACTGCCAAGAATGCAGCCCCCTAAAATGGCCTTGTGAACTGGAGAGTTTTTCTAAGGCTCTGGAAACAAGATTCAGCTTTGGGATCTAATAAATTGTTTGGCTTCCTAAGAATTTACTAGTTGGGAAGGAATAAAAATAAAGCTGCCATTTTCTGAACGCATACTACCTTAAACACTTGAGCTGCCTTATGTCATTTAATCTGTAAAACAACCCTGTAAGGCAAGTAGTGTGATTTCCATTTCATAGATGAGAAAACTAAGACTCAAAAGAATTAAGTAAATTGCCCAGGATCACTTAGGCAGAAATGGGATTCAGACCCAAAGTGGCCCAACTCCAAAGCCCATGCTCTCAATAACTGCAGCAACTCATGTCTGTGATGTTCTTACCCCAGAATCAACATCAGACACGGTTTACCCCTGCCTGTTGCATCGGCTGTTAAATCCTCTCTAAGGGATGTACTAAGACAAAAAACCCCCAGTCACAAGGAGGGACTTGAAAACAGCCAGGGTCCTGCATCTGATGCAAACTCTACTGGGTCCTTAGTGGTGGGAACTCTAAAATTCTGTTCCTTTTAGGAACTTGTCTCCTCTAGATTCGGATGCTACTCAATTCTGTTCAGTTGTCTATTCATGGAAAATGTGCAGAGACAGCTGAATCCACTTCCCCGCCCCCACTGGCCGCTGAAGAATTGACAGTCTATTGTCACAGTCACAACTCTCTGCCCCCACCTTGTGAAACCAATACCATAGTGACTTGGTGGCTGAGTTAATGAGGACAGTGTTAAATAACCACCCCTGCTCAACAAATCCCAAGAGATACTCCTGAAAAGGGCCTCCAGTGTGCTAAGAAGCAGAGAAGAAGGAGAGTGAAGGCAGGAATCCCAGAAGGCCTAGAGACTGCCCTGTAAGTTAAGGCTAATTACCTGCTGTCCTGACCTGCACCGAGTTCTCCATTACCTGTGCCATGTAATTTTAATGGGCTGTATCTCAAGTGACAAGTTGTTACATCTTAGCACCAGCTGGGCAGGAAAATGAGATATGTGATATTCAGTAGAAGCCAGAGATTAAAAACAAAGGACATAATGAGGTGGGGATGGGGGCATCTGATGCTTTTACTCCCTTGGTCGTTGGAGGGTTGTAACCAGGGTGTCCTTCCTTAGTCAACGAGGACTGATTGTGGAGATCAGTGGTGCTTGGAAAGTCAAGCTTTAAGGGATGTATCTGCAGGGGCGTGATACCAGAGGCCTTCCCTCTGTCCTCCCCACCAGTGGTCTGCCTCTCCTCTAGATAGAGAATATGTAGATACTTAGGTGATGTCATTTTGCCAGGAGGCCAAGTTATTTAGCCTAATACTAATTATTTTCATTCCTTCGAGAGAGTTCAATATTTGAAGAAAGTTTGGCAAAAATTCCTTTTATTATGTGAATACCTCCTTAGTGATGTGTCTAATTGAACCTTAGTTCATGCCTTTGGAAATTAAATGTTTGCCTTCACGGAGACACAAACCAGAGTTGTTAGCTCTTTCTTAGGAACATAAAAAAAATTGTTCTTCAACAGAAGCAATAGGCTTTTGGTGTTTCTATGTCATCCAGCCCAGGTCACCGGGACTGGAGAACAGTGATGAATTAAGGGAGAAGCTCCAGCCAGTAGATGGGTGTTCATTTGGTTGCCCATCCCCTGGGTCACGTCCTTTGGCAATCTGCCAGCAATGGCAGGCCCCTGCCTAGCTTCTGGTCCAGCCGAAGTGACAGCACAGTAGGGCCTCGGCCTCTGGTGACCACTAAGAATTACTTGTGCATGACTTCCTTCAACATCACCTTGATTGCCCGGGCCAGCCAGGGAATCTTACCACAGCCTCCAAGGGCAGAGGGAAGAAAGTTGTTGAATATTAGGGATTTACTTGTTATAGCCCTCAGATAAGCTGTTCGTATTTGGCCATCCCAAAATGGAGAAGAAAATGCCTGCAGCTGAGGGCATCTGTCTTGCCATGTCTTTAAAGAGAAATGTGCACAAATATGTCAACGATAGGTTCCAGGGTCCCTAGGAAACTGTCTATGGGCAGTAGCTGTCAAAGCACACGGGATGGTTCCCGGCTTTATTTCCATTTTCCAGAAATAGTGCAAAGGTTCAGGGCCCATCCTCAGCTCTGGTTCACATCTGCTCCTCTCTTTAAGGGCTGTGCAAGCTTGGCAAGCCCTGAACCTCTCTGAGCCTGTCTCCTCATCTGGAAAGTGGGATAATAGTAATAATTCCTGCTTTATGAGGTTACAAGAATTAAGTGACCTAATACACATAAAGCTTTTAGCATATTCCTGGTAGAGAGTTAAGTGCTGAATAAATTTTAGCTGTATTTGCTTTTCACGGTGATATAAAAAGGGAAGACCTCTGATTTATTGCAGTTTGTACTGCTTGATCATATAGGAGAATTTTGTCTGCAGTATTCTCTGCTCATTTATTTTCTAACTGAAGTAAAAGTTGAGAAAAGTATTGATCATGTCATAGTTACAGCAATCTCAGAAAAGAATAATTTTTCACATGCATTAGAATATCAGTTAATCAAAACTTGAGTATCAGCTAAAAGCAATAGATTCCATTTTTCATGTGATGTAATAGTTCCAAAGTTTAAAATATAGTAATAATTATATTAACTAACATTTATTACCTATTTATTCAGGGCCAAGCAATATGCTAGGTCCCTCCTTATATTTTTTCTTATCCTTAAAGCAGCCCTAATGGGCCATTATTATTATCCCTATTTTCAAATTAGGAAACTGGGATACGTTTCTTCTCCCAAAGTCACCTTCACTGTAAGTGGTTGATCCGGGCTTAGAATCCAGACTCGCCTAACTACAAAGCTACAGATCTTTTTGTTAAGCTGCATTCAATGAAATTATAACCTTTTCTCTCTGCAAAAACATAATAACTTAAAAACAAGAAAGATGAAAGTAGTGTCTATAATTCCCTGTTTTCTGGAAATGGTAAAGATTAAGTTGGGATAAAGCATTTCTTTTCAAGTTGAAAAACTGAGGCCCACTTTTTCATATATGTACCTATTTAAAGTGCAGATGTACTTGTGAAGATGCTTTTATGATTATCTTGAAAAAATTCACTGCCTTCCCTTCTAATAGTACCCAAGCAACATTTACAAATGACATCTGAAAAGGTGGAAGAAAGCAGGTTGATGTGGGGTATTTTGTGTTTCTTTCTTTTTTTTTTTTTTCTTGGAGGATGGGAGTAGCAAAAGACAAGAGGTTTCTATTTACTGGAAACTGGAGCCAATGTCACAGGCAGTGCAGAACATCTATAGTGTCCTTGTTCTCCTAGAATGTTATGCCTTTCTTTTACGGGGCCTGGGGGGACATGCTGTGATTCATTAGGGTGTCTGCGTAGTTGTGAGAATAAGGAATGTGTGTCATGGATATACCATTCCTGATCTTAACGTCAATTCTGATTATTGACAACTCAAGAAAAAGACCGAAAAGACCAGGCATGTGTACATTGGTTCGCTGAAGCCCAACCTACTGCCAGGGCTAACAAAGCTTAGAAAATTCTAGGCATGCTCAGGAAGTATACTAAAACCAAACCAAAATGTCATCTTCTTTTCGAAAACCCTGATGGTCAGTCTTGAAATACGAGTGCCCAGCCCTTGAAGCAACTCAGGATAGGTATCTGAGAGTAGAATATGATCCAGAGAACGGTTCCCAAAATGATTAAGAAATTGAAGAGGAGCGGGTGCCTGGTTGGACTAACTGGAACCTCTCAGTAAGGAAAAAAAAAAGGTAAAAATCTGTAAAATCATAAAGGACACATAGCAAATACAGTTGGATTTTTTCCCCATCTAAATCCTGATATATCAGAATTGTAACATACCTTTGGAAGCTTGAGAAGGTTGAGTGTTAGACCAATAAAAGAAAGAAATAAATAGTTTATGTATATTTGGAAACTTAGGAACTTATTATTTCTAGAATGGTACAGGCTAAAAATAATAGGAAACTGAATGAGTGATGTGATACATAATTTGGACTACAGTCCCATAGTGAGCTACTGAGAGAGCCAACATGTTTAGTGGCATATTCCCGACTGCTGAGGTTGGTATCAGATGCCTCTGTGCTTCAGGATGCAGTGGGAAAAATAGACCCAGGGACTGGCCCTGCTGCTTTCTAGCTGTATTTTCTAGGACAGTAGTTCTCTCTATCTCTCTCTTTTTTTTCATAAATGTAAAAGCAGATAAAAGGGCAATAGTCCTCAAAGTGGTCCCTAGACCAGCAGCGTCAGCATCACCTGAGAACTTACTAGAAATGCAATTTTAGGCCCAACCCTAGATTTACCGAATCAGAGATTCTAGGGGTAGCCCAAAAATCTATGTTTTAAAGTCTTCCAGGTAATTCTGATGCAAGCTAGAGTCTGAGACCCACTTGTCCAGGGCAAGTAAATGCTCTCTGAACCCTATTTTTCGTACATATAAAATAATGATACTAACACTTATCCCTCAGGGCTGTTAATTAATAATAAAAAAGTATTTACTTGAGACATTGTAGATATGGTAGCAGGTAAGACAAGCAAAGCCCCTGACCTCATGGAGCTTACATTTCAGGCAGGAAAATAGACCCCATGCCAGATGGTATAATAAAAGGAATTAAGATCTCCAGAGAACTAGCACAAAGGTGTCGAGAAAGCCAAAAAGTCAAACTGGGATGGTGAAGCAACCAGGTAATAACAAGAGCTGGAAGCTGCTACCACCTTAGGGTTGGATGAATGAAGGGAGAGAGGGTATTACCAGAGCCAGGAGCCAGGAGCACAGAGGGAAAGTCCATTCAGTGGAAACTGGAGCCATGGAGAATACACAGTATGGCTGGAGACCAACGGAGGCACTGGGAGGTATAAATACCTGAGTCTCTGCTTTGCTCCTCCAGTCTCCTACCTGTTGCTTCTTTGGCAAAGGAGCCTGGGGGACACTTTATGCAGAGGAGGGTAGGAATGGATCTGAGAGCAAATAGGCAAATGACTGGCATATGGAGAAAACAGATAAGTAACAAATAAATACACAATATACATAATGCTAGATAGGAATGATAAGTTCTGTGAAGACAAAATTTGGAATGAGAATTAGAGTGCTATAAGATTTAAATGAGATACATGTACAACGGTAGTTCTCAAAATCTTTGGTCTCAGAACTCCTTCATACTCTAAAAAATTATTGAAAATCCTGATCTTTTGCTTATGTGGGTTATTGCTATCAGTAGTCACCATATTAGAAATTAAAACTAGAAAGTTTAAAAATATTTATTAATTCATGGAGAAAGTAATAATAAACCCATTATATGCTAGCATAAATAATTTTTTTAAATGAAAAATAACTTTAAAAACCAAAACAAAAAAATTGTCTTGAGTAAGAAGAGTAGCATTGTTTTATTTTTTGCAAATCTCTATGACTTCTGGTTTAACAGAAGACAACTGGATTCTCATATCTGCTTCCACATTTCAGTCTATTGTAATATATTGTTTTGGTTTGCAGAGAAATGTACTTGGAAAGGGGAGGACTTTGTATACCTCTGAAAGGACCCCCAGGGATCCACACAATACCTGGAGAACACCTGCTGTAGATAAAGCTGTGGGGTAGGGGTTGGGGTGGGTAGGGAATGGTCCTTTGCACCTAGTAGGCACTTGAAATGTTGGTTGAATGAATACAAATTAAAATTACGTTGAGGATTTCAAAGTACAATAGTCCCTCATTATCCACGCTTTTGCTTTCCATGGTTTCAGTTACCCACAGTCAACTGAAGTCTGAAAATATTATTAATAAGTGGATAATCCCAGATGGAAGCAATTCATAAGCTTTACATTGTGAGCCTTTCTGAGTAGTGTGATGAAATCTCATGCGGTCCCGCTCTGTCCTGCAGGGGACATGAATCATTCCTTTGTCAATTGTATCCACACTGTGGTCACTCCCTGCCTGTGGGTCACTTAGTAGCCCTCTCAGTTATAAGATCAACTGTCTCAGTATCGCAGTGCTTGTGTTCAAGTAATTCTTATTTTCTTAATAATGGCCCTAAACTGCAAGAGTTGTGGTGCTCGCAATTCAGATATGCCAAAGAGAAGCCATAAAGTGCTTCCTTTAAGTGAACAGATGAAAGTTCTCAACTTAATAAGAAAAGGAAAAAATGCATACTGAGGTTGTTAATATCTACAGTAAGAGTAAATCTGTGAAATTGTGAAGAAGTAAGAAGAAATTCTTGCTAGTTTTGCTGTCACACCTCAAGCTGCAAAGGTTATGGCCACAATGTGTAATAAGTGCTTAGTTAAGATAGAAAAGGCCTTAAATTTGTGGGTGGAAGACATAGACAGAAATGTGTTGATTGACGGCAGTTGGGTTTGGTAGTATCGGAGGTTTTAAGCATCCACTGGGGGTCTTGGAGCATATCCCCCATTTATAAGGAGGGACTGCTCTGTGCCTTATGTTAAATGGTGACTTGTTGCATGTTGGTAGCATAAACAACTTAAAAACACTGCTGTTAGGGCCCCATAGATCAGTAGGACATATGCTTTATGGTATTTATCCAGCAAGACTGATGGCTTTTCACCTCAGTGTTCATAGTCATACATATAGAATGTCAAGCATCAGCCAAGACCCAAATATTGTAAGGTAGCAACTATGGAAAAGAAACTGAATGAATGATTGAGAAAGTATTGCATTTCTGGATTATCTATGACTTTGCTCTTTCCATCTGCATAGATAATTTAATTCAGCATTAACTGAGCCCCATGACAAGGGACCTTGTGATGGAGTTGACCATCAGTCAGCATTAGGTAGACACGGCTAAATTGCTTCAACCTGCAGATGGGCAGATAGGGTTACCCTCTGTGGACAGACGCGTTTCTAAAAGGGGTTAATAAAACATCTCATGCTAAATGAAGTGTGTTTTATTGCTGGTGTCAGAGGCCAATCTCATACCTGCCTTGCTAAGCAGATTATGTCATATCTAGCTTTCATTTTATACAGTTACTATAATAATGGTGTCTACCATTTAATGTCTACTATAAATTAGGTGCTTTACATTACTCACTCACTTTTCACAACAACATTTTTTAAAAAGGTAGGTTTTGCTTGTTTTCCAAATGAGGGAACTGAGACTCAGAGAGGTTACTAAGGTTGCACAGGTCAGACAGCTTATAAAGGCCTATAGCAGGTCTTTCTGACTCCATTGCTTTTTTCCCTATGCCAGGGACATCTGTGATATGAGCATTCTAGGCACATACACGC
The DNA here is from genome assembly GCF_000956105.1 of Propithecus coquereli. Classification (NCBI taxonomy): domain Eukaryota; kingdom Metazoa; phylum Chordata; class Mammalia; order Primates; family Indriidae; genus Propithecus; species Propithecus coquereli. Next base: position 4,949,388 of record NW_012134525.1, on the reverse strand, counting down.
CATGCATTTGCATAAAACACGAACATGAATATATTCAAAGAGTGAATGAGAAGGGAAAAAAAATGAAAGGATAATTTGAAGAAGCAAAAGGTTTAGCTTCTCTATGACCCTAAAGAATGAGGCTCTTACAATAGAAATCCTACATGGATGAAATAAGAAATTTCAAGTCATGGCTTTGCTACTTTCTCACGGTGCCTTGAATTCTTGTATTTTAACTTATGGTCCCTGAAATTAGGAAGACTTATGCCAGTGGTACAAACCTCCCATTAATAAGGTAAGACAGACGGTTCAATAATTTGTGTGTGTGAGTGGTGAGTGTTGATTTTGTGTATGTATGTGTGGCTTTTAAAGATAAAAATCTCATTGGCCAGGAAGAGAAGGAGGAAAAAACAAACAACAGAATATGAGGGTATGCTAAGTAGCTATACATTGTGCCCTGTAGTTTCACAGTTAACAAATGAGTGGGCCAATATAATTCAGTTTCTGCAACTTTTAACTTTCAGTTAGTGTATAAAGTCTGACTCTATCTGTCTACCTTTCCTTTTCACTCCTCAGTCTGTTAACCTTATTTCCTCCCCTGTAACATTAAGAGACCTAGATATTAAGGGTGCTGTAAGGTCTTAATAAGATAATGCATGGAGCTCTGCATGTTGGAAATGTTCAATAAATATTAGCTAATATATTGCTAATAATAATTGTCAATACAACACAGCAAAATAATTGCTGTGTTTTTCTCCTATATCAGAAGCTGCACATACCAATAAATCAATGAGCCTCCCAGAAACAAAGACCCTGGAGGCCCTAAGTCTCTTTCAATAGGCAGGATCAGTGGTAGGTTTCTGGACTTCCTGCTGAGGTGGACTTTTCAGCTTTGGTTTTTCAGTCACCTCTCAGGCAGTTGACACTTTGAGGCCCATGAAGCTTTTTTAGCCCCAAAACATGTTGACTCTTGAAATAGCCGTGGAATGTGGCTGCCCTTATCAATCTGCAGTGACTCACTGGGCTGGCTGGTCGTCATGTTATTTCAGGTGCCGCAGGTGTACATTTCACCTCCCGTAGCGCCTCGTCCTCCCCATGGTGCTATCCAGTAGCCGGCCTTTGCAGAAGGTCCTTTGAGAGATATGACCCAAACTGGGACTCAAGTCTTTCAGATAAAACAGCATAGCCTTTTCCGGAACAACTGGACAAGGAGACATTATCAAAGCGAGCTTTTCAAACTACTCAATAAATAGACCCATAAAGCCTACTTAGGGTTTGCCCAGTTTCAGTCTGCCCATGAGGTCTGCCCCGTTGTGCCATATTGGAGTCATGCCACTGGTATTGAGACCAATGACAGGGACCCCCCCCCCATGCCAGCCCCTGCTCTGCTGACCACTGGCCAGGCCCCTAGCTCTTCTGACAGCCCCCCATCCTCTTGCCTTAGCACTCCGCCCACCTGCTAGGGCTCCCTCAGTCACCTCCTACTGAGATCATCCCATGTACCTGCCTCAGCCTCTCAGATCTATCAGGGGTTCTGAACCTCCTTCCACTGAAGGGGACTTCTGACCATCAAGTCAGCAGAGCAGTTTTGCAGCCAAGCACGACCTTTCACCAGGGAGCGAGTGAGAGCTCCCAGACTCTGGAAGGAACAGGGCTCTGAATCACGTTCCCTGCTAGCTGCTAGTGCCCTGAATTTACTGCTCAAGTTTTTTCCAAGGTTAAAGCTCTGCTCCTTTGCCCAAGCTGAAGCAATAGTATAGAGGCGCTAAGAGCTGGTGCTGTCCCTTCCTTGACTGAGTTCTCAGTGCTCTTGGCTGTTTATATGGTTACTGTTACTGCTGTCCATAAATCTGACTTGCAAAGGTAAACTGGTTTGTACCACAGTGTCTTAATGGTGTTGCAACTAAATAGGAGAAGGGAAAATGCATACTGGCACGTGGCACAGGGAGCCTTAATAAGAGGCCCTATTCATCTAGTCAGCAGTCCTTCCCCTTAATTTAGGAATAGCAATGTGGCTTCTGTGCTTCCATAGCTTCTGGATGTGTTTCTGTTTTCAATAGGGTTTAGCAAAGTCGTTATCTCATGCTTAAGAAGAAGGTTCCAGACTGAAAGGCCTTGGTACTTTTTTTAACTGACATGAAAAACTGAAGCCCTCTTCTTTCCTTGGAGATAAGCCGTTTCAAATATAAGGCAGGCAGATGTGTCCCTATGGATGACTCTCACTTCTACTGTATAGCTCACTGCTCATAAATAATGAGTTTGACAAATGTAAAATGCATCAGTGAGTTTCAAAAAGCAGGACTCTGGTGACAATGTTACACGCTTTGTAGTGGTTGAAGGAAGATGTTGAAGGAAGTTAGCCTGTTGGGCTTTTTTCATGTCCATCAAACGGATTATAGTCATCATATTCATCAATGACCAGTAAATACATAGATTGCAAATAAACAAATTAACACATTGGATAACAGCTGTGGCCCCTTAATTAGCTAGTTCTAGTCAAGATGGGGAAGTTGTCCCATTACTATTATGAAACTTAAACTTGAAAATTACCAAAAGGTACTAAAGTCAATGAATGTGTTTATAATTATAAAATAGCCCCAAATGAAGTGATATTTTTGAACATCAGAACTATTTTACTTTTTTCGGTAGTTGTCTTTAATATTCTAAGAGGTCTTAAGGCCAAGAGGGGCACACCTCCTCAGCCTATCCTCTGCATAGCAAATAGTTATTTTCTTAAAAAACATAAGTCAGATCATGTTAATTCTCTGCTTTAAAAAACTCCAATGATCTTCCCACTGCAACCAGAATAAAATCCTAAATCCTGGAATACAGTAGTAAACAAAACAAGCATGACCTTGTCCTTATGGAACTTAAAATCGAATAGCAGAGTCAGACATACAAAAGATAGAAGCTCTGAGCATAGAAATCTCTCCCACTCAGTGTTCCAGCCGAGTTCCCAGAGTAGTGCCTGGCACATGCAAATGTTTTACATAAGTTGACAAATGAACAAGTGAAATAAATTATTAAAAGTGTGAGAAGTTTAGCAGGGAAAATGCAATGTGCCAGATATACAAAGTACAAACACACACATAAATACTCCACACGCACACACACAAAGTCTCTGACAGGGGCACCTCAGAAGCAATATTTAAGGTAAGACTGGAAGGGTGAGTGGAAAGGGTAGGGTTGTGGGGGTCATGGGGGTTGGGGGTCTGGGTAGAGGGAAAGAACCACATGTGCAAAGGCCCTGAGGTGAGAAAAGTGTGGCATCCTTAAGGATGAAAAGAAGGCAAATGTGAATGCTACATCGTGAGCGAGGCTGGCGTGACATGTGAGGAGCTCACAGAGGTGGCAGGGCCTTGGTGACTATGCGTGTGGTCCTGGGAAGAACTTTGGACTTTATTCTACAGTCATAGGAAGCCTCTGAAGCCAGATGAGTGACGTGGTAAGACTTGAGTGTTAAAAGGATTGCTCTGGCCACAGGCTGGGGAGGGGCAAGGATGGATACCCAGAGACCGGTGTAGGGGAGAAAAAATAATTTTTCTCTACCTTTCATACTTCTTAACTGGGATTGCTTGCAACAAAAAACGGATTAACAAGAGAACAGCAAACAGAAATTTATTGACATGTATGGCTCATGTGTACATGGGAGAAAACTCAGAGAAATGAATAAATCTCTACAGTAGATCTCAAAGAAAGAGTTTGAACTTCAGGCTTAAATACCATCATTTGCAGAAATAAAGATGAAAGGGGTATGGGAAACTCTGGTTTTGGAGTGATGGCCAGGACAAGCAGAAAAAACAAGGGTAAGATTTGTTATGCAGATTTTAGTCCAGGCCCTCCCATATCCCTCTCTTCCTGGTGCAGAGAGAGAGACATCTTACAAATGGTGTTTTCCTTTAGATGTAAAGTTTATCTACAAAAGGGTGACTTTTCAGAGCTACTCCTCTGGCTGCAGTTTCTCAAAAGAACCAGTTTCTCAATATGCCACAGAGGCATATTTTGGGGTATTGTATTCTGACCTACAGTCATATTTTGGGGTGATGTGTCTGAGCCCCAACACCTGCTGGGAGCCCATTGCAGTGGTCCAGGTAAGAGGAGGTAAGAGCCTCAACTCAAATGTGGAGAGAATTGGTGGATTAGAGAGGCTTAGGAGGGCGAGCTAGTGATGAAATATAGGGGAGGGGTAGACCAGGGAACAGGAGGAGTAAAGGGGAACCCCTAGGTTTCCAGCTTGAACAGCAGAGTAGAGCTGTTTACTGAGACTGCAAATGTTGGAGGAGTTTCTTGGGTTGGGAAGTTTGGATGGATGAGTTGAGTTGGAGGTGCCTCTGAGATATCCAAGGAGGAATATCCAACCAGGTGGACATATAGGTCAGGGGCTCAGAAAAGAGGTCTTGGCTGGACTGTATATAAGGCAGCTGAGGTCATGGGTGTGGCTGAGAGCACTTCAGGAGGGGGTTTAAGGTACAGAGAGAAAAGGCCTAGGACAGAGCTCTGAGGGACACCACCTTTAATGGTGGAGAAGACAAGGGGAAATCGTTGGTAAAAAAGTTTGAGGAGAAGTCAAAGAGTTAGGAGGGAAACCAGGAGAGAGTGGTGTTACGAGAGCACAGGGAAGAGAGAGGTGCCAAAGTCGGATGTTGAAAGGTGAAGTAAGGACAGACAAGTACATCACAGATCACCACAAGAGGTCAGGGGACAGTCAGGTGAGCAAAATCACTTGTAAGGCAGCATTTGTCCTCCCAGTGATATTCTGGTCTACTCAGTACCTAACAGAGTCCAACAGCATCTCTGATTCCCAGTTCCAAAGCCGAGAATGTCAGTCTGAAGGAGAAGGAGCAAAAAGACGTAAAGCTACCACGCATCTTTGGAGGGCGTGAACGAATACTCTGGGTCTTGACTTTTCAGTTCTATTTCCATTCCCTCATGATGCTGGGTTGGATTTCTTGCTCTTGTTTCCTTCCATCTAATTGCCTATGTTCACTTCTGTTGGCTCAAGTGATTTTCTGTTTTCTTCAACCAAAAGAACCTTGGATTAGCCAAGAGCTCTTTGACTCACAGGGAAAAGGCTGCTTGACCTCTGCAGGCTCTGTTAAGGTCACTCTTGGCAGTAATTCAGTGGCTTAGCAGGTTTACTGCTATAGCCTGCAACTCCTAAACCATAAATTAAGAATCCCGTGCACCTTCAACATGCACAGAAAGGCTTCATTCTCATCTATAAATCTCAGGAATTCTAAAGGCCTTGACAATTCACAATGCAACCTCCCCTGGTCCTTCCACTTCCAGGAATTTTTTCAGACTTGATTAATTGGAGGGTGGAGATGGGGTTTTGTAGGCTCATTTAGAATCCTTGGCTCTGTGAAGATGGGACAGAAATCATCCCCTTTTTAAGGTAGATGGCATGAGATTGGTTTATGTCAGAGACTTTTTTGTGTCTCTGATTTCTGTGACAGTAAACGAAGCTTGTACCCCCATATCCCTTGAACATCTGACAGCTATTTTACCTCTATGTGGCTTAATTCAGGGCTGCCTCTCAGTTCAAAACCATCTTGGTGCTTAAGATGGGTGAAGGTAATAGCAATGGCATGGGACAGACACAGGTGGAAAATGTGTTTGGAGCTAGAAAACAGGGGAGATAGAGACTGGAAGAATTTCTGATTTAAAACTGTGGGGATGCCTGGTTGAAATCAGCAAATTTGATTTAGAAAAAAAGTCCTCTAAAGGAAGATGTTGATTTTCCAAAAGGAGAGATAATGTTCTCAAGAGAAAAGGGTGTTCCTGAATCTATTCTATAACATTGGTCTCTGTCACCCAGATAAATCAAGAATTCCCTATAATTGGGGAAATTTTTGGATTTTTAGCAAAGGCTGGAAAACAGCTTCCTTTCTTCTCTTCCTTTCCTCTCATCCTTGGAGCCTCACTTTGATGCCCCCTTTTTCTACACAAGAAGGTGTAGAATCACGAGAGCAGAGGAAGAATTTCCTGCAGGGATGCCAGTTAATGCATGGGATGGAATCCCACCATTATTTCCAAGTTGGGAACTCTGCATCTTTTCCACTACAGTTTTTGGATAGGAAAGGATGAGACTAGAAGACTTTCAGGGTCCTCTGAAATGCTAGCATTCTTTTATGGAAAAGGATCCTTAATACTGGTACCTGCTCTGAGGGAAGACAAGGTTCACGGGTGTGCAATTTTGGCTGAGTTTCATTTCAGTTCCAAAGAGCCTTATGAAATGCCTACCATGTGCTGGGCAGAGGGTGAGGCATTGCAGGACATAGAAAGAATAGCAAAAAGTGCTTCTCGTCCTTGAGTTTACTATTAGTATCTCAAAGTGAAAAAGGACTAGTAAAAATAAAAGCTTTACCAATATGACAATACTAAATAGAACTTTTAAATTTACAGATTCTTCCAATATATCACATGGCAATAACCCTGTGATTGAGTTATTCCTGCCTCTGCTACACAGGGAAGGAAACTCAGTACCTAGAAAAAGAGAAATCAGTTATAGAATTGCAAAAGAAAAGAGCTCCTAGCTGGTTGAAGGATCAAAATAGGTTTCATGGGCCGGCCACAGTGGCTCACACCTGTTTGAGACCAGCCTGAGCAAAAACAAGACCTGTCTCTATAAAAAATAGAAAAATCAGCTAGGCATGGTGGTGCCCGCTTGTAGTCCCAACTATTAGGGAGACTGAGGCAGGAGGATCACTTGAGCCCAGGTTGCAGTGAGCTAAAATGACATTACTGTATTCTAGACTGGATAACAGAGCAAGACCCTGTCTCGGAAAAAAAAAACAAAAAAACAAATAAGTGTCGGGGAAATGACTGGAAGTGAAACCTTGGATCCACTACTCTTTTCTTTGACCATTTTAACAATAGGTTGCCTTCCTCCCTTTAATTAATTTCTCACTTAGTTGTGCAAGTCCCTGCTCTATTTTCTGTAAATGGTAGTTGATTGTCTGATGTCTTTTGCTTTTGTGAAATACACTGCCTAATAGGATGTTGGACTGACTGTTTCTAAAGTTACTTTTTTTTCAACCAAGCTGATGATCATTTATTCCAGCCTTAAAAAGTACACTAGAAAGGTTGGGGGAATGTTTAGCATGCTTTGGGTCTCTTGGTAGATGGAATTGTGTTTATCCTTCATGTTGATTGGTTGTGTACAGTTTTTAATGGGAAAAGCACGACTTCACTGACCTTTTCTGAACAAATAAATTTACTTAAGTCTGCTTGGTGTCATTTGGAAAAGAATGTTCTTTCTCTTCTTCCTCTGGGGCTGCCTCCAGAGTTTTGCATTTTATAATCCCTACATTCCCAGCTTCATGCCTCCCCAATCACCCAACCCCACAACTTTAAAAGCAGACCAGAAGGGGACTTGAAAGAAGATGAGAGTGGGAAGTGGAGAAACACAAGTTCTGTGGCTGTCGGTCTTCTGTGTTGTACTTGGGTTTTCAAGGAAGATTTATATCAATGGTCCTCATCCTTTCTCCATAGCAGTGAGCTCCTGTTGCCACTTGAGTCAAGCTCTTCTTCCCAAGGGAGATTTGTCCTTCCAGAAAGTGCTTAAGGCTCTCCTCTTCATGGGGTTGGACTCCTTCTGAATCTTGTGAAGATTGGGGAAGGAACAGCCAAGAAAGTTCATCTCTCTCCTTCCCTGTCTTCATTTTCTTTCTTGGCTCTCCTTTCAAAAATGGTAATTAAGTCACTAGGCCTGTTTGGAAGGAGATTAGGAGTTAGCTTTGACAACTAAAGTGAAACCACATTACATCTCTAGTTAAGTGAGGAAAATAATGTTGTTTGTTTAACTTTTGATTCTTTGGATGCAATTCATGGGGTGTGTTTATTTTTAAATTGTAGGGTGATCTGTATCTCCTTTGAGAATACAGAGAATGCCCTCTCAAGGGTGGAAAATCATCTTTAAAAATTAAAATTTTTTTCTTTTAAAAAAAGAACTTTAACTTTCCCCAATCACAGAAGTTAGTTTTTCTGAGCTACACAAAATCCCAGCCATTTACAAGTGGAGGAACCTGTTTAAGGAATGGCTAAATTAGCAGTGGCCAAATTCTTGAGGCTTAAGAGTCTCAGGTGAAATCCGATCCTTGACTGGGAAAAACTTTTTTTTTCTTTTTCTGGCAGGCAGGATGGCAGCTTAACAAACTGTAGAACAGAATCCCATGTGGTTAATGATCTGAAGGGGAGGGTTCAGAAGGTTAACATTATGGTGGTGAGAACCAGGAGTTGTGCCTACTTTTACAGAAAACACTTTAAAACAACCACCATGGAAATCCTCACGAATAGGCAATATAAATGGCCCGATGAGCTTTTGTGTTTCATGATAACCTGCTTTAGGAATTTTCCATCTCCTTTGAATTCCACCTGGACATATTCTACTTTTACCTTGGCTTCAACTCTTTAGTTAACTATAAAAAATATGGTGTGATGTTATTGAGGCAGACAAACTGCTTTAGTGGCTTCAAACCTTTTTATATTTTTCAACCAAAAAAAAAAAAAGAGAGGCAGAACCTCAAGTAAAATAAGTAAAATTTGATCTGTGTTGGCTACAGTGGTGGGGGAAAGGCTCAGAGTCTCACCCACTCACCCCCTCTCCAAGGTGAGGTAGCTTCCCCCACTCAAGAAACAGAACCCTAAAGCTTTGAGGAACACAGTTTGAAAACCATGGCTCCATAAGTGTTTGCCACTTACGACTTCACCTGGGGCCCTCTTTCCTTCTCGTTGAGAGTCAGGGAGGAGTTACAGACCATGAGAGGCTGCCTGGGACCACCATCACTGCAACATAGGAAAGAAGAGCTGTGGGCTCAGGTGCTAACCCCTCGTGGGCTCAGCAGTTCCTCCAAGCTTCCCCATCTACTCTGAAAAGTGTGCATGGCAGAAGATGTAGACAGTGAAAGTACCTGGTCAAGAAGTAGCAATGTCAGCTTAAATCCAGAGAGGTTGATCAGAGAGGATAGTTTAAGCAACAGGTCTGGGAAGCTCTCAGAAGGCAGTTGGCACCCTCAGCATCTCATCAGGGAACTTCGTTGGAGCAAAGGGGCTCCAGAGAGCTTCGTTGCATTTGCTCCTGAGCTGTGAGCATGTGAGGCACACTGATCTTGCTGCCTCAGACACTATCTTCTAACCCTCAACACGTCCCTGCTCCTCCCTGACACCTGGTTTCATAGTAACCATTAGAGATGCCATCTGTGCTTTTACCTGGCTATAGTGCTTATACCTCGAGTGGCAACCTTGAAACTCAGTATTATGGAACTTCAAGGTCATGACCTTGAATGGTGATCTTGAAACTGGGTAACCTTACACCAGCACCATTGGTGGGCTGGCTCAAGCTCCCCATCCATGCATCTGTCTGAGTGCTCCTTTTCCTAGAGTCCTAGCTCTCTAGCGCCCAGCCTAGCTTCTTCCTCCTGCCGCTAACTGCCACAGCAAATTAAGAAAGTGAACCCTATTCTGATTCTCAAGCATGTTTCCTCTGTTTGTTTTCATGGTTGTAGGATCTATTTTTCTCTTTAGCTCTTTCTCATTCTGAATTCCTCTGGAGTGTGATTAGCATATTTTTAGGACAGTTTTGTCCCCCTTTTTCTCTTTTCCTGTGACTTCGGAGGTCAGATTGCAGCTGATGTCTGGTTTGAAATACTACTGCTCATTCTGAATGTACCATCGCCCCCCATGGAGGTATTTGCAAAGATCACATTTTCCACGAGGGGCTACGCAGTTGGCTGGTTTGTTGACTGCCGTATCTAATTGGGCTTTCCAAGTGGTTCATCTTAGAGCATTATTCTGAAGTTGAAAACCCACCCAAGACCTGTGTGTTGAAGTGAGTGTAATAAGGATGATCCTAGGGTTATTGAAGCTTAACTCCAGGTCCTTCCCTTTGTGCCATGCTATTTATAGCATGGACCTAAAGCCAGAGTGCCTCCTAAAGACTTATGGGTGTCACATACAGATTTAACTATTTTGAATTCCTGAAGTGTGTATGAGTCAAGTACAAAAACTTGAGTGAACGGAATGTCACGTTTATTTTCCTTAATTTAACTTATGTCTGAATATAGTCCCTGTTCCACTGGGTGGTGGGAAACCCAGCCTCAGACATTATTTAGGCTTTGTGCCCTTCCTCAGAGTTTGGCCAAGCTGCCAGGACTTTAATCAGTGCCAAAGTATTAATACAAGGCAGCCCACCCAGTCCTCTGTCTACACTGGTTACCACTGATTGTCCCAGCCCACGTAGTCCCATTGAATATGCTGCATTTGTGCTGATCGTGGGGCACAGGACTCTTTGGCAGAGCTAGGAGCCCTGGCGCCTGAGATCCAGCCATTTTAGGTACTTCCCGTGGCCATGACCTTTGATGGGTTGCCATCTTCCCTGGCAATAAGTCATAAGCATACATTATCTTGAAATACTTCATTCTGTTCAGGCTTTGGGACTGCGGTGAATGGAAACTCAACATTCTAACTTTGCTTTACCTTTGGCCTCGGCCGCTCCTCATTTCCCCACACAGACCAAACCCATCTTTTTCTGGCCAGCTCCTACTCATCCTCTGGATCTCAGTTCTAACATCACTGGCCAAGTCAGAGTTAACATCTGCCACCACCCTCAGCCCCCTCTGCCTGCCTAACCACTTTCCTACTACCTTGCACTCCAAGTACGATTTGCATTGGGATCATCTGGGAAATTGTTAAAAATGTAGAATTTCCGGCTCCACCTGAGGGGTGACCCATATGCACATTAAAGTGTGAGCACGGACCTACTAGATCATGAGCTCCTTGATCTCAAGGACTTTGGTTTTTTTTACCACCACATCCCTTTTGATGGTACTTAGTCCATGGCAGCCCCTCAATAAATAGCTGTGGAATGCCTGTAATAATGATGTATGTAGACCAAACATTCTGTTTGCAGTGGCTGCTGTTCCAGGAGGGCTTGGGCCTAAAGTATGACCCAGGAGGTACTAAACTGGACTAAGCTGGGGGTGGAAGTGGGTTGGGCACCACACGGTGGAGTCTGAAATGTTGGGCTGGGCTCAGGCTAGGTAGCCAGGCCTGCAGTTGTAACAACCAAAGTAATAGGCAAGATGGGGCCAGGTCGGCTTGGTGGGAGGGGCTGCTGGAGAGCTGGAGCCGGGAGGGAGGGGAGCAAAGATCTCTCCAAAGAAGCAGAGGAGTGGGCAGAGCAACCTCTGTAAGGGTCCCTGAAGGGCATGATGGGAAATAAATTTTGACAGGTAGACTGAAGTTCCAAAGGTATTCATTTCCCACCCAGTACTGAAACAAAGATTCCAGCTAGATGAAAGACAGGCAAAAAATATGAACAGAATCTTTATTGTATTGCACATTCTTTTTATTTATTTGAACTTGGGGGTAGGGGAGAAGAGCCAAAAAAAGGATTAAATTCATCTCTCAAGGTTGTTCGAAAATCTGAGATTTATTAGTGGCTTTTATGCACCTGCTTATCCCAAAGACATGACCACTTGGACTGACATTAAGGCACTATTAGAGAAACTGGGACCTAGAGGTAGCTGGGGATGAAAAGGTTTTGCTTGTCTGTGCAAACATCTCTCTTCAAACTGGTCACTCTGAAAGAATGTTTGACAATTGTCTGGCAGGTAAAGTGGTTCGTGCCTACTGGCATTTCCTTTTCCCTCAGAGATAACCAGATGCTCTTTGGGGATGCTTGTACATTTGGTTCCATAACAGTTTCTGAAATTTCTCCTTTTGTCGAACATAAACTCTGTGGGTTTTATCAAGGAGGTTTAGCAGTGGACTTATGGTAGGAGAAAAAATATTGGAACTAGCGCTGTTTTAGGACTGCATCAAGAGCTCCCAGTGCAGGTGGGCGAGAAGTCAAACCTCAGAGGCTTTCAGCACTTTCTGCCCTGGAATGCTGGGATCTGCTTTCAGGAGAGCATGTAGCCCTCACTCTGCTTTTCCTTGTGGCAAATTTGGTCTTCTTCTGCCAAAGTTGGCACCTATGATAATCCAGTGTACGCTTGCAAATTCCATCTTGCCTATACAAGCAAAGGATTCTGCAAGAAAAATCCAGTAGCCTGCCCATTCCATTTCCCTCCACTTCTCTGTGCTTGTAACGAACTCTGAGAGCTTGCTTCCAAAGCACACATGGTAGAGGGGAGATTATTCTGACTGAAGCCAGTCCTCCAGATCTGGGCTGTAAGAGGCTGCAGAAAAGGAAATAGAGGAAGCCAGGGAAGTGAGTCCTGGGGAACCTGGAAGATCTCATTTTCCCTTTAGATTTTGAGTTAGGAAAGGGGAGAGTGTCATATATTATTCCAAGATTAGAAATCAGCTGAGCTTGGACTTCCTCTGAAGAAACAGTAGCTTCTGCCTAGACATGAACTAGAGCTCTGACAGGCAATGGCTTTGACATTCTCAAATCAGCTTCAGAAATCCCTACTGGAATAGAATTGTATGCCCAAACCAAAGATTCACTTCACAGCAGCTTGCCTGGGCCTCTGTGTGCACAAGCTTTGCCAATATATATGGATCTCAATCTATACAGACTTAAAAAACTGTATTCCTCCTCCAAAACCCCTCCTCACACCCCAATACACACACCTTCCTCTCCTGCTCAAGGCAAGCAAATATGAAAACAAAACAACAACAAAACATATGGCCTTGTTTCCTTTCTAAGTGGTGCTTGCAACTGAGAAAATTAGGTTTGAGTAGCACTCAAAGCATATGACTTCATTTACACCAAGTTAAACAGATTGAGAATGGGCTCTGGTATCAACACAGTCTAGGTTGGAATCCCAGTTCTGCCACTTACTGACAAGTTACTTAACCTTCCTGAGTCTCCATGTCCTCATGGGTAAAATGAAGATAAGAGTAGCACCTACTTCCTAAGACTGACTGAGAGGGTAAAATGAGACCATGTATATAAAGGCTCAGCACAGTACTTTGCTGTGGTAAGCACTGAGTAAATACTGGACTTTTTCTTTTTCCTTTTCTATAGAGAAGCAGATCACCCTCCTCCTTCTGCTGGACAAATCAGAGTTATGATGTCTAATGTCTAATGGATAGGTCAGTTTCTAGTCACTCTTCCTTCCTTCTTTACCTGTGACTTTTCCCATCTCACACTTTGGGCCCTCTGTGATTCAATTGATGAATAGAAAGTAGAATGTATGTTTGAAATACATTGAATTCAGAAAGACTCTAGGGAGGGGGGGTGCTAGGAAAAGAGAAATGATGGGAAGGGAGGGCTGAGGAAAGAGTCTTTGGCTTTCTGAGGAACACACTGAACCCTGACCCCCACCTCTCACCCCCGACCCCTTCCAGATTTGTAAAGTCCACTGTATTGGACTTCAGGTTATAAATCCAGGTCTACAATCCATTATTTTGAAGTCCAGAAAGGGTCTGGAAACCACAGGAGTTTTCATCCGGCATGAGGCTATTTATATTCTGTCTTTATTTAACTTAGTATGAACATTCTTATGTTTCTCTGCAAAGATATTAATGTGCTTGACTCCAGTGTGCTGCCCCAGTCCCTGTTGGGGGTGTTATGTAATAGACACTGTATGTACCATAATACCATTCTAAATTCTGAAAAATCCTGAGTTCTAGAAACAAATCTGTCCCCAATTACTTTGAATGAGGATTTTTCTATAACAAAAACTAACTGGAGGTAGTTTAAGCACACAAACAATAAATCGTGGGTGGCAGGGAGAAATTTATCTCAATGATTACAGGCATATTTCACAGAACCCCGGTACAGAAACGCAGCTGTCTTGGGAAGGGGCAAGTGTGCCTGGGAGGTCTAGGGCCCCTCTTGAGAGTTCTGGCTCTTAATGGCACAAGCATGGAACATGGATTGCTGCCATTGGTACCCCAATATATCCCTCATGGCCTAATCTGTGGCAAGTGGTAGGAACTTAATATGCACATGTCGAATGGCAGATTGACTTTCTAGTCTGGTATATTCTTTGCTTGGTGGCCATAAAGTTGTACTTTTCTGTTAAGCCCACCATCAGGATTTGCCTTTTGCAGAGTCTCTTTATGGGGTCTTCGGAGGCTTTATGAGCTCCCACCAGGCTGAACGACTGCTGACCAAGCAACCGTGGGTCCCCATGCAGCCTGTGACAGGTCCCAGCGGTGCCTTTGCTGGGTTTGGCATTAGCAAGAATCACTCAGAGTTTCTCTTCCCCTTAGTTCTGGGGTTTGAGTCACAAGAGAGCATTTGAGAAGTAAAGTAAATGGAAGGAAGATAGCACTTACCTCCTAAGATTGAGAGGATGAAATGAAACCATATAGTTAAAGGCTCAGCACAGCAAAAAGCAATTAATTAGACATGAGGCACTCACTCAGGACCTGTCTTGTTCTTCAGAATTTCTTTGGGCCTACAGTTTGAGCTCCATCCACATTAGCTCTGTGTTCCTGGCCAACAGGTTTTGGGACCTGGCTTCATATGATCCTGCTGATTGGGATGTTTGGGGTGAACCTCTAAATCAGCCTAATCGGTTTTCTTCTAACTGCATTGTCTTTAGTCTTGGTGTCTTCAAGAAGCCACAGAAACACGTCTAGATGTCCTTTTCTTATTTGTCTTCTCTTACCTAACAAATTGATACATAAGCATAGGGACATCAGGAGGCTAAGCCAGTAAGGGTGATGACTAACTGTCAGGAAGCCGGAGCTTTGTGACACGCACATAGGCAGCGTGCATAAACAGTCACACTGCATTGCTAGTGATTATGGGCACAGACTCTGGAGCCAGCCTGTCCAGGTTCGCATCCTACTTCCACCACTTACTAGCGACGTAACCTGGAGAAAGTAACTTAGCCTCTCTGTCCTTGTTTCTTCACCTGTAAAGCGGGCAGACCAGCACCTCCTTCATATATTTGTTGTAAGGATTAAATCAGTTAATTACGTGAAAGCACTTAGAATGCACCTGGCATACAGATTCATAGCTAAATATTTGATACTTTCCCCTGATAAGTGTAGAGTCAAAGTCTTATTCATTCATTAAACAAATATTTATTTTTATATTTTGTGTCTATATGTGAAGGCACTGTGTTTGAAGGGGCAAACAATTCATGTATCTTCTAGTCTTGTGGTGAAGACATATTAAACAAGTTATTACATGTGTGATAAGTATTATGACCCCAGCATTATGCTTTCTAAAAAGATTAGCAGAAATCAGCTAATATAAATCCAACTTTATTGTTTTTTCTCTTTAAATACTCCATAATTCTCCACGGATCAGGGCATAAGTAAAGGTGAGGGTGGCTTGGGACAGCAGTCGTACCAATAGTTGCTTGCTTGAGGCAAGAAGTGACTTAAATCTTGGATAAGTTAAACAAAAAAAGAGTTATTGCCCTTATAATCATGTGTGAGGCCCAAGGATGTTTACAGAACAGAGGAAATTGTTGTATTTACTTGCAACAATAATAATAGTGAGAATAACCAGAAGACTTACAATGCTTAGCAGTTCATTCTTTACCCCTAATTGTCATAATGACTGATGCAAATTCTGAAGGGCAGGATTTATCCTCAATTTACAGATAAGGAAACTGAAGCCCAAAGTAATAAAATGACTGACCCTAAGTCATAGGCAGGGCTAGTGCTTGACACATAATCAACACCAGAAACGTTTGTTGGGTTGAATAGCATCTGAGCGTCCAGACTCCCCACACAGTGTTCTTTCTGGTTGTCCATGTGGAACACAAGCAACACACCAGCTCTGAAGTATTTTCAGATTTGCTCATTATTATTTGGATGATTTTTCTGACATTCAACTTTCTAGATAACAATTGAACAACACTTTTTTTCTGACCCTGTCAAGACTTACCAGATATATATTTCCACCTTTTTTTTCTATCTCGATTCAAGACATAGAAAACTAATTTTCAAGATTCATTTTTTTAAAATTTTATATGTACATTTAATAATTTTGAGAAATCACAATACAATGTTGCCTGACAAATTGTTTCTGTAAACAGAACTTACAGGCAAAGTAGAATTTGTGGTATACATGCTTTAACAGGTCCTAGAATTCTCTCTTCCAGATACAATCTTTTCAAAGCCATTAATATTCATCAAAGACTGATCTCATACAGATTGTCATACAAAAAGCTTAAGAAGTGCATCACTCCCCTGAAATTGTTGGCAAGATATTAAACTACATATTGCAAATGCATGAAAACAAAAGATAAAATCTGTCTTCAGCTATCTTGATTAAATATGACACATTGGTTACATTCCATCGATAACTTTAACTTCTACAGGGTGCCTAATTTTAACCTAGGTCAGACTACATCAGCAGAATTAGAGGAATCCTAGCAAGGTAGGTGTTCGGCATATTTCACATTTACCAAATGCTTCCGTAAAAGTCTCCTCTGAAAGCAAGGCAGAAAGTTGAAATGAACTTAATTTAT
Source organism: Propithecus coquereli (assembly GCF_000956105.1). NCBI lineage: Eukaryota > Metazoa > Chordata > Mammalia > Primates > Indriidae > Propithecus > Propithecus coquereli. Next base: position 4,933,018 of record NW_012134525.1, on the reverse strand, counting down.
GCATGAAATGGTGGGTTATTGATTTATTTTAATCCAAGGAAGATTAGATGAATGAACTCAGGAAATACTGGGAAATGAAAACTCAACTAGCCAACTATTTGGAAAGAAGGATTAGCTCTAGATTTGCAAGCTGAATTGAATATTTGATCCTCATCATTTTCCATTTGTAACTTATTGTCCTGAGGAGACAGACCAGCACCTCCTTCATATATTTGTTGTAAGGATTAAATCAGTTAACTTACTGTCCTGAGGAGACAATAAGTTACATTTACTTATTCATGTATTTATTTATTCATTCACTCAGGAAATATTGATGGGTCCCCCTCCAGGTTCCAGACACTGACACTAAGTGAGGACACAGCAAAGAACAATAAAGACTGAGTCCTCACTCTCATTGAACTTATATCTGCAGTGGGGTGGGGAGGGAGAGGCAGACTATAATCAAATATAGACGTCAGGTGGTGATAAGTGCTAGGAAGAAAAGCAGAGAGTGATGGGAGCTGCTTTATACCGTGAGGGCAGGAACAACAGGAGCAACACCTGAGTGGTGTAAGGAGCGAGCGCTTTAACTGGGGAAAGCATGTTCCAGGCAGAGGGAGGAGCAAATGCCAAGGCCTTGCGGTCGGTCGGATGTGTTTGGGATGTTTGAGGACCAGCGAAGAGGCCAGTGTGGCTGGAGTGGGAAATGGGGAAGTTGGAGGAAGGCAAATCCTGTAAGGCCACGGTAAGGTTTTTGGACTTCATCCTGGAGTTGATGGGAAACTAACCAGTGGAGGGTTTGGAGCAGAAATGTGAAGTAATCTCCCCAGTGTTTTAAAAAAATGATTCCAGCTGCTGTGTAGAGAAGAACATGGTTTGAGCGGAGTACTGGGGGTGAGCAAAAAGATCTGCACCGATTGCTGCTACTCTCACTTCGCTCGCTCTATGACTGCGTGCCTCAACTTCTCGCCTGTAAAGTGGAGGTGAGAATACCCCTCTTCTCTGTAGGGTGGGTGTAAGGTTACCCCTCATGTATAGCAAAGGCCTTTCTGTACAGATATGATTATTATTGTTCTCAACTCTGGGTCGATGACAGATGCTGCTGACCTTCCTGTTTTCTCATCCCCGAGGTTGGTATAAGGATCATATGAGATCACATATGCGAAGTACCCGGCAGGCACTCAGCTCAGTAAACATCGGTTCCTTTTGCTATCCTTTGGCTGTTGGAGTCAGAAGTACTGGCTTCTTTCTTTTCCCTTGGAGATTCTGAGCAGGAGAGGCTTAGAGGGCATTTTGTAAAATCCAAGGGAAGAGAACCATTGATTCCTGGAGCTGGGGCAGGGAAGCTATGAGCAGAGGAACCACTCAAACAGAACTTCATCCTTCCATTCAAAGCAGAGGGTGTCGCTTGCACACTCGTGCTCACTCTCTCTCATATATTCATTTCAGGCATTTGTTTTTCAAAAGGTATATGTCCTACTTCCTCATACCAATAATTTAAGCCATCCCCATGTCCAAAGTCTCAATAAAATAGTTTCTTTCTCCCCTCCAACCCCACCCGAATTCCAAACTCCAGATGTAAGTAACTAAAGGTAACTATTTAGTGTGTGTATTTCTTTAAGTTCCCCTTATTATTAACAGCCATAAACACTTACACAGACTTGTGATTACCCTTTGTTTTGTTTACCTCCCCCCCCAAAAAAAAAGAAAAATGATTCCAGGGATTCCACAAAACCCTCCAAATTATATCTTAAGTGTTTAAGAATGTGTTTTATGGGTATAATATCTGTAGATTGTCAGAGGGGTCCAACAGCCCACCCCAAATTAAGCACCAGCCATTTTAAGCTTCCTAAAAATTGCAAACATGGAAATTAGACCAGATTCTCTGAAGTCCCTCTACTATTGCCATTTCACCAAATTTGCTTATATTCAAATCCAAGAAAAGCTTTTTTTCTGCCTGATATGCCACTTCCTGGATTTCTCTTGTCAAGTGAGCCTTAAAAATCCCTATAATTAAGTCTTGAGGTCCTTCAGGATTATGAAGGGAAATCTTAAGGCTTAATTGAAATAGTTGATTGTGTTCCACATGTTTATTTAATTCTAACTATTCAGAATTCAATAATACTTATATATGCTGCATAATTTTATCAGTCAGAAAATTATATTAACCACCAAATACATTCTTTGTCATGTAATAGGAGGACAAAATTGCAAGTTCAAATATCAATCAAGTTTAAACATTTCTCCCTTTAGGATTACCTACAGATAATCCAGGATGACAGCATATGAAAAGCAAATCTAATCCTATGTCTACATGAATTAGCTAAATAAATAAGTGCACGAAACCCCCTATTAAAATCGATGAGTGATAGAATCCACTCATCTTGCAGTTTAGAACCAGATGTGAGGAAATTGTGTTGTCTTCAGCAAGATGGCCTTCAGTTAAGTAGACTCACATCTATTTGGTCGTCCCCAGAGGATACAGCAGTTTTTAGCTCTAAAGGCAAATCCATTTTGAATTAGCCAGGATCTTTTCCATTTGGAAGGGAAAAATAAGGATCTTTCTCAGCTGATGGTTACTCTTCCAGCGTGTGGAACAATTACTGCAAAGTTTAGGCTGATATGAAATGTAAGTGCCACCCCTGTTAACTTTTTAATGATCCCATCCAAAATTGACCAGATAATTTTTTTATCCATGGAAAGAACACTTTCAGAGAGAAGAGTAGTAGATGGGGAAACTCAGACTATGGAACAAGTTCCTAACTTTTAAAAATAAATAACTTTAGATTTACAGATAAGTTGCAAAAATACTACAGAGTTCCCATATACCATTCACCCAACTTCTCCTAATGTTAACATATTACAGAACGTTAGAGCCGACTTCAAACCCAGGAAATTGACATCAATTAAATCATAGCTTTTAATGACTTTTCTGAAAGCAAATAATAAAATTTCACTTTTAGCCTATGTTTGAGAGCTAACGAGCATTTTTGTCTGTACAGATTGTGCACATATAAAGCCATCTTCTAAAAATTCCTTCATTCCAAAGGACTTTAAAACCATAGTTAGAGTACAGTTCAGCCAAACTCTCATAGGATTTCTCCTCATTTTGGATGAGAATTTGGATGATCTGAACAGCAGTTCCTACAAACAGCTGCTTGGAAGGCCTGCATGCATTTGACTTATTGGAGAGGAAAAAAACTTGTGACCAGATCACCGCCTATTTATATTGCCGATTTAAATAGTGAGGCAGCACTTTGAAAACTACGCCCTGTGTAACTGGTTCTTTATCACCAAATCCAGGGCCATGGGGAGTATAACCTCAGTAGCAGGAGCCAAGATAAACTGCCTTTTGTTCAAGACTCTGACATTTTAAACCTAATCCTCATATTAGCTTTGCTGGGGCAAGAAGTGGATTTTGCCTCATATGGGGAATCCTCAGGGTCATCCCACTGGCCAGCCCCGGTTGAATGGAGGCCATGAGTTTCAGAATGGGCTCTCAGCAGCTGCAAACATCTGTAACAATCTCGTATTCAGATGAATGAGCCCCACGGGGTCACAGCTGCTTGTGTCCACCGAGGCCTTGTGGCTTTAGACAGATGTTTCTGCTCTGAACACTGAGAGATGAATGTGCAGTTTCCCTGCCTGTTGCCAGGGATGATGGCTATTCGTGGTCTGAGGTCCTCTGGAGCCATTTTAATGGTACCTGCAGAAGTTGGCATCTGTTGACAAGAGTAGGCAAACATTTTCTGCTTTGCAAAGCAAGGCCTTCCCTTGGGAAGCAGCAGTCAGAGAGATCACATGTATTTCTCCATCAGAACCCACTCCAGGTTTATTGAGCCAGGCATGGTGTGGAGATGTTCCAGGATAGTTTGTTGCTCCCAAGCTAAATGAAAGCTTAACTCCAGCCAACACATATGTCAGTTTTTAAAATACATCTCAGATTCCAGTATTTGCCTTCTGTTCATTGAGACAACTCAAAGAAACCAAAGCTGTTCGGAAGACTATTTTAAAATAGCCTCAGGAACTTGCTAAGACTTGGATTTATTAGGGGGCCCCTCTCTTCCCTGCTTCTCCTGGAGGGTTCTCTGGCTCACAGTTCTGCTGAGGATCTTCTACACAGTTGCTCAGGCCTGAAACCTAGAAACAGCCTTGATATTTTCCTCTTCCTCACCTCTCAAATCCTATTGCTTTTACCTTCTAATGAATGTTGGATTTCTTCATTTCTCTTCGTTGCCATTGCTGTAATCATCTCTCAACTGCAGTACTGTAGCACCCTCCAATCTTAAGATTCCCTCTTTCACTCTTGCCCATCTCTAATCCATTCTTTTCAAAATAGCCAAGAGTAACTTTGAGAACATATCTAGCCATGTACAAAACTGGTTCCTTAGTTCACCTGTGCAGCAACCAAAATGCAACTTTATTCTTTGTCTCCTACTATCTCTTTATTTAAAAATTTATTCAGTGCAGTGGTCCTCCCCTTGCCTAGATAATATTCTTATAGGTCGTGGCTTTTCTAGTCACTCTCAGGTAATAGTCTATGTCACTTTAAGTTACACACAAAAAGTCCCAATTCAGTAATGAGAATAAGTCTAATTCAAGATAATATTCCAAAGATAAGACTCCTCCCCCTCCCTTTGCCCCCCACCTCTCTGCTGTGCTAAGATTTGTAATTGGGCTATTTGCCTCAGGGGAGTGGAGCAATGGTGGCTGGATTCCTCTCTGGTTCCTCAGCTTCCTCCTTCTCCCACTCCTGATTGCTATTTTGGGCCCTGCCTGGGTCAAAGCATGGGGAGGAAGCAGATAATAGAGGATAGGAATGTAATTACTTAGTTGGATGGCTTTGTGCTCTCTGGCCCTACTGATGGCTAAAGCAAAATCTTTGAAGGGATCCTTTTGTAGGCGAATCCATCTAAAAAGATGGCCCATTAGCTTGGAATGTGGATTCCAGTCCGATGTAGCTCCAGAGCACGTTCCATAGGTAGGGTTGCCATGGGGTGTATATGCCAACGGGATGTGAGTAGGTCGTCAGAATTTAACTATGAAATTGACAGCAATGTTGACTTAGTGGCAGGCTGTAATAAGCTAAGTTAACTCTCCAGGGTCACTGTTTCTGTTTAAAGCAGGATGGACAGCAGCCTTCATCTGCATCCTGAGAGGGTGCTGCCTAAACCCTCAGCACTGACTGTCCTCATTCTCTTCCTAGGTAGAAATAAGAATGTTTGCTTTATTTTTTTATTTATGGCTCTATATCCAGAAGATTTTCTTTGGGAAAAGTGGAACTCAGTGCTTTCATTTAGAAATAGGAAAGGAAGGCAGGCAGGCAGGAAGGCAAAACAAAACAAACAAAAAAGACTAATAACCACAGAATCAAAAAGAAAATTGATTTCTGGTGCTGAGTGTTTCCTCATGGCACTGAAGTATAGAAAAAGAGTAAATGGCATGAGTGGGTTGTGTGACAGTGACCCTTTTGAATCTGGAAAGATAGGGTCCTCATCATGAACCCCCCCACTCCCTTATTAGAAGTCATCGAGGCATCTTTAAGAGGTGGCTCTGGGGAAGAATCTCCAGGTGAGGAAGGGAGCCTGGCCAAGCAGCCTGCACCTGCCCCTGCAGTCTCTGGCTGTCCCTTAACCACCGCACTGACCAGCGACAGATATGCTGTTCCTCCTTGATTTTACGTTATTTTATTTTTAAATTTTTTTATCATAAAGGCAGATTTCTAGACAAGATGTCTTTTTAAAAAACCTTTTCCCTGTATTATCCTGCTACACACTATGTGAATTGTTTCATTTCACTTTGTTAGACTGCATAAAATGCCGCCAATAATAAATGATTTAGAATTGACAAGTATTTTTTTTCTTAATTAATAGACTATTTTTAGAGCAGTTTGATTGATTGATTGATTGATTGACAGAGTCTCACTCCATTGCCCGGGCTAGAGTGCCATGGCGTCAGCCTAGCTCACAGCAACCTCAAACTCCTGGGCTCGAGCAATCCTTCTGCCTCAGCCTCCCGAGTAGCTGGGACTACAGGCATGTGCCACCATGCCCAGCTAATTTTTTATATATATATTTTTAGTTGTCCAGCTAATTTCTTTCTATTGTTTTTTGGTAGAGACGGGGTTTTGCTCTTGCTCTTGCTCAGACTGGTCTCAAACTCCTGAGCTCAAACAATCAGCCCGCCTCGGCCTCCCAGAATGCTAGGATTACAGGAGTGAGCCACCGTGCCCGGCCTAGAGCAGTTTTAGGTTTACAGAAAGTGCAACAGATAGTGCAGATGTCTTATATACCCTTTCCACCCTCACAATTTCCCCTATTATTGACCTGTCTTGCATTAGTGTGGCACATTGGTTACAATTAATGAAACAAAATTGACTCATTAGCTAAAGTTGATAGCTTACGTTAGGATTCACTCTTTGTGTTGTATAAGTCTATGGGTTTTGACAAAGGGGTATTGTCATGTCCCCACCATTACAGTATCATTCAGAATCATTTCACTGCCTTAAAAAATCCCCTGTGCTCCACCTGTTTAACCCTCTCCTTTTAATTTTTGTTTGTTTCTTAATTTGGCATGCCTCAGGGGTGAACAAGACCCCTTCCATTGGTTCATTTAATACACCTGGTACTGCTTCAGATTTTCAAAAACTGCCAAATCCTGAGGAGCTTAGCTAGGAAATACAATTTAAAAGTCCAGCAATAGGCACAGTGTGTGCTCTGACGATGGCTGTCATGCTCCTCCAGGCTCTCTTGCCCATCCAAGGCTTCATGCTGGCTTCTGCTCTCCACATTGTAATCCCATGAAGTTGGCACAAATCTGTATGAGCCTTGCTGGAAAAATTAGAGGGCATTGATTCACCACATAGATGTTTCTTCTTAGAAATTTTGGACCTTCTATGGGATCAATACAGAGCTGCATTCCTCTACTGCAATAGTTCCCTTCCCTCCAACTCCAGGACTGACTTTCTCAGGTAGAGATTTCAGACTGAGAGAACAACGTGCCTCCTCTCTAGAAGAAGTACAGCCCCCAGGGAAGAAGCCACTAGTTAGGGAAAACACCACCTGACAGATCCAGGGCCCTCACCCCTAATATATAACTGTATCAAACCCTACTTAAACATAATATCCATATAATAAGAATTCTGTGCATATAGGAACAGGAGGATCATGTGCTCAGACTCACAGCAAAACCAAGTTTCTACCAGACTTCTGCATTTGCATTCATAATATTGACTCACACATCCATAAGATACAATTTTAGACAGCCATTAAAATCATGTTTTCAAAGAATATTTAAGACATGGCATAATGTTTGTGGTACAATGTTAAAAAAAATGGGATATGAGATTACATGTAGTATGATTCATATATATATATAGAGAGAGAGAGAGAGTTTGATTACCAAGTGGATTTAGCAGTGACTATCTCTTGCTGATGTAATTATTTTGAGAAATTCTTCTCTCTTTTTATGTTTTCACATTTTCCAAATTTTCTACAGTGAGCATCATTAATTTTACGATCAGAAAAAAAGCATAATAACTTTATTTTTAAAAAAAGCAATACTGGTGTATGTGCTGACCATTTTGGGGTGCTATGCCCAGCCTGAAGACCAGCCAGGCAGCTTCCTTTTCATTAGGAGGTCTCACTGAAAATAATGCAGATGCAAAGCCCCAGGTCAGAGCATTAATCCTTGGGTAGTCAGCTTGCCTGTGCTTTACCTCCAGAAAGATGAAAAATAGACATTCATCACAAGAGCAACTGAGCTTTTACAAAGACTTTCCAGAAACCCAAGGTAAAAAAAAAAAAAAAAAATCCTCTTTTCTAAGCAATTTCCCAGCCAGGTGCAATTTTCTTACAGGTGCATCTAAAAATTCTTTTGAACTGGGTGATTCAAATTTGCCAGTCCCCAGTATACCCATGTGACCCTCATCAAACTGTATTCATTACTTTTCCACTATCCTGAGTATGCATTTAGGAATAAATGAGCCCACAGGATAAAGGATAAGCTGAGGCCTTGTCAAAGCTGGCCTCTTTACTTCCCTAGGTATCTTGAGGGGCACAAATGTTTGTACGCTTTGAAATCAAATGGCAGAATGAATAGGCATATGCTCTGGACCCCCGAGGGCCCTCAGTAACTGGCCTCTGGCTTCTTGTTCTTGGGCTGATTTCCTCTGTAATCAAACATTTTAAAACATTTGTTTCTTTAATGTAAAATATACATAACATAAAATTTACTATTTTCACCATTTTTAAGTGTGGCATTAAGCATATTCACAGTTTTGTTCAATCATCACTACTATCCTTTTCCAGAACTTTTCCATCACCCCCAACTAAAACTCTGTACCCATTAAACAATGACTCTCCACCACTTCCTAGCCCCTGATAACCTATATTCTACTTTCTGTCTCTATGAACTTTTCTGTTCTGGATACCTTATGTAAGGACAAATCATAACATTTCTCTTTTTGTGTCTGGCTTGTTTCACTTAACATAAGGTTTTCAAGGTTCATCTGAGGTATGGTAAAGTGTCAGAATATTCCTTTTAAGGCTTAATAGTGTTCCATTGTGTGTATATATCACATTTGGTTTATCCATTCTTTTGTTGATTGGCATTTGGGTGGTTTTCACCTATTGGCTATTGTGAATAGTGCTGCTATGATCATTAGTGTGCAAGTATCTGTTTGAGTCCCTGTTTTCAATTCTTTTGGGTATATACCTAGATGTAGAATTGCTGGAGCATATGAAAATTCCGTTTAACTTTTTGAGGAACTGCCAAAATGTTTTCTACAGTGGCTGCACCATTACATTAATACATTCCCATCAGCAGTGTATAAAGGTTTCAGTTTCCCACATCTTTGCCAATACTTGTTATTTCTAATTTTTTTGATAGTAGCTATCCTAGTTGTTTGCAGTAGTATCTCATTGTGGTTATGATCAAATACTTTAAGGCAAATCTTGCTGTGTGTTGTGACCATCTCTGAATTAAATAGTGCTGTGTGATGGTTAAGAGCTCCAGCTCCGGACTCGAGCAGCTGAGGTCCAAACCCCAGTAGGAAGTCAGCTCCACGAGGGAAGGAATTTTAGGTTGTTTTGTCCACTAACGTATCCCTAATCCTTAGAACAGTGAGTGGTACATAGTAAGAGATTAATATCTGTTGAATGGATGAATTCCAGTCCATCACTTTCTAGTTATGTGACCTGACTTAATAACCTAAGTCCCAGTTTCCCCAACCATAATATGGGAAGAAAGACAGTGCCTTCTGCCAAAGTCAAGTGAAGATTATCCTGCAGCACCAGCCACAGAGTGCTTGCACACTGCTTGGCACATAGTGAGCACTCTGTAAATGGTAGTTGATATGCTTGTTACGACCAAGCAGGAGGCTTCTTATGTAGGCTAGTCCTGAGACTTGGTCTGCAGCACGGTGGTGAGTTCCTCGAGGCAGGCAGGGTGCCATGGGTTCAGGGATCTGGACAGCTTTCATGCTAAGCCAGAGCTTTGTAGCAGGAAGGAAGGGGAAATGCTGCAAAATCCATTAAGCCCAGAGCTCCCTAGAGCAAGTGCGTTTCCTGGCTATGATGCCGGGGAGCCAGAGACAAAAGGAGGAGAGCTGGGAGGCATGCTGTCGATTGGCCCAGCCTTAAGCCAGAACAGGCACAGCGAGGTTACAGCATGAGGGACACTCAGTGAGGATTAATGACCAGTGATTGATGGTGGTTCTTGTAGCTATAGCTACGCATTCTTTCAAGATACATAATACTGCACTGGGAAAATGTAGCTTCATGTAACTGAATACTAAGGGAATGCTAATGTCCCAGGTCCCTTCTTCCCCAGGAGGAAGTAAACTAAAGGAAGGTAAAGCTCTGGATTTTCCCCTTTGCTCAAATGTTGATAGAAAATGCATCTCCCATCTGGGTGCAGAAATGTGGATTCTTGGGAACTCAGATAGGCTGCAGACTGAGTCCTAGTTTGGTATGGTACATGTCCAGTGAGTGGATGGATGCTGGATAGTGTCAAGCAGGTTTCACTGAAGAGGAGGATTTTTACTCTCACCCCGGTTTCTCTGTCTGATCAACTCGACAGAGCTTGCCGGGTCATTGTGTGGTACGTGCATTCATTCTTCCAGCAGCTGAGTAACCTATATTATATTAACCAGTGCAGCTTTCATGAGGTAGAGGGCCAACAGATTCTACTCTTTGCTCACCACATTCTTTCAGAGGTGCAGTGTTTGTTTGTTGCTGTGTCAACCCTGGCCAGAGATCAACAGTGGCCCTGGGGCATCGTGAGCTGTTGGTGTTCCAGGCACCGGGCTCAGTGTCCAGAAAAGCCTCTAGAGATGGAAAGACCTGTGAGGACTCAGTGAAGGTACCAGCCAGGGCAGATAGGACCAGGTCTTGGGGCCCAGTGCCAGAGGTGTGATGGGTTATCAAAGACTGTGGAGCCCAGGTTTTGGGATCAGGGCCAAAAATGGGAGAAAAAAATGAAGGAAAGAAATTGAGAGGAAGCAATATTGGGAGCAAATAGACCTTCTAACAATCCCACTGTCTTGCCAGAGACAGCCCCTGAAGCCTCTCCCCACCTTCCCAGTACCAAGTCAGCCTCTCTTCGATTTGTCTGGGAGCTCCTGGTTTTATATTCTATAGGAGAGATGAGAGTGGCCAGTCTCCCTGGAGCAGAAGGAAGTGTGCATGGGTCGGGGAGCTCCCAGGGCTTCCTTGCCTTTGTCACTGCTTCTCTGAGAAGAGGGAAAGGAAGAGTAGCATTCTGAGCTCTCCTGCCCGCCATAAGCTCAAGCTCTCCATGCCTTACAGTAGTCTCCAACCTTTTTAGCACCAAGGATGGGTTTCATGGAACACAATTTTTCCATGGACTGGGTTGGGGGTTGGTTTGGGGATGATTCAAGGTCATTATATTTATTGTTCAGTTAAACCTCTCTGCTAATGCTAATCTATATTTGCAGCCGCTTCCCAGCACTAGCGTCACCGCCTCAGCTCCACCTCAGATCATCAGGCATTAGATTCTCATAATGAGCACGCAACCTAGATCCCTCGCATGCACAGTTTACAGTAGGGTTCATGCTCCTATGGGAATCTAACACCACCGCTGATCTCACAGGAGGTGGAGCTTATGCAGTAATGTGAGCAATGGGGAGCAGCTGTAAATACAGAGGCTTCACTGGCTCACCTGCCACTCACCTCCTGCTGTGCAGCCTGGTTCCTAACAGGCCACAGACCAGTACCAGGCCACAGCCCAGGGGTTGGGGACTGCAGCATTAGGGTCTCACGCTGTGGCCTGAATCCATGCCAACCACTGGAAACGGAAAGATTCACTCCACACCTCTGAGTGAGTTGCTTCCTCTTGCTTTGATGGAGGACTCAGACCCTCTTTATAACTAAGCAAAACCGATAATTATAATCGTATAGTAACACTTCTATAAACAGTAGCTTGAGTTGAAAAGACCAGCTCCAGAATTGTGAGAAATGGCAGCATCCTTTGCCTCATCTGGGAATAGTTCCCTGATGTTTTGCTCTCAGCTTTTTTTTCCCTAAACTCAGATGGTAAAATGCAGGGTACTTCAGTCTTTCCTAGAGCTGTCAAGTAACACAAAAGAGGGGCTGAGCATTAAGCATTAAGCATTAAGTAGGAAATACTTCGAGATATGCACATATTTGCAGTTTCTGAAGTTTAAATAATTCAAAGCTCTAAACTCCAGAGACATAAACTCATGAACTGGCTATTACTTGAAATGTTAAAGACATATATATGGCTGGGTTAAGGCTTCCCTTTTTTCTGCCGTCTTGATCCGTCCAGACCCAGGGCCTTCCCTGCTGTCCTAGTGGTCACCAGAGCCAGATACCAGATCTTTTCTTTTTCAGGACTATTCTCCCTTTTAACCTGTTTCCTTCTAGGGAAGGGTGAATGTTTGGTGAGAGATGCCAGGAATCAACTAAGCAGGCTCTGAGGACAAAAACTGCATTAAGTAGCCTGAGCCACACACAGCACACTGGGAGGGTCTCTTCCATCCAAAGACTCGTTGCACAATTGCAAGCTGTTCGCTGTCTCTGGGCAGACAAAAGCCAGCAGGCTTCTGGAAGCTACATGCAGCAGCACTAAATTGTCCTGGCTTGTCAGGCTGCAGTTCAGCACTTTGCCTCTCTCATTTTCCTGGGAGGCCCACAGGGCCGAGCGAGTGAACGCTGATAGCATCCACACAACGCTAACGAGCCTCCTGGAAACGTGAAAATGAAGGCAGGCCACTCGGTGTTTTGCGATGACAATGACCAAAAACCAATGTCATAGCAGTTTTTATTGATTTGATGGTCTCCTAGGACTTTCTATATACAGACTTGAAATACATTCATTCATTCACTTATTTATTCCTTTAATAGACATTTATTGGGTCTCTGCCGCATACCAGACAATGCGATAAAGGACTATATTGTCTATAATTGTCCTTAGATATAGGCGCTCTAGAAGAGGCATCTTTGTCATCATTGCCATTATTCATTCATTCATTGAAAAATACAGATAAAATACCTACTATCTATGTGGTACTGTGCCAGGCATTATGTAGGAAGCAAGATAGGCAGAGTCTATGTTCTCATAGAGCTCACGTTTTAATGGTAGAAATATGCACATACACAATTATAATAAAGGTCCTCTGATAGGGGAAGCATATAATATTAGTTTGACCTACCAAAATGTGAAATTTATGTGGTTCTGTTTATTGCCTTTATTAATACTGTTTATTAACTGTTCCCTCCATGCCAGACTCGGGAATATGTGCTTTATAAGTATTACAGTTAACATTCACAAGAACCTTGCAAAGTCAATTTTATTATTTCTATTTTATAGATAAGAAAACTGGCACAGAGAAGTTAGATGAATTTCCCTCAGTCGCCAGTCCTAAATGGCAGAACTCGGTCTGTCTGACTCCAGGTTCTGTGCCCAGCTCTCTACAGGACAGAAATATCTGCACATTATGTGTCAGGCTGTTAGAAGGGAGCAGAGGAAGTTGGTGAGAGCCTAATGCCCACTGGTATGTGGAATAATGGGCAAAATGAAGTTTAGCTCCCAGAATTGTTGTGGTTGCCCATGTTTCAAAATATGCTATCCGATACAAGATAGATTGCTATATTTGCCATGTTTCTAACTTTTGCTTACCTCTGTATTTTTCTTTTGCTTTCCTTGCCTTGAAGTTCCTTTAAGGGTTTTAATTCCTCATTACTGTATTAAGAGGATTTAACTTTTGGTATCTAGACGTGCTCCATCTGGCACCTTGGAAGCTAGTGGAGCGGAAGGTTGGCAGAGCTGCCAGGGATAAGAGGTGGGTGAGGCAGAAACGTGTAGGGCAACTTTCTGGGAGGGGGGAGGACTATACCTTTGGAGGTATCTGTACTGTGTGTGACTTTTCTCAGATTATCTGTCCTTGCTCATGACTGCAGATGGGAGGCCATCTGTCCATGCCCCCACCCCTCGTTGACGCAAGTGACTGGATCAGGGTGGACACGTGACCTGAGACAGGTCTACCAATAAGTTAGCTTGTGATATGCGACTTATATGCCACCCAAAAGTAAGAGCTGGGCCAAATAGAGCCCATCAGGACCTTTGTACTAAGGTCCAGAGGGAAGTTATTAGTAAGAGGTGAGGCACCGAGTTGAAAAGTCATGGGGTCCAGGTGGGGTTCACCTGTGTATCAGATGACGAGGGAGTAAATCTCACAGAACGCGAAAGAGAAGAGAATGGCTTCAGGGACTGGAGTGAGGCACAGAAGTGAGACCGCATGGTCCATGAGAGAACAGGCACTCCCAGTTCCTGCCCTTCAGTCCCCTGGGCCAGTTCCACCCTGTGCTTCATTGTCTGCTTGTGGACGGCATGCTATATCACAGCATAACCCCCATTGACGTGGATGGCTTGAATTGTTTTCCATTCCCTGTCACACACAGGTCAAAATGCAAGTTCTCAAGCAGATGAAGCAATTTGTATCACAACTAAAGGGAAACAAGGAACCCCATGATATCCTACTCCTGGGTCTCAGATACTTCTGCCCTCTCCACAGAAAGCTAAGCTGGATAGTTTATCTTATTCTCTCCCTAAGGAAACATGAAAGGAAGGAATAGAAAACATATAAGAAAAACTGCCCCTTTTAAGTAATTATTTTATACATTTAATGTAACACTTAGAAGAACCATCACTACAGGCAGACCACTGGCCATGCCTTTCATCCACCATTAATGGACCTTCTCCAAGCTGGACTCCGTGACAGATACTGGGTAGATAAAAATGAGCGATATCACACCTGTTCTTGAGGTGTTCATAGTTTAGAGAAATAAATCAGCATATAATGTGGGACCTACTGTAGTAGAGAGAGAAAAATGTTCCTCTGAGAAAGGACTGACTAGTTTCAATTTCACCTGAGGATACTGGGGAAGGTTTTTGAGCTGAGTCTTGAAAGGTGAATAACTGTCTGGCACTTTGGGAAGGAAGGAGGAAGGCAGGCACTCCAGGCAAAGGGGAACAGAATGTGCAAAGGTAGGCAGGTATAAAATGGTCTTTTGAGCTCCTGGAACCAGGAAAAAGTACAATAGGAAAAGTGGCAGGAATAGGTTAGGTTGGGGCCAGATTTTGAAGAGTTGTATATACAACTAATAATACAAATAATTATTATTATAAGTATTAGTCATTATTCTCTATCACAGATAAAATATGTGTATTATTTATGCTTATTTATATATTTATATGTATTATTCTCATTTAATTAAATGCCAATGACATGTGTTGTGGACAATGTCCAACCAATGTAAAAGTTTTAAAGTCACTTTTGGGGGATGAGGACTCTGGGGGCAATTTGGAGGAGAGACCGGGTTGGGGGGACAATGAAGAGCAAGCAGGGCAGGCAGTGGGCAGCTGTAATTTCCAGGTGAGAAGTAAGTACCTGCTCCAAGGCTGTGGGATAAAAAGAAGCAGTTGGGCCTGAGACACGTTTCTGAGGCAAAATTATTTAGATATGTGGAGAGAATGAAAAAGAACCTTGAGCCAGATTTGAAATTTCTTCCTCTTTAGAAGTGGAGTCATTTGTGACAGCACTGAGTTACATGACACAAGAACAGGAATGAGTGGGAAGGTCTGATTTCATTTTGGGACATGTTAAATTTGAGATCCTAGGAAGATATCAAGGTAGAGATCTCTTGGTAGTCAGATAAAGGAGTCTGAGGCTTAGGAAAGGGGTTAGGAATGAATATACAAATTTGGGATTGTTTAATCACTCTGTCCTTCAGATTAGTGGAAGGGTTCAGAGAGGCACACAAGTTAGTTTTCAAGATTGTGTTAATGGAAGGGTCTCCAGGCCACATCGGTCAAGGAACAGTGGGTGTCTACTCTAAAACAGCCCTAAAACAGCCATTCAAGGACTTGCCTTCTCCCCAAGTGCTTTCTGTTCCCTAACAGGGCAACCAAGTGGGAGTGAGCTGGGGGCAGGATGCTCACTGGCCCCAAATCCATATGGCCCGAACTTCATTTCCATCTGCCATTGTGTGCTGTGTGGCCTCCTCACTTGTCCTGCCCAGTGTGACATAGGTGTTTCATCTCCTTTATTTAATAGCCTCTTGGCAGTTTCAGACGACACATGCCTTCCCCCATGATTAATTCAGAGCCCTGCTGAGAATTGGGATCAAACTGGCCCCTTTTGCTGGAGGGTCTTCTGGGAGCTCTATACGTTTGCATGTTGGGTTTATGAGAGAAAGATGAGGAAGAACAGAATTTTCACACATAGTAATAATCTCATGTGGGCTTTGTTTCCTCGGAATTTTCCCCACGTAACTAAGAATAGTTTATTTAGCCCCCACTTGGGGACTTAATATTTTAGATATTTGCAAGTCTGTTCCCCCCCACCAAAACTCAGATTGACACCTAAGAAATTGCCATTTTGCAGATAAAAAATAATCACCTGTCAGCAATTGCATGTAGTTCAACCTACTAGCACCAAGAGATACGGGGATAAAGAGGTGAAAGTAGGAGAGATTTTATGTACCTTTTGAATGATTTGCCACAACAGTGCCAGGTATCTCTTTTAGTTAATTCAGATTATATATGACTTTAAAAAGATATCACAGTATTTAATTACATGTAATTATTTATTTTAGAAAACCTTGGCGGTATTACACAGTCAGTATTTCTACTGCGGACATTTGGCAGTGTCAAGAGACATTTTTTTATTGTCACCTCTGAGAGTGTGCTTCTGACACCTAGTAGGTAGGGACGACAATAATGCACAGGACAGCCTCTCAACAAACAAGTAAGTCTCCAGCCCAAAATGTGGATTGTATAAGAAACCCTGATCTAATGAGCACTTGCAGGGAAAACAGTTCAACTGCTCTAAAAGCAAATTAATTTTACTATCAACTATTTTGGAAGCACTTATTTGTATTTAAAAGATTACTATAAATTATGAATTATAAAATATCTAGTCATGAAAGCAGTTCTCAGGAGGGACCTTCTGTTGTTATTACTAGATTCTTCTGAGGGTTCTATGAACCAAAAAAAGTATATTTTAATAAGGAAAGAGATGTAGTCAATTTCACAGATTTGCTCTCAGTGCAAGGGGAGGAGATAATCACTCACAATTAGTGAACACTTCATATGTCGAGGCATTGATTTATTTTCTTCTAATGTATTGCTTTACATAATAATCAGCAGAGACTATTGATGCATTTATTTGGGTATAGCTTTCTATGTATTAACTCCAACTATGCACGGGTCAATAGAAGAAAAACCTCGAATTAAAAGGGATTGTTAATACAGCAGTCTTACCCTTTTTTTGCCACTCCTGTAAAACTCATAGTCATAGTGTCTCACCCTCAGCCTGCCGTGTGACTTGGAATGATTCCGTCATGGAGGATCTCTGCACCTTCCTGTAGAAGAAGTGATATCAGGCATTTTTTTCCGAACACCTCTCTCCCTTCTTCCTGCATTTCTTTCTTCCCTAACTTCCTTTAATTGAACAATTTTTTAGATATCTTTATTACAAGACTGTCTTGCAGCTGTTACTGTCCTACAACAATGGCCTTTTCTACTTTACAGAGAAAATTTGCTTAGAATGGGTCCAAAATAATATTTCCTTGTAAGTTCCTCAATAAGATGATGAGAGCATCTTAGCAAGCATCAGGAGACTATTCTCATCTGTCCTGTTTATGGGGGTTGGCCTTGCACAAGTCATTGAAAGTCGCCCCTCCTTTTTCCTCACAGTAAAATGAAGAGAGTTAAAGCAGATGATAGCGACTTCTCCTCATGCATTAGCATTTTAAGATTGCGATAGCTAAGTCTTAGGGCACTTAGGATGCTAACATTAACATTTTGCTCAGCAAAAAATCAGACTGCCTTGAAGGTAACTGAATTTCATGGAATGCTAGTTAAAAGGAGGGCTGAATTATTAGAGGTGATGTCATCCTTATTTATAGAATGGAATAAATTCTACCTTGTTCAGTGGGGAAGGAGACTAAATTTGGTGGTAGATGGTCAAGGAGAAACATGGCAAACCATCCATGAAGTGGAAAGGAAGAAAAAATGAGATATATGTCATTTAGGTCTCTTTGGTTGGAAGCAACAGAAATGGACTCTGACTAACCTGAATAGGAAAAAGGATTTATTAAAAAGTAGGTAATCTCAGTCAAGTGATGATTGTAGGTGTGTGCAAATTGAGGAGGGTGGATAACAGACTGTCAAACTTGGCGGAACCCCAATTGCTGAGAAAGGAGAAGTTCTCCCAGGGAGAGAAGCTATGAAAAGAGGAAGGGGGGAAGGGAGTGCCGAATATCAAAAATAATGCAAGAAATATGAGTATTCCTAGGACAAGTAAAAATGTAAGAGAATCGGCTTGCTGTCAATGATACATCTGTTTGAAGCAAGAGAAAACGTGGTGTACTATTTTGGAGAAGGAAAAAATATATAGGAAGAACGTACCAGGAAAGTAAAGTGAAATAAATTCAATCAAATTCATTTATTCTTGACCATTTTTAGAGCCTCCCTTCCACCTTGGGTGCCCAGCCTCCTTGTGCTCAGGATGCAGAAAAAGAAACATGACCCTTGTCCTCCAAGCTCCCAGCCAGCAACACAATAATTGTGAATTCCTCATTTTTTGAATGCCATCTAGGTGCCAAGCTTCTTGCTGAGTACCTTAAAAGCATGTCTCATTTAATCCTCCAAGTGCTCCTTGAGAGACTAGTCCTGTTGTTGTCTCCATTGTGCAGATGCAGCTGAGAGGAGCAACAGCATGAGCCTGCAGTTAGAAAGCATGCCCGGCTGAGCCTTTCTCAGCCCTGGTCAGCCTGGCTCCAAGGCCTGGGCTTTGTTACTGCTGTGTGTTGCCTTTCTTAGCAGTTAGAGGAGGAGAAAGAAAACAAAGAAATGCAAAATGGAAGGGGCAACTCACTCACTCCTATGGTATCTCCTGTTGACTAGATCACTGAGTGTTGTAATATTTAGGAATTGAATCACATTCACTCCCTATTGAACCCTGCAGTAAATTATTAAAAACAGCCAAGTACAGTCTGTGCCCTAGACAGGCCAGCAACTGCTCCAAAACAGGACAGAACCTGCCTTGCTCTGTCTGTGGCATTCCAACCTATCAATGGTCTTTTTAAAAAAATTAATTTATGATTTAATTGACAGATAAAATGGTATATATATATGGTCTACAACGTGATGGTTTGATATATGCATACACTATGCCGTGATTAAATAAGCTAATTAACCTATCACCTCTCATATGTATCATTTTTTTGTGGTAAGAATATTTAAAATCTACTTTTTAGCAATTTTCAAGCACACAATACATTATTATTATTAACTATGGTCACCATCCTGTACCATAGATCTCCAGAACTCGTTCCTCCTGTCTAACTGAAACTTTGTACCCTTTGACCAACATCCCCCCCATTCAATGGTCTTTTGCTGCTTCTACAACATAACATCCTGATTTAACAACACACATAACCTTTCCTCTACCCGCAAAGTACAGATTTCAAGTCTGAATTTTTTATCCTAAACCAAGATAAAAATGTTATTGTCTCTTCTGTACCCAGACCTCTCATCAGCAGAGAATAGAAATCTCAAGGATTATTAATATTTCTAATCTAACAGAACTGCTGGCTCACAGCCATTTGTCTTGAGATATCCCAATGTCAAAGCATGACTCTTGACACACAGAATATACAGTGGGCATCACACTATACTCCCAGCTTTTAAGGTGACGTGATTCTCATTTTTTATGTTTCACTACTTTTCATTAAAAAGTATGTTTACTTCTATAGTAGAAAGAATCGTTTATTAAAAAGAATGATATGCTATGATTAATCTAAAATTGATTGCCCCTCTGCCACCTACACCATTGTTTATAAAAGAGTCTTTTTTAGGTGCTAGAAGTATAAATATGTGTGACTTAGATGCCCAATGCACCAAAATTTAAATAACCAAGAGAAATAAAGGATCTTCATATGCGGTCATGCCTAGGATGTCCTACATTCCTTCCTTGCCACCATCCCCACCACATTTTGTGGCTTTTGGACTTTTTCTTCAATTCAACTTCTGGACACAGTTTACCCAATGGCTAGTGTAGTATGGATTTATCAGCCTTTATAGCCCATTTGGGATCACTTCTTTTGGTAGTCCTTCTGTGTTTTAGAACTCTAGCCCTTTGCTTTTGTTTTCTTTTCCTTCAAAAAGTCATTGAAGTCCGGAGTGTTGGCAGTGACCTTTGGAAATGTTTTTACAGCTTACAGAGACTTCCTGACATGTTTTATTAGCTCTTGGTGGTAGCTAATAAAGTGAGTCTTAGCAAAGCCGCATTACATGACAGATTAGAGCCACTTCCAAAATAACCACTCACCAGAGTTATCTTGAAGGAGGCTTGATGACAGGATATTTGGCTACTGCTTTCTGTCCAGTTCAGCAGGGCATGTGTGATTACTTCTTAAAGAAGGGAGGTCATCCTTTAGGAAATACAACGACCAACTTATTCTGAGAGAACCTCAAATACTGAGAGCCCCTTGCCCTAGTAAAACAGAGCTATGATTGCTGTGGGGATTGATGAATGAGATATTCCACAAAGCTTTTGTTTCTTACCTACACAGAGGTAACATAGCCAAAGCCAGTCAACTAAAGAGGAAGGAAAGAAATGAAAACAACCTTGAACACTTATGAATGCTAAGCAAGATCTCTGTTCTCTATATTTTTTTTCTATGTGGAGGGGTGGTATAGCAAAGCGTTATGGAGTTTGGACTCTGAATTTCCACAGATCTGGATTCAAATCCTGCCTCTGCCACTGCCCAACTGGGTAATCGTGAGCAAGTGGCCCCTTAAGACTTGGTTTCCTCATAGAAAGTGGAGATAATATAATAATGATAGGGTTGTTGTGAGGGCTAAAATGTGACAATGCCTGTAAACTGCTTAGCACAATGCATGACACATAGGCACTCAAAAAATGTTAGCTATGAAATTATTTTATTAGATTTCTTGGAGGGCCATGTGTGAGCTCTGTTTGTGGAATAATATTTATCTATGTGCCTCTCTGCACCCAGGTCCACCATGTCGCACAATTCCTTGGGACACGATTACAATGGAGCATCATTCACATAGAATACGGTGTGAATGATGCCCCTGGAGTTGTACAACAGAGCAATACTCCTCACCCTCCACACCTCCCTCCCTCCACACATCTCTCTCTCTCTCTCTCTCTCTCTCTCTCTCTCTCTCTCTCTCTCTCATACACAAACACACCCCTCGGAACCCTATCCATAATCACCTGGCCTGTATTTACTTTGGGGAAATAACTTACTCACACAAGGCATAATAGAAAAAGTAGAAGGGACCTGGACAGCATTTTAAAACTCATGAGGCAAGGATTTACTTGTACCTTGTGCATTTTGTGACAAACTAGGCATAGAACCGCTATTTCAGAGAGTCGCCAAGGGTCAGGCCCCAAGGATCTGTATCAGGTGGAACTCCGTCAGAATCTAAAGCAAGAGAAAAGAAGCTAAAACTAAAATGCTGGGGCACAATCAGTTAAGCAGCCCTCTTTCCTCCTTTTTATCTCAAACGACTCTGTCTCAAAACTTTCTGTCTCAACTCCAACAAGAGTCTTAGCAGATCATAGATCCAGAAGAAGAAACCAGAAAAGGAAGACATTTTCTGAATCCCTTCTATATAGCCTGTTGATCAATCCATGTGACGTCATTAATAGTCAGGATGACGATTATTCTTATTTTGTAGATAAGGAAACCAAGACAAATAGGTTATGTGAGTGACGCCCAAATCACACAGCAAGGGACAGAGCTGAGAATTGACTTTTGTCTTTACAAAACATGGGTCTTCCCACTACCTGAGAGCTTCCCAAATATTAGTGTTGTGGTGCTCCTCTGTGACAAAACGAGACTGAGGAAAATAGATCACCACATCAAATGCCTCATCTTTATTCCTACGTTTATTCCGTGTAAAGAACCGTCCTTTATTTTGAGATTATATCTTTCCTGCGTTTTTCCTTTTTGGTGTTAAAAATGCCCTTTTTTAAATAAGTGAGAGTTGTTGAACCTTTTTAAATTGTCTTTGTTGGCAAACTAAGGGTAGGCAACTATATGTTGATCCCCTTGCCCAACTTTTAAAATTTTGCTGGATTTTGAAACACAGAAGTCTGGCACTATTACATTATACTATTTTGCTTTCCTCCAAATATATGCAAATATTTTAAATGCCCTGTTTGCACTCAAGGGTACTCCTTGTAGCATAGGGACCTACTATGTGGTTATGGCCTGTATTTCTCATTAAGCTTTGATGTTCGAGAATTACCTGTTCCCACATATGATAAAGGGATCTTTTCTTCTTTATTTGTTCAGATTCCACCAGAAAATGGTTCCAAACAAGAATTCTCTGGGAAACTTATTAAAATTTCAGATTCCAGAGCTCTGCCCTTAGAGAATGATTCAGTAATTCTGGGTAGGACCCAAATTTGGATTTTTAGCAAGCCTCTGAGGGGATTCTGATGCTGCTCATATGGGGATAATACTTTCAGGAACTCTCAGATAAAGGCACTGTATCTGATATGAAGTGAGCACTTGTCTGTGTTGAGAATTCTGTGTTCTTTCTATAGAGACTTACAGAGGTATGGCATCATGTCAAGCTCAATTTTGTGAATTTCAAGAGATTTCTGCATCTATTTCTGGCTAAAATATCAGAGCAGAACCATCTGATTTGCTTTAAGCACTTCCTCCCAAAATCAATTTAAGTAAAATTAATCTTTTTTAAAAGAAACAACCCCCTAAATTTGAAATTACTTTACATTTAACTAAAACATATGATACCTCCAAGCTGAATCCTGGGCCCATCAGGAAAGTCTCAATCCCATATGTGACATCAGTCGGTTGCCAGGAAGTAAAGGCTGTGCTTTAAATTCCACCTCCACGCAGATTTCCCTTTATTGCACATCAACTGAGAATTATTTCTATTATTTTTGGATCACACTCAGAGAGGATATTTAGTATAAACACTTACTTTCATTAAAATACTTTAATAAAACTGTGGTTTCCAAATGTTTTTTGTATCACATTTTGCGGGTGAACAGCATCCTTCCAACAATAACATAACTCATTACATGAAGAGATTATTGACCCAGGAGAGGTGAATCAGTTTATCCAGGGCACAAAAATAACTTGAAAAGCTCTGCCCCTTTCCTCGAGAGACCATTTAAGCAATGCCCACCACACCCCGCCATTCATTTATATAAATAAACTTTACCGAGATCAGATATGCTGCCAATATTTTAAAAAGATTTTCATTGAAGAATTTTCCGAGGTGAGAGGCATTCAGCAGAATCACCTCTGAATAGAATGTGCTTAGCCAAATACCATACTGTGAATGTAGTCCATTTTATTAATACCAAAGCTCTCCTCTTCCCAACTAAGACCTCTTTTAAGAAAAGACTAGGAAAGAGGAAAAAGTTCATGCCTTTTCTTCCCTACTTTTCTGCCTGGCCAACTCAAGCCTCAGAACCCCTCCAGGATTTCTGCTTAGTCCGTTCAGGCTGCTATGACAAATAACATGGACTGGGTGGCTTACTAATAACACAACTTATTTCTCACAGTTCTGGAGGCTAGAAAGGCCAAGATCCTGGTGCTAGCATGGTCAGGTTCTGGTGAGGTCAGAAGCAGGGTGAGAGCTCTCTGGAGTCTTTTTTAGAAGGGCACTAATCCCATTCATGAGGGCTCTGCTCTCATGACCTAATCACCTCCCAAGGGCCCTGCCTCCTAACACCATCTTGGGGGTTAGGATTTCAACATATGAATTTTGAGAGGACACAAACATTCAGTCCATTGAACCCTCTGACTCCTTAAACCGGACGAAGTGTTCTGCACTCAGTGTCTCTCTGCTGATCTCCAATATACACATTCTCATGGTGGTGAAAGGGTTCCGCCATGAGTGTGGGCTCCGCACTCGGGCTTCAGAGGCCCTCTCTGCCAGTTACCCTCTGTGGGAACTAATGCTTGTGAAATGTTAGCAGTGTCTGGCACGTAAACAATATTAGCAATTAAATTATTGAAATATGATTTAGGAAATTGATGTACTTCTGTTCTACTTCCATTCCAAGTAATAACTTTGACTTTTTTTTAAGTGGATGCTTAGAGTGGAGGGTCTTGAAAAATTCTGAGGCCATATCCAAGCTTATGGGGAAAGACTGTGCAGATCAAGTAGTGATGTCTGCCTCAGTCTAGGTTGGGGTGGGGCTTGGGGGCACTCCTCATCTGGATGTGCCTTAAAGGTGTTAATCCAGTCCTGCCTTTGATTTATTGATCATCTGTAATACTGTATACCAAGCACTGTAATTTCCATTGTGTGTACATTAATGAACAAAACAGACCTGGCCCTGGCTTATGGGCCTGTGAAGGAACCAGATAATAACAAGTAAGCTAGAGAATAAAGATAGAATACTACTAGGGATGGGGAGTGCTGTGAGTCAGAAAAGTACATTAGAAAGAGTGGTCAGAGGAGGCATCTCAAGCGAAGAGAGATGGGAAATGTGTTTCAGTTGCAAGAACAGCCTGTGCAAGGACCTAAAGTGGAAGAGACCTTGGCATGTTCATGGAATTGGAAAGAAGCCCGTTTGGCTGGAGTGTGATCAGAAGGGAGAAGAATGACACAAAATAAGGGGAGAGAGGTAGGCAGGAGCCAGAGTACAAAAAGCAGTGGTTCTCGAAGCCAGGCATGTATCAGACTCATCCAGAGAGCTCGCTAACACGCAGATTGCCGCCCCACCCCCAGAGTTTCTGATCCAGCAGGCCTGGGGTGGGGCCTGAGAATGTGCATTTTTAACAAGTTCTAGCTGATGCTGCAGGTCTGGGGACCACTCTTTGAGAACCCTGATATAGGACCTTTTTCAGGCCACAGTAAAGGGTTTGAATTTTATTTGAAGCATTAGTGGGAAGCCATCAAAGGATGTCAGGAGTGATAGCCTTTAATTATTTATTGTTTAAAATGATTACTCAGACCATTGTGTGGAGAATTAACTAGAAATTGTCAAGAATAAAAATGAGGAGGTGATTTAGGAAGTCATTCACCGTGGTCAGGTGAGGGCAGAGGCAGCAGATAGAAGAGGAAGCTTTCAAGATGAATTTAAGAGGTGGCAGCCATAGGATCTGCCTGTGGATTGAATGGGATGGGTGAGGCAAGGAGGAGTGGAGGATACTACCTGGGTTTCTGGTTTGGGAAACAGAGAAGATGGTCACGGCTTGGACTGAGATGGGGAAGATTGGAAGCAGGAGCATGTTTAGGAGGGAGAGGAAAAGAATAAATTGGGCATGTTTTAGGTTAAATTTGAAGAGCCATCTCTGAAGGCTCAGACTCTAGCAGGTGTAGATGCTTCAAGGAGTGAACTAAGGCAGTAGCGTCATGGTCAGTGCTGAAATAAGAACTATATGGGTGCTTGGGGACCAAGCCAGATCCTTGGCCTCTGTCTCCAGGATCCGGGAGTGCTCTATAACAAATCGCTGCTGCATTACAGGAGTAGCATCCCACATAAATCGTTAGAGAAGTAGGTCAGGCACCTTTGGAAACTAGATTCGCCCATGGGTAGCTGGAAGTTAACAGTATATCTAACTTAAAGCAGAAGCTCCCATGGGGCCAAGCCTTTTCATCCCAAGACTTACCCTAACACAGGGTTTCTAAACTTTGGCGCCATTGACGTTTGAGCTGGATAATCCTTTGTTGTGGGGAGCTGTCCTGTGCATTGTAAAATGTTTAGCAGCCTCCCTGCCAGATGCCAGTAGCACCCCCTTGGCCAATGGTGAGAACCAAAAATGTCTTCAGACATTGCCAAATGTCCTGGGGAGGGGGGCAAAAGCACCCCCAGTTGAGAAGCATGACCCTAAGAGGACCCTTCAACATGTTAACTCCTAGGGATGCCCCTTGCCACAAGACAAACTCTCTTCTCCATTTAATGCACCGTACTTGTTTTCCATCCTAGCCTCGCGAGCCTATACTCCCCATCCTTCAAGGTAACTTTCAATCTTTCTGAAATGTTAATCCAGGTCAGTGGTTAAGGAGATACTGTAATGACCTTCTGCAGAGAACATCTCTGTCCTTAAAATGTTCCCATCCACATTGCTGATGCAAGGAACTTTAAGGCATCCTGGAGGAGGAAGGATGTACCAGGAGAATCTGACGACAATCATGATGATAATAATAGTACTTACAGTAGCTAACATTTATATAGGAATGTGCCATACACGGACCTAAACATTTCAAAAATATTAACTCTAATCCTCACAGCAACACTGTGAGTTTGGTACTGTTACTGTCATCCTCATTTTATGGATGAGGAAAATGAGGTGCAGTGACTGAAATAACAGAGCTGGGTCTAGATCCAGGCTCTATACTGTGTCTCCAAAGAGGGGCAGGCATTTGACAGGAAAGAACATCGGGGCTGGTGAGTGTCACGCAGTCTGCCTGTTAAGATGCATCACCTTTAATCCTTAATCATTCTTCTAAATTTACAAAGTCCCTTCAGTAGCAGATGCCCACAGAATTTTAGAAGTCATGATTCCAACCCATGATAAATATTTTAAATGAACAATTATTCATTTATTCATTCATCTCTCCCCTTTCATTCTGTTTAAAGGAAGCATCCAACTTCAGTTTTCTTAACAAGCTCACATTTAGGCCACAGATTTCATTAAGTCACAGTGATTCATTTTCACAGGCTTGTAACTTTATTTTTGGTACCCAGAAGTAACTACCACATTTTGCTGCTATTTCCATATTGCACAGAGAAGCCAACACAAACATTTGCATTACTGTGGTAAACTGCAGGCATCTGTGAAATTACAGGTGTTCTGAGTTCACATGGTTTAGTAGGAGGACTGAGAGCTCACACTTCTTCCCGAAACTCCTCCAGGAGCAAGTAGATTGCAGAGAGAAATGTGCTTGGATGAGAGGGATATAACACAAGAGTTGTGAGCTGATACTTTGATTGCTGCCTTGGCCCCTGGAAAGATAAGCTCATGATGTTTTCCTTCAAGACGTGTTCTGAACGCAATTCCTGTAGCTAGTAAAATATCAGTGGAACTCAGGCTGACTGGGCCTTAGGGGCCATCAAGAATGTGATGACAACTGGTACAGGGTTACACATGACCCTGTTTCTGCTACACACATAGATTTTGAAATTCCTTTGAAAAGCGCTTCCATCTGGCAGATTTCTCTAAGGAGAGAAGTTTCTTAGATTCATGCATTCTAGCATCTGAAAAACAAAATTCTTCATGCTGTTCTTGAGACGTTAGAAAATTCCCATCAACAAAACAGTTCCTTCAATCTGCTTTAGTTTTCGTTTTGATAAGCATTACTTCCAGATCAAGACCATCAGATAAGTTATTGCCTATTATTGGACATTTCCTTTGGCTTTGTTGAATTGTTCCTCTAAGATGTGTCAATAACAATAATATGAAAAATGGCTAAGATAAATCAGACATCTACCATATGCTTATTACTTCATGTGGATAATTTAACCCCTCAACCCTATGAGATAGGAACAATCACTGTCCCCTGGTGTACAGAAGAGAAAATACGAGGTTAAAGAGAGGAGTTGCCTGCCCAAGGTCACAAGTGAGGCCTGGACTGGAACTCTCAACTCATGCTTAGACCCCCAGCATCTTCTATGTGTTGCCTCCTGCCTATGAACACCACAAGCCCAAGGAAAAGCGGCAGCAGGATGGATTGTCCTTGTACTTCTTGCACATGTCTGTACAGCAATCCAGGTGTCCAGAGCTTACCGGGTTGTGTCTGAGGGCAAAGTGTCTGAGAACTGTCTTCACTCCCTATGCACAAGGCCTGAAGGCACCCTTCATCAAGATGTTTGCATGAAAAGCATACAAACCTCAAGGTGCTCTGGGGCTTATCCCAGCAGCTGCCACAGCAAATTGTCAAAGGAAACAAGTAGGTGCTTGAGGGAGTGCCAGGTCTGGCCAGCGCTTGTGCGTGCTCAAAAGCTCTCAGCAAACAATTAACTGTAAGTGTGTTTCCTCTGCCAGAGCCCATTAAGGCAATCAATATTGGCATCTGTCTTTGCATGCTTAATAAGAGTCTTGTTGCTGCACCAGTTCTGTAGAAAGTACCTTCAAAAATCCCCAAAGGCTTTACAGACATCAATAAGTCCTCCAACAGCTCTCCCTGCAAGGAAACACAGAGAACAGATAAAAACAGCAGCTGAAGTTGGTGGGGAGAGGGAGAGTGAGAGAGGGTGGGTACACAGAGAGGACCCCACACTTTCAGCCCCTCACCTCTCCCGTGCACATTAGTTAGGCACCTTTGTAGAACCTGTAGAATATAGTTTCAAAACCACTGGTCAGTCCTATCCTAGCTTCTCCTTTAACTTATTTGTCACTGTACCCCATGGTACCCAGCACAGGGCCTGACACTCTGGAAGTGCACAATAAATTTTTGATTGGCTTGACATGACTTGGGGAAAAATAATCGCTACTCTATTGTATGTCATGCTTTGCTTTGAAACGTGTTATGTGAGTACATATGAGAATTCAGGGGAGTGTGTTAAACCCCATGGAGGAAACTCAGCAAGAAAACAGGTTCAGGCAAACATCTTCTAAAGACCCCCCCTTTCCCCACTCATCCCCTTGCCCTCCTGCTTCTTGCCCTGTAGTAGGGCCATGCAGCAGTAATTAAACATCTTTGACTTGATGGTAATTTCTAGGGCAAGATGCCTTCTCTATCTCTTAGTTGTTCCCAAATGCTCATCTGCTTCCTCTTGGCAGGGACTGCCCAACCAACCTATATATCTTTGGAGACATGATCTGAGTTCATGGCAGAGGGGCCGGAGGCTGGGGCTGCTGGCCAAGGCTCAGCTTCTCACCCTTGCCCAAGCTCACCTCCCTGGGCACAGGTGGTGCCATATGGCCAGAAGGACTCTCCTCAGTTTCCGATACTACTTACTGGTAGAACAGCTAGGAAGCCACCCTAGGAGGCATTTGGCAGGTGCGAGGGACAGGGATGCCTCTGTCTGACACTCAGACATGCTAGGGCAACGCTGGAGGAGGTCGTTGGTGGAGAGAGCATTGCTGTGTTCCAGTCCTCAGTCATGTTTGCCTCCACTGTTGTTTTCTATGGCAGAATGAGTTGTTGCAGAACAATTGTTGTAATAAGAATGATTTTACCTATCAAATGGTCAGATTTTTTTCATTAGTCCAGTGAGGTGTGTACCAGCTACTTGCCAAGATGAATGGACTGAAATTGTTTGAGCCATTGATCTCTGGAATAACAGGATTTCCCCAGTCCCATCCCCGGAACTAACCCCAAGTGCCATCAGAGGTCAGCTGCTGGTCTATTTCTTAGCCTCAGGTGCTTGTTTCCTTAAGTTTACAGATAGAGTTAGTGAACTTAGGCCTAGTCCTTGTTCCAGAGGCAGAGACTTAGGCATCTAACTGAGGCTCCACCAACTGCTGGATGAGCTTCCATTTGCTCACCTGGAAAGTGGGAATAATAATAATTTCTCCCTTGCAGGGCTAAGTTTAATCAGGTAATTTCAGTATTCCCCTGAAGTTTCTATTATACAGAAAAGAGTTCTGTGGCTAACTAGGTTTGAGAAACACTACATTAAAGGTAAGCAGGTTTCTTTACTGTAGAATTTCTCGGTGCCTTTATAATGCTGATATATACCAGGAACTTTCTTGGAAAGGACTAGAGTAAATGTAAACCACCTTCTTCCCCTTCTAGACTTGACTCAAGAGCCATCCCCCAGCTCATTCTGTCAACTCCTTCAAAAGATTTTCTGGCCCTCTCTCGTGTAACCTTCGTGAATCTGCATTATTCAGCTAATTGAACCTGAGTTTGAATTCCACATCTCCACTTCCTACCCATGTGATCCTAAATAAATTATTTGTGCCTCAGTTTCTCTAACTCTTAAACTTGGACCATGCCTACTTCATAAGGATCAAAATGAGACGGAGAGGTGAAATGAAAAAGCTCATGAATAATAGCAAGTTCTTCTGTAGCACGTACTACGCACCAGGCTCTGTTGTAAGGGCTTGACATGTATGAATTCATTCATCTTCATGACAGCCCTGCGGGCAGTGTTCTGCTATTACCTCCAAGGTACAGAGCGGTCACATAGTTCATCCAAGTGACTGTGTTCCAGGATGTGAACATGGGCAGGCTGGGATCCCAGATCCACACTGTTAAACACTTCACCTTTTAGGCCTGAATTGTGTATAGCACATGGTGGGTGTGTGTTAATGAATATTTTCTTCTCCTCTGACATGCTCTTCTCCCACTCAACTGTTCTCTCTTATTAGAGATAGTTATTATTGATAGTTATTGTTATCAATTTATTCTTCCCCTCCCCCGAGTACTTCTTCCATAATAAAGTGTTATTTGTTTCATCACTTATGTATTTAACACATAAAGACCACATAGCACCAAGTCCTGAAAATTCATAATTTTGTCGTGGGGCTTTGAATTCGAGATTTAGCTGGATTGGGGGGAGAGAAGAGCACTGGCAATTTCATACCCTTAGGGGACTCCAAGGAGCACCCTGTTTCTGCCAGTTCTGTTCTGTATATATTAACATCCTACAGGACCCCTGAGTGTATCTCTTCGTATCCCATGGCACACTGGAGAGTCACATCTCACTACAAGTTCACATTTATCAGGTTTTTATTATGTCTTGTGAGGGCAAGGTCCAGGAATTCTTGGTTTGGTCTTTTCTCAGCCCAGGTAGGAGCCAAGGAGCTATTTGTCTGAGTCAGCATGAAGGAACTCATAATGTGCCTTGATTTATTAGGTGTTTTTCTCCACCCTAGGCTATGTGGGTGAAGGGGGATTGGGGAAGGTTTGGCCCTGGTCTTCTGAACAATACGCATGCTTCTAAGCGTCTGGGTGAAAGAGTGAGTCAGAGCACTGAAAATAGCTAGGGACGTTTGATCCTACTCAGTGTGTTGTGGGGAGCCTGGGGCTCTGGGCAGAGAAGCCTGTGTAGAAAGAGAACTGACCCAATACCTGAAGCTATAGGTGACTTTGACTTGAGCCTCTTAACTTTCTTTTGCTCCTTTGATTACTCATCACTCTTCATTTTAAGGCAGTCATCAGGAGCTGCCTAGTGCAAAATGGTGGCAATAATAACAAATAATCACATATACAGTGCCAGATACTGTGCCAAGCTGTCAACACATGCAAAGTCACTTCATCACTCGTTTGAACTATGAAAAAGCTGAGACCCAGAAAGATGAAATAATGTGTTCAACGCCACACAGCTAGAGTGAGGGGGTGTCAAAATTATCCACCTAGGGCTTTCTGCCTCCATGGCCCAGGCTGAAGAATGCCTACCCCTCACCAATTTAATGTTTCTTTGCTATAGACTTAGAAATTCTGGAACAATTCCTGGAAGGAAAGTATTTTCAGTTCCATCACAAATCAGGCAGTGCCACCAGGGGCCCAGCTTGGGGTACAATGCCTGGTGTCCCCATTCTGCCCAGACCTCTGCCGTCCACTTCTGCCTCGGTTTGCATGGGCACTTGGCAGATTTCTCGGGGCACTGAGGGCCCTCGTCTGATCCCAGGAAGTGTAGAAAGTGGAGGCAGCTTCTCGGTCCTTTGGCAGAGACAGACTTGCAGCTCCTAGGACTCCAGCCCCAGGGAAGATGTGTTGAGCCTTTAGCATTCTCAGCTCAGCATGGATTAGGGAGGCAACAGTGAGAGGCCACAGCCATCTACTTATGTGGGAAGTAGAGTCTCAGAACCATAGAATGTTTGGTCGAGAGGCACTTTAGAAATCTTCTAGGCCAGGAGTTTTCAAACTTTAAATTTGTCAACTGTAATCCTACATAGAACTCGAACATTGGCCATGGATACACAGGAGGGAAAAGGGATTCCTTGTTCTTCCCGCCCACTCAGGAGCACTCTGTGCCTGCAGTAAAGAGCTTGAGACACACTGATCTCAGCCACAGCTCCGTTTGCCAGCTGAAGAGCCTAAAACCTAGAGAGGTTCATTGAGCCCCTCCAAAGCTCACCCAGATTGTTAGTATGATGGTGAGAGGTAGTGTAGTGAACTGGTGCTGCCCAGACGCTTTCTAGGTCTAAAAAGGTGGCATTGGGTCTGCGCCATCCCACCCCCAGTTTCAGTCAAACCTCCTTAGGCAGTGTGAAAAGCCCCAGACGTCTTCTTTGACTGGTTAACCCCATTCATGCTGTCTCAGCTCCCTCCTGTGAGTTTTAACCAGTCTCACAAGTGGTCAGGAATCACAAGGGAGAAGGAATCCTCAAATAGCCAGAATAGCTTAAGAGCCCTGGGCAGGAATCAGAACAGGGTGCTTTGGGGAGGGTTGGAAGACGGACCACCCCTCCACTCCTCCCACAGTTTTGCCAAGAGTCAACTTTAATGAGAGGGTTAGTTTCATAGGGCATTTAACCTGGAAAGTGCCCGGTGGCTTCAGCCCTCAGAGTATAGAAATCCCGTCTCTTTCTGCTCTTGGCCCTCCTAGAACTTTAAGATTGGCCCTGAGGGAGGAAATGAGAGCATATTTGGTTGAGAAGGGCTGTGTGCTAACACTGCACTCCTGGTGGCAGCCTCTAGACTCCAGGGTGGGTGAGGATTTACATACAACTTGCAAGATAAAGGGACTGATCCAGCTTTTCCCAGAAAGGCATGGGTGGGTTCTGTTAAATTACCACATCAGGAGTTTCACTGGGGTTAATGTTTTAACCACTGTGTCAACATACTTAAGGACATTTTGTTTGAACATTCCATGACAACCTAAAACCATTTTTAACAAGTAAGTTTTATTTTGAAATGAAGGAATGGCAGTAGGAATTACATGGGTGCACTTTGTGGTATTTTGAAAAGTGTACATATTTTGAAAAAGAAAATATAATACATTTAGACCAAAGAAATATCTAGACTTTGTGCTTTGAGAGCTTTGCAACTCTTAGTTCTTACCATCATTTCAAGATCTAAGAGTCTGTTTAACTCTCTTGGTATGTGTACTGTGCTTTTTGTTATTTGGGAGATAAGCAGCTGGGGGCTTTTGTTCAGAATCTGCCTTGGACTGAGTGGCTTTGGATCAGGTCTCATTTGGTTTCTTCTCCTCCTGTGGTTCAGAGAAAAGATCTGCAGCCAGCCTGCGCTGCTCACAGCCCAGCTCCCCCAACCCTTTGGGGTATGATCTTGAAATTTAATCTTCCTTTGTCTGTTTCCTCATCTGGGAAATGGGGCTGATAGCAGTGCCTGCTGTGCGTGGTTGTTGTGAGGACTTAGTGAGGTAATGGCTGGTCCTGGCCCAGAGCTGGTCCTCCCCAGTCACTAGGGAGTATTGTCACTGGTATCACCAGCATGGACACCCCACAGCCGACCATCTCTTACATGAGAGACTCTGGAGTCACAGGATTTCAGAGATGAAGGAGATTCCAAAGATTGCCAGTGATGCACTAGAATCCCTAAAAGTACTTTTAAAAATCACCTGTTCCCAAGTTGTGCTCAATACCAAGTGAATCAGAAGGAGCTCTGGGAATCTGTCCTATGAGGAAGCAATGCAGGAGACTGTGATGTGCAGTCAGGGATGGAAACCTTCTTCTCTTACCTGAATCCCCTCTCCAGAAATCCTCACAAACGGTCTCCAGGCTTCTTCTTGAGCATCTCCTGGCCTTGAGGCGATGCACCCCCTTTTTGGACACCTCTGGCAATGTGAAAGTTTGTCTTCACATTGACCTAAGAAGGAAGGGGCTGCTTCTAGCCATGAAAAGACAGAATAGAGTAGTGGAAAGAGAACAAGCTTTGAAGTCAGAGAGAAATGGGCTTGAATTCCACTCCAGCACTTTGTGGCCCTGGGCAAGTGGCTTGTTACTTTCTCCTCCCTTTCCTCTTCCAAATGACTTCCAGATATTTGAGGCTTATCCTTCCAATGTTCTAGCCTCCTCCCCCAATATGATACCTCCATTTCTCGTATCACTTAAGTCACATGCCTGGCTCTGCCCCTGCGCCGTCATGTAGTACCCAAAGATGCATATGACTCCCCAGTGTGGTCCTGGGTAGGGATGCATCAGGCCTGTCAAGGGCTGGGAGAATAAGCCAGAAAGCCCAAGAGTGAGCCAGAGTGAGGGAGAGGAGCACAGACTCTGGCAAACCAAGTCCCCAGCCCTCACCTCCATGGTCATTCTGCCAAGCTGACCCCTGCTTCTGATGTTTCTAGAACTAAACCCTAGCTGTGTCCCTTTGGAGCTGGGATTAGGGGTGGTTGTAGTCATCCTGGTAACATCATTGAGGGAGCTAGATGGAGTGAGGACCAACTTTCCCTCCTGTTCACTTTGCCCAGAGCCGTGAGCAGAGCTTGCTGGAGAGCAGGAGAGCAGGAATATGTGCCGTGCCCCTTCTCACCCATGCCCAGATGCAGAGTCCATCCTCCTTACCTCATCCCCACCCTGGCTCAGATTCAGGGTGTTCTGATACCAAAACTGCCTGGTTCATTCCCAGTCGTGCACATGGTCTTTCAGTCTAGAAGCAAGAACTCTTCTACCTATTGTGTGGGTGAGACAGAAATGCAAAGGTTTTGAGATCTCATTTCTGACCCAAAGATCCTTATTACTGGCCACATGTCTTCATAAAATTTGTTTAACCTCTCTGAGCTTTAGTTCCTTCATCTGTAAAAAGTTGGGATATAAGTAATACATATCTCATAGGGTTGCAGGAAGGATTAGATGACATAGTGTGTACAGACACTTAGTCCATACTAAGTCATTGGTATGTGTGGGCATCTTGGGGGAAGGATGTGTGACTGTGAATGACTAACTCCTCAAGCCACCACCTGTGAGAGCAGAGCAAGGAGGGCTGTGCCCACTCATCACTCCACCCTTCCAACCCCTTCAGGGGATCTAGGGTTCAAATGAGCATTGCCATGCACTGGTCTGCAAAGGTGGCCAGTCTTATTCTGGGACAAATCTAAATAGCATATCAAAGGGAAATTGAATTTTACAGAGGAAATATGAAAGTCTTAGAGAACATTTCTCACCTTCTAAAAATTTTTATAGGTCACAGCTCAATTGCCTTTTAGTTTCATGAACTCTGCCAATGTTTTCAATTTAGCATAAAAAGTATGGTCAGATTGGTATGAGCATCACCCGGGAACTTGTTAGAAGTACGAGTTCTGGGACCCACCCCAGACCCACAAACTCTGGTGGTGCAGCCCAGCAATCTGTGTTTTAATGAGCCCTTCAGGTGCCTCTCATGGCTCCTGTCTGAGAATACCGCTGTAGGTGTTAGCAGGGTGTCTCCCTTGCTTCTCCCCTTCCTCCCACCCCTGGCAGTTTTCAGGTCCAGATGACCAAGTCTGGCTTTCTGGCCATCTATTTTCAGCACTTCCACAGTGTGAAAAAAGCTCCTGAGGGAATGACTTACTGTTTCATCCTGGGAGACTCATGTATTCATGCCAACAGCAGGTGTAATCTAAATCTAGCTTAGGCCTGGAGAAGAGTCAGGAAACAAACATCTGTTCTGGATGTTCAGACTGCCAGATCAGTTGGCTCCCTCCACCTCTGCAGAAGCTTCCTTTCTGATCTCCTGGCCACTAGTAATGGTTCTCTGATGGCTAATATTTATCAAGCTCTACCTATATTGGAAAACACCTTTCATTATTTGATTTCCCATTTAATCCTTACAACAGTCCAAGGAGTTAGATACTATTAATATCCCCATGTCCTGCATGGTAGAACTGAGCCTCAGAGAGGCTGAGTCATTTGCCCAAGATCATATAGCTAGGAAGTGGCAGACGAGAGACTTGCACTCAAGTCTGTCTGACACCAGATTCTGTGAGTCTTCAGCCTCCCTGCTTGGTTAAGCAGGCTGTATCCTTGAGCCAGGAAAGTTCTAGACCTGTAGTTTTTAAACTTTCTTGTGGAATAGGATTATTGGAGGACATCACGGATTGCTGGGCCCTAGTCTTAAAGCATTAGACTCAATGCCACTAGATTGGGGGCTGGGAATTTATACTTCCAGCAGGTTTCTAACAAGTTTTCAGATATTGCTGATACTGCTGGTCCAGGAACCACACTTCTAAGAATCACTGCTCTAGGCCAATGTTTCTTGACCAGGGCTATATGTTGGAGTCATCCAGGGAATCTCAGATTCCATTGTTTTGGTGTGGGACACCGCCTTTCCCTTTTTTGTTTTTTTGTTTGGTTTTTTTTACTGCTCCCTAGATAATTCTAATGTACAACCACTGCTCTACTCAAAGGAAGACTAATTGCTATTTACAGCTTTGGTTCTTGATTCCTGTGTCAGTGTCAGTGTTTCTCCAACTGAGGCAAGGGAGGCGGCCCACTGTGGGAACTCAGTGGTGTGCCAGGGAGTACAACCACTGCGAGATAAATAGTGCATGATACTTTTATTTCAAGATTTAGGGAAATTTTAATACTTTCTGTAAAACAGATCTCTTATGGAGTATAGTACAAAATGTACATGACCTATTAATATAAACTATGAGATTTAACCTACTGCTAAGAATCTAGCCAAGGAAAATTGTCAGAGACTAACTGCCAAAGGCATGCGCAGGAGAGTCATCTAAATATTACTTTGTCTTGATAATTGTCAAATCTGTGTGATGGCTATATGATGACTCAAAGAATATTCAGTATCAAGTTCAAAAATGAAGGTACAAACTGAATATATAGTATGATGCTAATCTTATAAAAAAAACTACACACACAGATGGGATGGTAACATACCAAAATATTACCAGTGGTTATTTCTTGGTGGGATTATGGGTGATGATATTTTTACTTGAGAGCATTTTCTAATTTTTTTTAACAATATTACTTTTATGATTAGACCAAAAGAATTCGTATAGGCAGTCACCTACTTTTATAAATATATATTCTGCAATACCTGTTTGAAACACAAACCATAGATTTATAAGGCAGAAGTTTTTTCAGAGACTTAGAAAACATTTTAAAATTGTTAATTAATGGTCCCAGTGGGTGCTAATATCTTTGGGCCTAGAAAATGTGAGAACTTTCACAGGAACCTAGGGAGGTAGTGCTGGGCAAGGGGACTATTGCTCTGCAAGGTGTTTCCCCTGATGGGGACAGGCAGCAGGGGTTCCCAGGGGCCTTTCAGGATGCATGGGGGTGGGGGAGCATTTGTTCTCTCCTCCAGTGAGCACAGCTGGCCCACAGTGCTTCCGTGTGACATCACCAAAACATCGCTATAGTTAATGTATCATAGATCAAATGTGTCATACCGAAGGGGATTTAGCAATGTGCATGTATACTGTGCAAATACACAGGTGATATAGGAAGGTCAAGCAGGTCAGGCATGGTAGCTCACACCTGTAATCCCAGCACTTTGAGAGACTGCAGCAGGAAAATCACTTGAGGCCAAGAGTTCAAGACCTGGGCAACACAGTGAGACCCTGTCTCTACAAAAAATAAAAAAATTAGTCGAGCATGGTGGTGTGCACCTGTATTCCCAGTTACTTGGGGGGCTAAGGCAGGAAGATCACTTGAGCCTGAGAGTTCAAGGCTGCAGTGAGCTATGATCACGCCACTGCACTCCAGCCTGGCTGACAGACCAAGACTGTGTCTCAAAATAGATGGATAGAAAGGAAGGAAGGAAGGAAGGAGAGAGAGAAGAAAGAAAGAAAGAAAGAAAGAAAGAAAGAAAGAGAGGAAGGAAGGTAGGTCAAGCATATGTTATTTGAGGAGCAGGTAGCAGGCCAGTGGGCACCATGCTGGGGTAGCCCCATGGTGAACAGAGCCCATCCCCCCAGAGGACATCCTATCCCAAAATCAATCCCAAGGAAGGCCACCTAGCCAGAAGTACCCACCATTTGCGGTAATCAAATTTGCAACCACAGCAGTATTTCCTTTGAAGGGTCCAGGCTGGAAAAATAACTGGAATGAATAGGGCTGCCCCGGTGAATACAGCATCTCCTACGTATGAGAGATGGACATTACTGAGCTTTGCCATGTGGGAGTTTCAGTGCCGTTGTGCCAGGTCTTCTGAGTTCTTCCAAGAGAAGCAAGAATTCTTGATCTTTGTGTTATAGTTTCCAATTTCTAAATGTTGGCAGCCTTTCAAAAATATATAGTTCAAATAAAATACTCCTGCTGGCTGACTTTGGCCTGCAGCTGTCAGTTTCTCACCTCTGCTTGTTAATCTCAAGTTCTAGAGAGGACATTGCTTTGGTCACCTGCATCCTCTCCCTCCTCTTCCCACCCCTGCCTCACCACCACCAAATTCCAAAAGACCAATTTCCTGAACTCACAGACTCTTCTCTGTCATGTTTCATAACAGAGTCATGTTTCATAAGGACCTGAAAACTGGGTAATGGCCTAACAGTAATTTATTTCAGTTGAGGATTTTTTAAACTGTGACTAACCATTGAGATGTACTTTCTGTATGTTGAGGTTAACTTAAAAAATAATTTTAAAGGAATTTCCTTGGTTTTTGAGGTGTAGAGGTAAATATTATTCGGGAAATGGATGCTTTGGAGTGGGCCAGGTCTGGGCTGAAATCCAGCTTCACCATCTGTATCACTTGGGCAAGTGACACAACCTCTCGTAGCTTCCCATTGTTAAAATAAAAACTGTAGGCAAATTAAATCTAATAGAGTTTCATTGAGCAAAGAATGATTCACAAAATCGGGCAACCCCCAGAAGAACCAGGTTCAGAACAACTCCAGAGATGCCACGTGGTTGGACAACACTTGTGGATGGAAAAGGGAAAGTGTTGTGTAGAAAACGGAAGTGAAGTACAGAAACAGCTTGGCCTTTGCCTTATTTGAACCTAGTTTGAACAGTGGGCTGCCTGTGGTTGACTGAAGTTGGGCTGCTGTGATTGGCTGAGACTCTGCTTCTTGTTACAAAAATATTAATAGGTTACAGTCTATGTACGCATCAAGTTGGGGTCATGTATGAAAGGAAAAAGCTTTAGGCAGAACTTAAAACAGAGGAAGGCAGCTTTAGGCCAAACTTACCACATTTTCTCATCTGCAAAATGGGGACAACAACTGCCCGGTTGTTGATTTGTTTGGGATAAGGATATTTACGTACGTTAATATCTGGTGTATTTAGGTGCCCAGGAAATAAAAGTTTCTCTTTGGAGCCAACGTAATTGAAATTTTTACTTACTTTAGAGGTCCCATTGTAAGTAGGTGGTGCTGCAGTTGAGATCGGGAAAAGCGGGAAAATAGAGAGGGTGGGGGGATGAACCCCCATGTGTGTCTGCACCTGGAGGAAGTCCTAGGGTCAACTTTCAGTGCCAGAGTTCACTTAGGTATTAGATAACTTTATCTTTTGATTGAACTCTTTTGCTTATTACTAAGTCCCTAGTCTCTAGCACATCCTCAAATAAATAAATGATTGTTAGTTATTTCAATTAGTTAATGAACAAATGAAGAGTATACGGTGGGAGTTTTATCAGGCAAGGATGACTCCTGACTGGACAGCTCTGTTCAGATTATGCTGAATGTCAGAGACAGGACCAGCTTCCAGGGCATGCAACCTGTGCGGTCACACAGGCCCTGCAAGGGCCCCATGCTTGGTTTGAGACTCTGCTGTTGCCATCTTGAAATTCTTAACAATTTTTAAACAAGGGGCTCTGCAGATTATATAGCCAGTCCTGATCAGAGATTTTCATCAGTAAACACAGAAATGTCAATGTGTAAACCAGAGGGTACAAACTCATGACCCCTGGAGCCAATCAAATATTTTTGACCCACCGAGTGTTTGTTTAAAAGATAAATAAACTTTTATTTAGAATAGTTTTAGATTTACAGAAAAGTTGCAGAGATAGCACAGAGAATTCCCATATGTCCCTCACCCATTTACAATACATTTGTCACAACTGAGGAACTAACGTCAGAACATTACTATTGCTAAACCCCAGACAGTATTCAGATTTTTCTAGTGTTCCCCTAATGTTCTTTTTCTGTTTCTGGATTCCTTCCAGAATAATACCACATTGCATTTATTCGCCATGTCTCTTTAGGCTCCACTGGGCTGTGATGATTTCTCAGACTTTCCTTGGTTTTGATGAACTTGGCGATTTTGGGAAGTACTAGATATTTTGTAGAACGTTCTTCAGTTTGGGTTTGGGGTTTATCTGATGTTTTTTTCATGGTTAGATGGGGCTTATGGGTTTTGGGGAAGAAGACCACAGAAGTGAAGTGACTTTTCATGATATCAATATCGAAGGTGTATATGCTATGAACATGATTTGTTGGTACTGATGTTAACCTTGCTCACTTGGCCAAGGTCATGTTTGCCAGGTTTCTCCACTGTAAAGTTATTCCCCCCACTACTACCCCCTTCCACACTGTACTCTTTGGAAGCAAGTCACCAAGCAGAGCCCACAATCAAGGGCTCCAACTCCTTGAGTGGGGAGTATCTACATAAATTATTGGGATTCCTGCTACATAGGAAATTTGGCTATTCTCCATTTACTATTCAACCATTTAGTTATATCAGTGTGGACTCATGGATATATATTTCATATTTTGGGTTATAATCCAATACTACTCCATTTAATTTGTTGCTTAAATTTGGATCATTCATGTGCTCTTTCAGTTTGGTTCTTGTGTCCCTTTGTCAGGCCCCCATCTTTGGGTTTTTATTGAGCACTTCCTTTCTGTCTGGTACTACAAGGTATTCCAGGCTATCTTTTATATTTCCTGTCCCAGTCCAAGAACCAGCCATTTCTCCAAGGAACCTTGATTCCTTTTATTGAAGAATAACGTTAGAAACCAAGATCTGCATGTTGCATGTGCTCAGTGCTACCGGAGTGTCTTTTCCTTTTCCTTTTCTTTCCTTTTTTTTCTTTCCTTCTTTTCTTTTTTAAATTTTCTATTTTAAATTTGTAAAATAAAGCTGTCAGCTTATAGTCAACTTCTATGCTGAGTTAACTACATAAGAATAAATAATGTTAACAAATAAAATGCTTAAAAAATTTTAGTGTTGTTTTGAATTAACCAACATTTATCTATGAGTAGATTTCACGCAATCTAGATTTCTGGATTCTCTTGGAAAACAGGAAGGTCTAGCAGTCCTAGACCCCTATTCCTGCTGGCCGACAATTAGCCAAGGTGGAGAGGCTTTTGTCCTTTCCTACACAGTCCACTCTCCAGGTTGTCACAGTCCACACCACTCCCTCTGGTGTTACACTCAGCTTACTGTACTCGTTTATGTTCCTTTATAACCCCAGAAGGCATTTGAGCCCATTCCTAGTTCAAAACATATTCAAGTAAATGCTTTACGTGAATTATACAGCTTAGTCCATGAATCTAGCTCGACTTTGACCCAGTGATCAGATTTTAGAGCTGCATTTCTGGTTTCCTCCGCATCCTACCAACTTACCTGCACTGGATCTTACATGCAAGTGCAACGACTCACCACTTCTTGCTCGGTCCCTGCCTCAGCCCCTCCGTGTCAGGTGGGAAGAGTTCTCAGCATCCACTTACCGTCTTCCCCTCAGCCCCGTGCATGCGTGGGTCTTTGCATGTAGAGTCTGCCCTGAACTTCTTTGGCAAGTTTCCCTTTCTTAGACTTTTTTGTCTGGAGAAGATCCCTCAGCAGTTGTATTCCTGCCTCAGACTAAATTCTGCCTGGGCACCGTTCCCTTCTGGCTTTGCAAGGTACCCCTCCAGTTGGGTTCCAATCACTGTTCTTTCTATATCCCCCACCCTTTCTAAAGAGGGTCAGTTCCTTTTGCTGTCTCCTCACTTCCCCCTGCCTCCTCCCGTTGTGTATCTCAGGGTTATTTGTCAATCAAACCTGGCTCATTGGAAATTTCAGTAACTCTGGGCAACTACCTATTCAATACTTTTCTCTTTAGATAGAAATAAACACATCAATACAAATAGTACAATTTGAGGAGGGAGATGCTTCTTCCTCAGTATCTAAGAACCTAATAAAAGGATGCATTTCTATCTGAGATCTGCCAGGTGTGAGGAGAAAAATGTGTATTAATTTTCACTGCAGCCTTACTGATTTAGGCATGACAAGGTTAAACATTGGCCTATAGCAGTTCACTGGAGATCTTTGCACAGAGCAGTGGTTTTCTGACTGACTTAAGGGCCACTGCGTGGAGTTGGGAAAAGTCAGGGGACCCAAGCAGGGGACACTCTTTACCATCCCCCTATTACTCTGGTTTCTGTGGTCAT
Source organism: Propithecus coquereli (assembly GCF_000956105.1). NCBI lineage: Eukaryota > Metazoa > Chordata > Mammalia > Primates > Indriidae > Propithecus > Propithecus coquereli. Next base: position 4,891,356 of record NW_012134525.1, on the reverse strand, counting down.
TTGTGGTCAAAGGTATCATAAAAGTGGGTGGCTTCTAAACAACAAATATTTATTTCTCACAGTTCCGGAGGCTGGAAAGTCCAATATCAAGGCCCTAAAACTTTTAGTGTCTGGTGAGGGCCCAGTTCCTGGTTCATAAATGGCAGGGTTTTTTGTTTTTGTTTTTGTTTTTGCTGTAACCTCACATGGAAGAAAGGAAAAGGGTCCTTTTTTATAAAGGCACTAATCCCATTCTTGAGGTATCTGCCATCATGACCTAATTACCTCCCGAAGGTCCTACCTCCTAATTAACCTTCAGCTTTGGGGTTAGGATTTCAACACATGAATTTAAGGGGGTGGGCACAAACATTCAGTCCATTGTGGCACCCAACAAATACTTAGAGAACCATTATGCTCTGATATGCGTTAGATGCCAGGGATATAACTGAAAAAGAAAGATACATTCCCTGACATTACAAAGTTTTCAGTCTACTGGCAGACAAAAAAAACCAAAAGACAATTATAAGATGATGTGGTATTATCATGGGAGAAGTACAGGGTGTTATGATCTGCCTAACTAGACTGGGGGTGAGGTGGGCATTCTAGAGGAAGTGGTAAATTAGTTGAGGTTTGAACAACAAATGGAAGTTAACCATACAAAAAGGAGAAGTTGAGGAAGAGATTTCCATATGTCAACCCTGCAGTATGTGGCAACACCCAGAAGTGAGTGAGCAAGAGGATCTTAGCTCTGAAGGGCTGGAGTATTACATGGGAGTTGGAAGGATCCAGGGATGATTTTGGAGAGACGCGTGTGTATGAATCACAAAGGGTCTTGCTTGCCATGTTAAATGGCCATGATGCCACCTTGGGGGCAGTAGGAAGCGGCTTTAGAGTTTTATGCAGAAAGACAGACTCCCTGGTTAGATGTGCATATTAGGAAGATCCTTTACCTGCCAGGTGGAGATTGGAGAAATGCTTGCGTAGAGGAAGAGAGCTCAGTGAAGGGGGAGCCATGGAAACCGGGCAGGAGGTGATGGTGGCTTGAGCTAAGGGAAGAGGCAAGGAATTGAAGGCAAGTTTATAGATTAGATAAACTCGAGACCAGACATGATATTAATTGCCTTCCACATAATGGAAGAAAGATTCTGCTGAGGAATAAGGGATAGTTTTATTTGTGAGGATACTCAAAATATCACATCCGTGACAAGGAATCTGGGTTATTTTCAGATTCTGACTTGGGCTCATGATCAAACTATTGGTATTTCAGCCTAACTTTCCCGTACTAATGAAGTTCATTAACATCCTGTTCTCAGCTCACTCTGTCTCATTTGGCCTGTTTGATTTTCAGCAAACTGGTCAGGTTGGAACTACCTAGAGTTTGTTTTTAGTGGTTTTTGTGGTCAATCCATAGTGAGTACCTTTCTCAGGTTTCTTGCGTCTTTCTTCACCTACTTCCACCGCCATGTCCATGCCATGACGGCAGAGGGCAAGGGCAGCCACCTCAAGGATGGGGTATGGAGTGGCTTCGGGAGCTGAAACATGGCACTGGTGGGTAGAAGGCCATGTAACAAGCAGGCACACTGGACCCGCAGTCACTCCCCTGTGTGGCTGAGACAGCACTTCCTGTGCCCGGCACACGGTGTGTCTGAAAGAATTAACAATCTGTTGAGAATATATAATCACATGCCAGTCCATTTGCCTTTCTTTTGGTCCAGCCACCTTGGTAACAGACTGGGGGGTAGTACAGAGGGGCTGGGAAGGGCAGAGGAAGAGAGTTCGAGAACAGAGTAGTAGCCAGTTGATTTCTAACTATTCACAGCTGTCAGTGTGTTTGGGACTTTTTTTATTTTTCTTTTTTTAGGCAGTGGAACAAAGTCCTGCTACATGGGATTGTTTTCCTTGGCATGATGAACAGACACTTTCTTGAGGAACGCACTGAGATAACACAAAACATCTGCTGAGAGGAATCAATCCTCTGCAGCTGAATTTCCATCAGCATCTGCAAGGGCATGAGGCTTCTTTAGATAAATGTGTGTGTGTGTGTGTGTGTGTGTGTGTGTGTGTGTGTGTGTGTGTGTGTGTGTGTGTGTGTGTGTTTTGCAGGAGGCAGGAGAATATGGATGGATGTGAAGGGGCAGGGGAGAAACTAAGAGGAAGGGGATGTATGTTTTTAAGAAACATCTGTGGTGTTAGTCATTTTTTTGTTTGTTTGTTTCTTTTGGTTTTTTTCTTCCTTGTGATCCAATTGCATTTTGTTTTGCAAGTATTTTGGAAATGGTATGCTCTCAGCCATGTTGCCAGAGGAGGTCTGTTTTCTTTTCCCACGTGTGTGGGATGTTGTTTTTATTCATGAGCTATTGAGAATGAGTGACTTTTATGACTTGTGCAGGGATTTTCACATGTGCACTCATATTACTGTACTCCAAAAACAAAGCAAACAGCACAAGTGCTCTCAGACGTGAGTAAGAGTTTTAAAGAGAAATCTGGGCACTTCCAGTTGTTGTTACTGACATGCCATCAGGAGTCCCTGGGGGATTGGCCAGGGCATTAGGTTTCATCAGGTGTCATGTGAAAGCTCCTTGGACAGCTCACATGCTATTCCCATTTATCACATTTCTTCCAAATCTACTTCCCAGGAAAGTGTTTGTCCTTTGGAGAAAAGGCAGCTTCACCCATCCAGTTTTATTTGCCCTCCCCTGATCCCATCTTGGCTTTGATGAGGAAGGGCCGTCTTCCTAACACGAGTAACATCGCTCCCATTTTCCAGATGCCTTCTGTGAGCCTATTGGCTCTGTGCTTCTCATTTGATCCTCACAATCTCGTGAAGAGCTGTATTATTACCACCATTCCTCAGATAAGGAAATGGAACCTCTTAGAAGTTAGCAAACTTGCTTAGGGGCAAGCAGCATGGAAGTTCCCCAGCTGGAATCTGAACTCAAGTATGATCAATGCCAGAGCCTGGTGCTTCACCAGTGTCCTAAACCCTGATGACACATAGGTTTGGGGAAGTAAGAGCCAACTACTGCCTTCCACCTTTATCTTTTAATGAGCTTTGTTTCCCCAGTTCTGCCAGTCATTGGAGCGAGATGAAAGGAGCTGTAAGAACCCTGCAAAGCTTCCTGGCAGAATGGAAAAAGCATAGGCTCTGGAATCAGACAGACTTGAATTCAGATCCCTTTTCATCACCAACTAGCTCTGTAAATCCCAAGTCAGTCCCTTTGCCTTTCTGAGCTGTCACTTCAGAGTACACAGATGGCGTAGGAACTCGACTCTCAGTCCAACAGTCAGCAAGTATTTATTTCATGCCCACCCCACTCCAGGCTCCATGCTAGGTGCTAAGGAGTGAGGAGGACAGACACAGCCCTCAGGGAGTGCTCAGTCGGAGGGGAGAACAGACCTGAGGTAGGGATTTCCACAGATAAGTATGGAATTACCATCTCTGATCTGTGCAGGAAAATTCCAGGAGCAGGATAGTAGATGTCAGGGAAGCCAAGTCCTGGAGTGAGGGAAGGCTTTGAACCAAACTCCAGAGAAAGAAGAGGCATTGATTAGGTACATAACAGGGCTGGGGGGATATCTGCCAGCTGCTTGCAAAACTTGTGATGTTTTGGGGCAGTTCTTCAGTGTCCCTGGAGACAACATTTTAGTCCTTACTCTTCATACCTCCAAAGCCGGGTTCAGCCTGGCACTGGTCACAGACCCAGGCATCAGCCTTTCTCTTCAGAAGAAAAAAGAGAAAAACGATGAAAACAGGAATGAGTAGCAACTAGCTCAGAAACCCCCCTGTGGGTCTTGTTCGACTTTGGGGCCTTTCTCAGCCAAAGCATTTCTGCATATTCTGAGGGACTCTTTCCCTTTCTGGCCTCTATAACAGGATAAAAGGAATAACACAAGCCATTTAGACAACTTATTTTCTTGCAGGGCTGCCCAAAAAGGAAGGATTAAATGGGCCATTTGAGGGCTTAATGGAAGGGAGGGGAGGGAAGAGAAAGAAGAAGAAAGAAAAATGGATTGAAGCTCAGAAATTACAGGAATTTTTATTAAATTTTGTTTGGGAGAAAGGAGATTTACTGAATCAGAGATGAAAGGCAAATCTGCATGGGGCCTCAGAGAAATTATTATAGTCCATGCTCGATTTAGCTCTCACACTGAATATGGCTTGGAGATCAGAAAGTTGTGGTTAGACACATTCATAAACTCAGCAGGGCTCTGTCAGATGCTGGTTCCTTACTGAGTACTAAGTCTTCCTGAGCAGCGGAGACAGAGCCATGAGGCTGTCTCAGGCCTAAAAGGGAGACTCCAGGCCTTGCAGGCCCACCTCACCCTCCACCTTCACCCAGCTCCCTGGCCTGCCTCCTCCTTGGCCTGGTCGCCAGCAAACTCTAGTCTTGCTTTGAGTCTAATTGGAGAGCAGATTCCTGCTGGAGCCTTACGTGAGTGATTAGTTTGGATTCTGGCCTTTGCCCAGGTGTGTTGCCTCAGCACACTCTGGAATCAGAGCTCAGCCTGGCCCTGTTCTGGGTTCACCAATTCCATTTCAGTACTGACCCATTTGCAGAGTTCAAGCCACACCACAGGACCCAAGGCCATCCAGGTCCAAAGTCACCCTGAGACACCTGGGTGTCCATCACCTCTTTGTGGAGCACTCGTCTAAACACATTTCCTCATTTCAAGCCAACTTCTTGGAGCCTGAAATTTCCCAGCTTTAATCTGAGAGTCAGGGAAGGTGGCTCAGGGTGGGGTAGAGGAGGGGCATGTTCTGAGACTCAGTGATTGCAAATCACTTATAGAAAAGAACCTTTGATCAGAAGATCTCTATCAATACAGATACATCTAAGTGTCTAGGATTAGTGCCTAGGGTTTGTCTGGATTATGATAAGACTAGTCAAAGTTTAACTCTAAACCCTTAAGACATACAATCTATTTCAGTTAAGACTCCTGGTTAATATCGTCTAACATTAACTTTCTAATTGAGTACAGTGACTGAAAATTAACTCTCACCACCTTAAAAAAAAAAAAAAGATTGAAAGGTTTAGAAGGGAGGTTTTAGGGTAAAAAGAGAGGAATTTGAGATTTTTTCTTCCTACCCTCTAGGCAGGATCACAGTGTTCATTGCAGAGTTCTCCCTTCTCCCCAAAAGCAATGTGTGGCCCTCTATACCAGGACCATATCAAGACTCTGGCAAAAAGCTATCTTTCTGTTATGGGGTTTTTCCTTCCCCCAAATAGGAGACGATGGGTTCACATCTTGACTAAATAAGACCACTGCTCTTTTCTGTGTCAATGTTGATTGATGACAATATTCCTGCCTCACCTGTGCCAGGTGCTTTTCAAGGTAGGGTCAAAGTATAAAACAGCCCCTTAGTTCAGAGAACTTAGAGCAATACAAGACATAAGTATGAGAAACTTACAGAAAATAATGCAAGGCAGAATATACCCCAGTGCTTAATTGAGTACCTACAACTCTATGTTCTGTGCAAGTTCAGAGTTGATGTATTAATACCAAGACTGCCCTCCTGAAAATAAATAGGTGGGAGGAATTTAATCTCAAAGTATGTTATCAAGAACATTTGGTCAGTGAGATACTAAAACTAGCAGTTCACAATGGAATGCTTCCTGTCTGCAAGGCATTAAGTAAAGCCTTTTAGATACTTACATATTTAATCCTCACAACAACCTAAGCTACAGATAACAGTATATCCCTGTTTCTTTAGGGGTGGGAAAACCTCTAGCCTCTCTTAGACTAAGCCATTTGCATATGGCTACATTGTTTTGTTTTTTAAGAGGGGAGGTCTTGCTCTGTTGGGGAGGCTGGAGGGCAGTGACACAAACATAGCTCACTGTAGCCTCGAATTCCTGGGCTCAAACAATCCTCCCACCTCAGCCTCCCAAGTAGCTGAGATTACAGGTACACACCACCATGCCTTGCTACTTTTGTTTCCATTGTTTTAGAGACAGGGTCTGTCTGTGTTGCCCAAGCTGGTCTCAAACTCCTGGCCTCAAGCGATCCTCCTGCCTCAGCCTCCCAAGTTGCTGGGATTCCAGGCATGAGCCACTGTGCCCCACTGGTTACAGTGTTCATAGGTGGTAAAGCCAGAAATAAAACCTGGAAATTGTGATTACAGCTTCTGTGCTTTAAACAAATAGATATTATGGGCAAAGGGGAATCCGGAGTAAGTAGGACTTTTTGCTGTAGTATTCTCAGGTCCTTTACTATGCTTGGGTATATTATAAACCTCTATGAAAGCAGCATTTTTGCGAACATATTTGACCTCACGACCCTCTCTTTTTGGCCAAGGATCTCCCAGGATTCGTGATTTTTAAAATATATCCTGGGAAATACTGAAGTGGAAGGACCATAGTGTCTATATACTCCAGAGGCAGAAGGAACAAGAGGATGGGGTTGGTTATGGCCTGATGCTGGGGCGGTTGTGCCCTGTGGACCGCAGAGCCTGCCCTTCACCCACACCCAGCCACGCACAGCTCCACGGACAGGCCGCCATCGTAACTAGCAGGTGTCCGTTTGAGGTGATCCAGCAGCCTTTCACTCTTCCTACTGCCAAACTGGATTCATTTAAAACAAACAAACATTTTTCAAGCTCCTTCTACAAGTGAGCTAAGTGCAGATCATGAAATGGTGTCTTGTCCGTCCTTCACGTTCCCTGTCACCGTGGAGCCCGGAATAACAGACTGCAGAAGAAAGAACCTGAGTTTTGGAGTCAAATCGCTACTCTGCTTCCTTAAAAGGAGGTCTGGGGCAAATGTTTTAACTAAGCTAAGCCTCAGTTTTCTTTTTTAAAAAAAACGGAAATAATAATGCCACTACTCAGGGTGTCCCAGGGATTAAATGACATCACACACCCACTTATCAGCCTTTACTCAGGATTCCCTTTTCTTTGGCTATTTCATAGAGATTGGATACTTCTTTGCAGCTCCATGAAGGAAAAAAAATCAGTTTTTATGAACTGGCCCCTTCGGAGCCCGTCAGGAAAGGGCGTGGATCGGCGGGCTGAGTCCTGCCCTGTCTTGCTGCTGTGAGGCCAGTGAACACAGAATGAAGGTTCCAGAGTCTACCAAAGGGGTGCACATGCAGGTTCTCTACGTCTGAAGGGACACTGTCTTCCATTTCCCACCTTCCGAAGGTTTATTTGAAACACACACACAAATCGGAACATCTGAAGGCAGAAGAGAAAGGGAGGAAAGGACTGACATGGTACACAAACTATAGAATAGGCCCCGAACCATCAACAGATAAATAAGTGAATTTTCCAAATGCCTGTAGCTTTCCTTTTCTTAACCCTGTACTCTGCGACCTGGGGTTTTATCCCTGGCTCAGCCGAGACCCCCAATGGGGCTCCTGGGACTCCCAGAGTCAGCCTTGGGTGATGGTGGTGCATGCCGAGCGTGTTTTCACTTGAACCGTTTGCAGCTTTTGCTTTTGAAGAGTGAATGACATATGAGGGAGCGAATGGGGAAGAGTCAGGCCTGACTCAGCAGCCAAGAGATCCTAAGTCTGGGGTCCTTCCTCCCTGAGGAGTTCAGGTGCGAAATAACAAAAGTAGAACTTAGTCCCAAAGTTCCCATTAAGTGCCAGGCACAGCACAGGTGCTATTTTAAGAACACGACATAGTAAAAATGTTTATTGATTTTATAATAGAGTGATGAAGTAACATGCCTGTACAGCTAGTAAGAGTAGGACTAGGATTTTACACACATTACAGAACTCCCGTTCTGAAGGGCACGCACCTATCTCAGAGGGGATTCCGTTGCCTCTGGGACTCGGGCTTCTTCAGTGACTCCAGACCCCCTCCCAGCCTGGCAGCCGTGATTCTGCTGCCCCCTCTCAGCAGAGAAAACAGCGCATGTGCTCTGAGTGGCTGCGCACCACCTTCTCTCGCGCTGTACCTCGCCCTCATCCCCAAATCCCAGCATCTGTTGCCCAGACAGTCAGCTGTCAAGCTGTGCTGGAGTCTCTCCCTAGGTTCATTTGATATGTTGCCACTTTGTTTTTAAAAAAAAAGCCATATTGGTGCCAGGACCCCAGGGAATCCGATCCTGTCACTGCCGCCTGCCAGACACGGTCTGTCTCCCTTATCCTGCCCTGGGGGTCCCAGGTGATCCCTTTACAGAGTGTTTCTCACCAGACAGCTGCCACTGGGTCCCCGTGAAGGAAGGACAGCAAAGCTCCAGGCATCCTAGGGACCTAGGGCATGCCCTGAACACAGCTCTGCAATTCTGCTGAAAGGCCGGTGGTCATGTCCACCTTTTCTTGATAAGGGTAATTGTTTTCCTCATAACAGCTAGATGCTGCAGACCTTACCTTGCAGAGAGAAGGGGGGACATCTCCTTTACTTAGCTCTCGGTATGCCCTAGGCACTGTAGGAGGATCTTACGCATGTTAACACCCTCCTAGCCATGCAAGGAAGGCCTTATTGTGTCCCCTCACTTACAGATGAGAAACCAGAAGTTAAGTAACTCACCCACAGTCATGCAGCTGGAAAAGGAGCAGAGTGAGAATTCAAAGTCTGTTTAATGTAGGAACCCATGACAACATGTCACTACTTAAGGACAGGGTCAATAACAAGAGTTTAAGCAGCGTTTGAGAGGGGAAAAGGAAGTGGGCTTGCGATTCTGTCATCTGTTGCTTTGACCAAGCCGGGAGTAGTGATCATCAGACGTGAAATCCGAGTGACTCCTCTGACCACTCACCCTTTCTGTTATGAAAAATATAACCCTCAACTCGTACCTTCTTCCTAGAGGGGAAGGGGAATAAGTGTGAGGCAAAGTATCTATGACGGTTATAGAATTTGCCCACCTCAGAAACAGTATACCTTGGGAAAAGTTTTAGATCAGAATTTGCAAACTGGTAGCTTGCAGGCTGAGTCTAACCTAGAGAGATGTTTTGTTTTGACCCATGATGGTATTTTTTTTTTCCTTTTAAGAGATGGGATCTCACTTTGTTGCCCAGGCTGGAGTGCAGTGACGTAATCACAGCTCACTGTTGCCTCAAACTCCTGGGCCCAAGTGATCCTCCTACCTCAGCCTCCCAAGTGGCTTGGGACTACAGGCATGCGCCACCATGCCCAGCTAATTTTTTAAAAATTTTTTATAGAAATGAGGTCTCACTACATTGCTCAGGCTGGTCTTGAACTCCTGGGCTCAAGCTATCCTCGGGCCTTGACCTCCTAATGTGCTGGGATTATAGGCATGAACCTCTGCACCCAGCCCCGTGGTATTTTTTAAAAACTTCAAATTAATTACTAATATTTAAAAAGTATAGCAGGTTCACATAGAACTCCAGATTCTTAATTATCTTGAAAAATCCGGAGATCTAACAACCCTGGGCCTCCATTTCCATATGGGCACAGATGGCTGGAGTCACACAGCAACTGCTCTCTTTGATGGGGAGGTGGGAAGATATTTTCCAATTTGCTGCCCCCACCCCTCCCGATGACTCCTGTGACAGGAGTGCCAGTCTCCCTGTAGCATCACCCTCCTCCTACCAGTTTTCTAATATTAGAGGGGAGAGGAATATGAGCTTTACCATCATGAGTTCATTCCTTTTTTTTTTTTTTTCTCCTTTCTCTAGGTGTTCCGTTCCCAAGGAACTTCCTTCAGATCTGCAAGAAGATCTTGTGCCGCCTTTTCCGGGTCTTTGTCCATGTCTACATCCACCACTTCGACCGAGTCATTGTGATGGGCGCAGAGGCCCACGTCAACACCTGCTACAAACACTTCTATTACTTCGTCACAGAGATGAACCTCATAGACCGCAAGGAGCTAGAGCCCTTGGTGAGTAGCACTGCACAGTAATGGTGCCCGAGGCCCCCCAGGAGCTGAGCCGTTTGTCACAGTGCATTGCCAGATCCCGGGAATGCTCACTAACGGCGAGCTGATTGCTGGAGCACTGCAGACCTGCACCAAGGTTAGCAGTCGGCCGAAGGCCAGGAGATGCCAGGGTGTCCACTGCCACCAGATCAGTGCCTTAAGTTGCTCTCCCAGAGGTGGCAGAAGGTCGTGGGAATATAATGGTTTAGGCCAGAGGGAGTAGCTTTAATTCTTAGCTCCAAAATCATTCACCTATTTATTTAATCTCTTAAATGGACATCTTTGATCTCTCATGTCATCTATCACACTATTAATCAAAGATGATTAGAAACATTTCTTTGGTCAGTAAATAAATATTTAGCTCCTACTGTATGCCAGTTTCTAGGCATACAAAGTCAAATAAAACTGCCTTTAAGTAGCTTTTACTCCAGAGATAGAGACAGAGGTAAGCCCTAAATAAGAATATAGTCTCATGGGGACTTTGCTTTTCATGTTGAATCTCCTGAAATACAGTTTTAATGGGATATATTAGAATCCAGAAATATTTGATATAAAACTTTAGTATTGTTTAAGTGAATGGGGACTGCCTTTATATTCTTCATAAGCTATTTTTACAGTCGGACTTAATCTGTGCTTTAGAAGTCAAGAACCCCTAAAAACCTCATTAACTTTTGTAACGTGCTACCTCAGTGGGGATACTTTTATCACAGCTATTTCTAGTTGGCTCTATTGAATATGTGTGTGTTACATCCAGAGTAATACAAGGTGGCAGTTTTGCTCAGTACAGCTGACAGCACAACTAAATTTCACTCAAGTCCATTTGAATGGTGGCCAGAGTACTGGGCCAGGCTATCCTTTTTTGTCAGCCTGTATCCTTTTATCTTTAGGTATATATTTTAAATATAGGTTTTATTATTATTTAGGTATGGTGAAGCCAGCAGATCAGGAGATGACTGTCATTGAAAAGATAGTTGGGTGTCCTCACACATCCCAAGAGAAAGGGTCATGCCACACGACTAGGGGCCACATCGGAAAGGACCAGGGTCGATCAGAAGACAGAGGGCGCAGGGGAAACACAGGCAAGAACCTTTACTGTGATTTTTATGAGAAGGAACCAAGCCAGGCAGGGTAAGCAGATTTGGGGTTGCCTAGTTTGAATAATCTCAATGGACTCTGGGGCATAGTTGTCCCTAGTTGTCCGGTACCCACCCCTGGGGCGGTTACTGTGAGACCTTGATGGAGAAGGTGGTTGCGGATGTGGGCTGTGGAGACCGGTTGGTTTATATTGGTTGGTGTGTAAGCAGCTTGAGTGTGAATTGTTTACCGTCTCTAGGAATCGGCTAGCTCTGGGGGAAGCAGTTTCTCCAGGGTCAGCAAGGCCCCGTTGATGTTAAAGAATCAAAATATAAAAAATAAAAGACACGTTTAATACAGTACCTGTATCTGGCTAAGATTAGTTAATTTTATATATCACTCTTAAGAGTTTCTCAACTTGAAATCTGTTATTGTGCTATGAGAATACATGGCAAAAAATATTTTTCTTTGTATCACTCAGTAGTTCTAGAACAAAGCAAGACTTTTTGGATACAGTTGAGATGTCTCATTGGCTAAAGAACAGTTGATTTTCTTCATTTGCTTTGACAAGAGCTTTCTAGAAAGCTCTCAGGGGCAGGAACTGAGTTGTCTGTGAACACGATTGCACAACTAAGTAGGGAAAGAGGCTAAAACTCATCAATGGTTAAATTTTGCTAGTTTGTCCTTCATAAAGGCTATTGTGGGTAAACAGCCACTATAGGAAGATAAGGTTGTGCAAACAGCTCAAGGGAGTTGAAAGACTGGAAACAGTTGATAAAGTTAATTTCAGAAAATGTCAAGGACAGAGGAAAAGGTGGACAGGGGCTGTGTAAATGACGATCGGGGAAAAACTACTAAGACCTCCTAGATGTTGTTCTGCTTCTGAGTGTTTTAGTTTCATTCTCTTCAGTGGGCATGTTCAGGTGGAGGGAAAATGCCTTCCCCGGATACCCACCAGAAGGAAGAGACTCTCTGTGCACTTTTGGCTTCACTGAGCTAAAGGAGCAGAAACATCAAATGGATAGAGCTGAAAGTCACTTTCTCCTTTATGCACAGAAGCATAAAGACAACATTGTAGGATAAAGCTGAGTGTAAGTTAACAAGCAGAGAAAGCCTTTCTTTGCCATTAAAAAACTCTGTTATTTTCTATAACTGAACAACGGCTCCAGGGATTCTAGCACCTGGCAGTGCCAAGAGCTGACTTGAAGTCTCAGAGTCACAGAAAGGCCCCGAACAAGCCAATATTCTAAATAAGAGCCTCTTTGGGGTCCTAGGAGAAAAACTATGATTAGAATAACCAGGAATTATTAACAGTGCAAGTGAGAAAGAAAGGTATATGTTTTTTCCCCCCAGAAGCTTATATTTCTTTAAATCTTGCTTGAAACATTATCCTTTCTACATTTGTGTTTTGTTAATTATAATTATGGGGAAATTAATTTTAATGCTTTTAAATATTAATATGTTGTTATAATGCTTGGTTGTCTGAAATTATGCATTTGCTTTACACAAACCAAAACCTATGAAGTAACAGAAATAGATATTGAGAATGTTTCTGAGGATAATAATTATATAATATCTGTCTGGATACATCCAGTGTCCATAAGTGGATTGTTTATTGCTTGTGGATTGTTACTGCTGAATGAGAGTTTTCATTTCAATAGTTGATAGTGCTAGAATACTCAACTTTTAATACTGTTGCAATGCACCTATTAAAATCAGGCATAGCACATCAAATACTTCGATTTGCATATATCAAGTACCCTATATATGTAAAGCAAGTTGCTCAGATATTCTATGTGCATAAGAAAGATATGCTTTTAAGAAATTTACAGTGCAGTCTGAAAAATATAAAATAATGAACGTCACCCATCTCTGGCCCTGAAAGATGACGAAGAATTCAGGCATTTGGCTTCACATTCTAGTTGTACATTCTTTAGAGTTTAATGTGGCTGGGGCCAGAAGGGCAGCATTTGTACAGCCAGATTCCCTTAGAACATTGACGTTCCCAGAGTTCTCACACTTGCGGTGGGACATTGGTGCTGTCATGCTTTGGGATTCCACAGTGTAGAACTTGGAGACCCCATCTCATATTTCCCTCTGCCATGCTTCCACCATGCATAGCCACACTTCTCTGCCTGCTTTTGCCTGATGTTGACTGGTATCTACCACACATGCTGCGTTGAGAATCCATCCAGCAACCCACAAGGGTAGGAGATTCACTATCATACTGCGCATAAGGCAAGGCCCACGCTCTCTAGATTCTAACCCTGGATGCTTCATCTACTAGCTTGCAACCTTGAGCAAGATACATGGCTTTCCAAAGCGTCATTTTCCTCATTCATAGAATGGGTATGTAAAAATTAAATGGCTTAGTCACATGGAAAGTGCTTAAGAAATGTTAGCTGTTAAATGAGATAAAAGAATGTACAGTAGCTGGCCCGTAATTAGTGGAAGTACCCTAATTCTCCCTTCCCTAGCTTCCACACCTCTTTTCTATCCTAGTGATTGATCCCTTTGGTAGCCTGATAGCAGATATAGTTCATTTGTATCAGTTGCTCCCACAACATTGTCAAGTCTTTGAGGGCTGGGAATGTACAGGACATATGCCTGCATTTCCTAGGTGCCTAGTACATAATAAATGCTTACTGTGTTTTTGAGTTGGGAAGAGTGTTTTATGGATGTTGCACCTCCACTCAAAGGGATTACACACTGGTCCTTCTTTCCTTAGTACCACCCTCATCTCAGAACATGCCTGTAGACCTTGACTTATCCCTTTCCATGTTGGAAATAATGCTTCAGCCTATCGGATTAGCAACAGAGTAAAAGCAAAATAAGGTACAGAGTGGTGAAGAGATGCATTATAAGCTTGAGGCCTGATAGAGAGAGATGGGGCTCCAACTCTTTTTCATTCTCTGTTCCAGATTCCAGGTAGCTCACCCAGGAGGTGTTAAGTGCTCCCACATTGCCTTTGTGTCCTGGTGTGCCAGGTGTAGAGTGACCAACTCCCTGTTAAGTATTGAAAGTCTCATGTCCTGGGAGAACCCTTGGTCCTGGGAAAACTGGGATGATTGGTCACCCTATCAGGCCTCTGAGTTGGAATAAAATTTGGAATTCAGAAGTTGGGAAGAGGTCACCCTGGCCAGCCCAGTGAAGGCCAGCATTTCCGTCCACAACCAGGGCTTGCCTCACGGCTCTCATTGGGACTTGCTGGTCAGCCCTTGTGGCCAGCAGCCTGGGAACCTGGGAAAACACATGCCATTCCATTTGGTCTCCCCCAGGGAGGGCAAGGCTGGAGTGCTGACAGACACAGATGTGACAGATCATCCATTTCTCATGTAAATGCAACAGCTGAAGATGACTTGAACTCAAGCAAGTTCACAGTTGGAAGAAACAAGCCCCAAAACGATGCTGTTAATTAGAAAATGGGCCAGGCCCTGATTGAACAAGCAGGCTGCTGTTGGCCCTTGGCTGCCCGGGAGTCAGCTGACAGAATTGAGCTAATTAGAATTATCATTAGCAAGCACAAATAGCCAGCTCTGTTTTGTTGGCCTTTCAGTAAAAACAAAAGCAGAGGGCTGTTAGCAGTGCAGTAGCTGTGAATGAACAGCTGATTAGGGCAGGGGGAGGAGAGGGATTGCTCTCCCTAATGAACCCTGCTGACCCCTGGGTGACCTTGGTCCAGGGCCTTTCCCTTCTTTCTCCAAGGCTCCGTTTCCATATTTCTATCAGTGAAGGTGATTACACCATCACCTGCCTTGTAGGGATGCTGCTGTGAAACCAAAGGTTGCCGCAGGGCTGTTCTGGTACCTTATAGCAGGACACTTAGCCCACAGGAGCTCTTCAGCTGAGTTGGTGTTTCTCAGTAGGGCCCACACACACCTGCATCACAGTCTCCTGGAATGGTATTTTAAACATGCATACTTGGGCCTCACCCCAGATACACAGAATCAGAATTATTGAGATTAGTGCCTGGTACCAAGTACCCTCAGTCTGCACCTCAAACTTTAATGTGCTGATGAATCAGCTGGGGATCTCGTGACAAGGCAAGTTTTGCTTCAGTGTGTCTGAGACACGGGGACTCCAGAGCATTCATTTTGATCCCAGGTGATACTGATGTTTCTGGTTCCCAGACCACATTATGAGGGGAAGGACCTTAGATGACAGTTATCCTCAAATTTGAAAATGACTATTTTTAGCACTTCATTTCTTCCCCTCTAGATTGGGAGTTAGCTCCAAGAAGTGGGAAAGTAAAGCAAAGGGGAAACATCTAAGGATCAGTGTTTGCCAAGAGTACTCCTCAAAATCAGTGAAAACAGACTTCTTTCCTTGGTCAAATGAGTTTACAAAATGCTACACCATCTCCACCCTGGAAGACTCATAATATACAATGGCAGATTAAAGGACTTGAAGGTATCGATAAAGAAACTGGTTTGGATTTTGCGTAGTCTTGCCAATTTTAACTACATTTGGCTACTAGGCTTTTTTTTTCCTTTTGTTATTACTCATTAACATCTCATAGAGAGCATGGTCCATGCGACACACTCTGGGTAGCGCTGCTCATCTTTGCGATCTGTCTCTAGGCTTCGAGTTTTCCCTCTTCCTGGTGTGAGGAAGAGAAGACGGAGAGGGAGATGGGAGGGAAGTGAAACTCCGAATGAGACGGCTTTACACACGCACACACGAAGCCTGTTAATTCGAGCTTCTCAGTCTTCCCACCTCATCGTACGAAACCGCATCGTGGAGATCCTACCATGTGCGAGGCACACAAGCATTTTCAAGAAACATTCACTAGCTCCATTTCTTGAGTTCTGGATATTACATTACTTCCCCCTTACAAATACTATTTCATCTCCCCTCACTTGTTGCCATTACTTCAAGCAGGTGTGGTGGGCAGTTTCTCAACATCTGAACCACGTTCTTCTCCATCCCTCATCGCTGCCATTTTGTCATACCAAAGCCCCATCCCCAGTGTGTTGGTGCCTCTTGGCTAATGACTGAGGTTCATGTTTGGTTTCAGCACCAAAAGTATCACTTTAAAAATGGGTGCTTTTTAGAATAATTTGAGGACCAAAGGTTTAGAGAGCCTTGTCTCATAAAGGGCCGCCACAAGCCCATCCAGGCCCCAGCATATGCTGACTTCGTGTTCCCCTTAGAGGTTGCCAGGCCACACCTGTGCCTCCCTTGGAGATGCTCAGGCGCGTGCCAGAGCCAAGGTTGGCCTGCAGTGGCAAGATCAGGTTAGGACTGTGGAAAAAAAGCGTAGCCTCTTGCATGAACCAGAGCTGCTCCCTAAAATAGCCAGCAATGAAGAGCCATTGTGAGGCTTTTGAAAGGACCTTTTCTTCTGAAACATCGTCTGTACAAAGGCCTCTGAGCTCTTTCTTATCAGGCAAGTCTCTTGAATTTCAGCCAAATGGCTCAGACATGGACACAGCCGTTGTAGAAGAAAGAGCTTTCAGCCTTTGAGTCTGACAGTTTGGCCTTTACAATAACGCTTCCGTTATTATGTTACCACATTAGTTGTCTAACCTGGCCAAGGGATATAATATCTCTGGGCTTCAGTTTCCCCACATGTGAATGAGATCATCTCTAGAGTCTCCCAGCTTGACTTAGTGGGATTATGATCTTTGACATGGTGTATCACCAGCCTTGTCATCTTTCATCCAAGGTGACCTTCTCTCTTTGCTTGGAGAGGCCTTCATAGATTAAAGCCCACCATAGCTGCAGAGGGAGGTATACTTGGCACAGAGAGTAGCTGGAGTTTGCATTCATGGGACTTTGTCAATTCAGATAGTGTGCATGCACGTGTGTGTGTGTGTGTGTGTGTGTGTGTGTGTGTGTGTGTGTCCAGGGAGGCATCAGCTGTTGGTGGTTGTTCAGGGTAACCCAAATGCCCAGGGATGAGTGGGAGAGCCTGCCAGAAATCATTTTAGGAGCTTTGGCAGGCATATTCTAAACTGTCAATTTGAAAAATAGCAAAGAAGTGGGTGATTATTTTCAATGAATTGCATTGTGCTTGGGTAACTGGGAATGTGGCAAAAACAGCCACATGTCTCTGCCTAATTTATTCATCCCTTGTTGATGTCTAGAGAGCTTTTGCTTCTGGTTTGTAGGATGTTAAGCGGTTGTTTTTTGGGTTTTGTAGGGGGTTGTTTGTTTTTAACTTTTAATTCTATCAGAGGTACGATGTGATCTGATTTATTTCAGGGCCTAAAATATCATTAGAGTTAAAGATGACACTCTTGGGAAAATTGTCAGAATATAATATTAAATAATAAAAGCAGGACTCAAAACTGTATTATAGAATCACTAATCATTTGTCCATAGATGAGAAAGGAAATACAGCAAAAAATATAAACAGTGGTTTTTTGATGGAATTATGAATAATGCTTCTTTTTTGTGCATACCTTTTTGGGCTTTATAAGTTTTCTATCACAAACATGAATCACTTTTATAATTAGAAAGACCGTATGCGTATGCTTTAAAGGGCCTTATCAACAAAGACTAAAGCTTCACAGGACCAGTGGCCTGTGTGCCCAGGACCAAGGACTGAGTTTCTCTGTCCCATCTCTGGCCATGCCCTCTGCCCCCCATTTTACAGAGCTGCAGGTGACACAGATGCTCAAAGGAATAAGCTGGTGGTCATGCAGACCCCTTTGTCACTACAGTTGGGAGGTGGATGTGTATGGTCAACTTGGACTGAACAATTAAGTTTTCCCCGAACATGAGGTGGTTCCTCCTGGAATGGGAAACTAGGTGGCTTTGTAAGCACCGAAGTGATATTATCTTTATAATATGTGTATATTTTTACTTTTGAAGCACCTGTTGTACGTGGGCAGATCTCAGTGATTCCAAAGCAGATGATGAAGTCTGTGGATGACCCACAGGTAACCCATGCAGCTTTGCAGGGACAGGTATTTGTCAGGCTTTGTTCAGGCATATCACGGGAAAGGGCTCCATGATATTGACTACAGGTTTTGGCTGGAGTTTTTCCCATTCAGATTCCTCTACCTAACTTGATCTGGAGAAATTCTCATTTTTGTTTTTTTCCAATTTCAAGTTTTAAAAAAAGAACAAAAGGGATTTGTTGAAAAGAGATTAATCCATACTATGGAATTGTCTCTACACAGTTTATTAAACTTAAGCATAAATGTATATATAATACCTACAAATCATTTTTAGCTGAAACTATAGTGTGAAACTAGAGTTAATTCCAATCCCTTCTTACTAAGATACTAGCAAAACCCAAGACCAGAAATGACTAAGGATGATATCTCTGCTCTGGTCTCAATCAGATCCTTGTTTTACGATTTTTCTTCTCCTATCCCCCATCCTGGGGGGGGAGGGTCCATCCCATCCTGGTTCGCAACAACCCATATCTCTGCTGGTCCTTCCTTTGCCTGGGGTTGATACTCTAATTCAACAAATTCTAAGTGTTTAGCCATTTGGTTTAAATTTTAAAGTAGAGAGTCTCAAAAAACTAATAATATATTTATATAACTCTTTATTATTTCCAATTTGCTATTGCATTTATTCTCACATGTTGGATTATCTTGCAGTTCTGCAGGTATACCCCCTATGGCAGCATGGGAACGCCTAGAATTACATGCCACTCTAATGCCTTACAATTATATGCCTTCTCTCTTGACCTTTGCTGGGTGGGAATGGCTTATAGACTGCCTCTGATTTGGGCTGGAAAACAGTAGGCCATTTGGTAAACATTTATTATCTGATGACTAGGTGCTGAAAATTGAAGCACATAGTCTTAAAGGAATTAACTGGAATTTTTCCTCCTTCCTTGTCATTATTTACTGTAGTAGTATCTCCCACTGATTTTTTTTTTTTTTTTTTAGAATCTTAATTCTAAGAGATGTCAAAAGGTATTAGGAGAAAAGGGGGTTCCATTGTCAAATAACTATGGGAACCAGTGAGTTAATAAAGCTATTCCGGTTTATTTAATACACTAATATGCATTCTAACTCTCCAAGCCAGGGATAGAATGTGCCATTTATTTGATCAGAGAATCCTTTTACTACAGAACATTTTGTGGGTCTAAGGCTCTTTGAAATACTCCTTGGGATACACTGACTACGCAGTCTTAAATGATCTACTTTCTGTGTTTTAAGTGAATCCTCTCTGACTCCTGAGTGTCTGCTAATAAGCATTTTTTGAAAACCTACTGTATGTCAGACACTATGCTGAGCACCCGAGTAACAGTCAAAAAAGATACATCTCCATTCTTTAAGAAGTTCACAGTTATAAAGAATGATACCTTCAGCCCATTACTTAGAGCTGCCCCATCTAATACAGTAGCTACTAGCCTCCTGTGGCTATTTAAATTAATTAAAATTAAATGAAGATAAAAATGAGTTTCTTAATCTTACAAGCTGCATGTCAATTACTCAAAAGCCACATGTGTCTAGTGGCTATTGTGTTGGATACCACAGAAACTGAACATTTTCGTCATCATGGAACATTCTATCGACACCACTATAACCTATCAGAGGTTCTATCCTCCAGAGGTTACTTCCTACCGTACGCTTTTAACACCTCTCCTGCCACCAGTGACTGCCAGGTATGTTCAGAATTGGCTCCATACTGCCTCAACAAGGCATTTCCATTTACTCCTTTAAGCCCCTAATGTGATTTGCTTCTCTTTGCTAAGCCACTTCTCTTCCACTTTACAGGTGAAGAATAGATAAAACTCAAAACTATCTGCTCAACATTTCTCCCTAGATTGCACGTCAGAACCTCTGTCTCAGGAGCTGCTCTGTATTTTAGGAGTGCTGTGGGTCTCTGGGGTGCCAAACCATAATTGTAGGGTTTGTTTTTTTTTTTTTTTCACTGTGCTCTGCAGTGTTGGAAATTGCTGCAGGATGTCAGTCACAGCGGGGATTAATTCATCTTCATAAGCATTTATAGGAAAATGTAAATAGCCAGCATGGCTGGATGCCCATAAATAAGCCTGCCAATTTTTGGCTGCTATGTGAGCTCTAGACTAGTTCAAATTTCCCAGCCAGATAATAGTAGATTATTTGGCTCCAAGAAATGTCAAATGAGCATTAACTTGGGATTTGAATGAAGGAAGGTTTTACTTATTGAAATATAACACTGTGTCATCTGTCACCACTCACCTGTCCCACAACAATAAAAGCATGAAGATAAGATTACAGGCATTCCCTAGCCTAGGGACTTGTGTGGTCACTTGTGTGGTTTTAGGAGCATCTCTTCCTATGAAATAATTTTATACATAAAGGTCAGATATGCAAACCACCAACAAAGCTAGTTAAGCCGTAATGTAGTACTGGAACATAGCACTAACCAGTATTAGTTCCACCATGTTCATGCTAATAGATTCCTATTACATTGTGAATCTGAGTGTCACTGAACCAATAAATAAAAATAAATGCATGTAGGTAGATCTGGATGAAGAAAAACATGCGGACTGCTTCAAAGGGAATTTCCCAGAGTTCCTTGAATAGGCCATGTCCTCTCACCTCCAGGCCATCGTACATCCAAGTCCCTCGGCCTCCATGTCCTCCTAAATCCTGGTCATCCTGCAGGTCTCGGCTTAATTGTCCCTCCCTCAGAGACAATTAACCTTCACTCTACTTGTTAGCTCCCTGCTGGCTGCTTCCAGAATGCCCTGATCCCAGAGAGGGCAACCAAGATGGCAGCCGCCATATCTTTTACAGACTAGTGTCAGAAGTGATAAACCATCCCTTCCTCCATTTTCTATTCATTACAAGTAAGTTACCATCTATGGCTACACCACCCTGAGCATGCCCGATTGCGTCTGATCTTGGAAGCTAAGCAGGGTCAGGCCAAGTTAGTATTCGGATGGGAGAAGAGAATTACTAAGTTCGGCCCACACTTAAGGGGAATTAAGCTCCATCTCTTTTATTTATTTATATACATTTTTTTTTAGCATATATATATTTA
>NW_012134525.1:4850522-4869474 GCF_000956105.1 Propithecus coquereli | reverse complement strand
TTTTACTTTTTAAACTTTTTTGTTAAATACTAAGACACAAGCACACACATTAGCCTAGGCCCACACAGGGTCAGGATCATCAATATCACTGTCTTCTACCTGGACACCTTTTCCCACCAGAAGGTATTCAGAGGCAGTAACACTCATGGAGCATAACAATGCCTCCTTCTGGAATACCTCCTAAAGTACCTGCCTGAGGCTGTTTTACAGTTAATTTTTTTTTTTTTTAATAAATAGAAGGAGTGCTCTAAAATAATGACAAAAGGTATAACAAAGCATATTATCTTTATCAAGTATTATGTACTGCACATAGTTGTATGTGCTAGACTTTTATATGATTGGCAATGTGGTAGGTTTGTTTACACCAGCGTCACTACAAACATGTGAGTAATACCTTGTGCTAAGATGTTATGATGGCTGAGATTCCTAGGTGGTAGGAATTGTTCAGCTCCATTGCATATGTGGTGCATCCAAAACATTGTTACGCAGTAGCATCCTGCAGCTCTTGCATACTTACTTCTGATACAGATAAGAAACAATAATATTATTCACTAACAATTCATGCTTAGGAATAGATCTTAAAAATACCGTGCTGAGCAAAGAAATCAGACACAAAAAAATACATACTGTTTGATTCCATTTATATCAAATTCTAAAACCGTCTAAATTAATCCAGAGTGTCAAATTAGTAGTTGGTTGGCTGGGGCAAAGGGTGCGGTGAGGGGATTGACTGCAAAAAGTCTGGAGAGAATATTCAGAGATGACAGAAATATTTTTATCTTAATTGTAGTGGTAGTTACATGGCAGCAGATATATGTCAAAATTCATCAAACTGTGCGTGTAACCAGAAGCATTTTATCAAAGATAAATATATATTATATAAATATAAAATACATAAATATATTTCAACAAATTTTATTTTAAAAGTATTCTTGGTAAATGCATCCAACATATTTTAAAAATAACTTCAGTATTCACAAGAACAATGTTTTGACAGGTCTTTGCTGAAACCTTTTGTCTTCCTTGCTGCCTGGGTGGTTAACAAGACAAAAATGAAAGGAAAAGTAGCAACTTGTCTCTAACAGCCAATTAGAATATCTGCATTTTCAGTTGGTTATAATAACAAAAATAATTCATGTCACAGAGAAAGACCTGAGGAACCCAGTGCCAGGGAAATTTTCTATGTCATTCAATGTCAACCTCTTGTCTGTATATATATTTTAGAGCTAATATAAACAGACATAGATGGCAGGCGCCACAGCAGCTGGATGGGGTTCTTCAGGGGGTGCATAAACTGTTTTGAAGGATCAGCAGACACTGATCATCTCTCAGCCCTCTGTCCAGCCCTAACGGATGCCATGAATGAGGATTGTGTCTCCCCAGCTTGTGTCCTAAGTCCTCACCCATTCCAGCTGTTCCAGGTGTGCAACCAGTGTTTGCAGGTGGGGCTATCCCTCCCCTCTGCAATCAGTTATAAATGGCTATAAACCATTCTGCTGCACATCACCTGGGGAGGTTTCAGAGCATGTACCAATTCTCAGGACCCATCTCAGACCTATTAAATCAGAATCGCCAAGGGCAGGGCCCAGGCAAAGTAAAGCTCTCCAGATGCTTCTCATGTGGCACCAGTGAGATTGAGCCTGGTGCTTCGCAAACTTTTTCCTGCACAAGAGCATCTGGCCTCGTGAAGGACATAGATGCATGGGCTTTACCACAGGAAATTCTGGGTCAGTAGGTCTGGGGTGGGGCTCTTGGATCTGCATTGTTAACAAGCTCCCAGATAATTCTGATGCAGGTGGTCCAGGAATCACACTCTGAAACTAATACCAGCTATTCCTACATTTCTGGGCAGCATTGGAGTTCAACTAGATGCCTGGGCCCAAGAGTGGCCCCTTCACCTTGGTTTTTTAGATGGCATCTAGTCTCACTTTTGTTTCCCTAAGCTCAGGCTTACTTCTGCCTACCCTAACCCATCCCCCAGAATTAACCCTATACCCAGCACTCTGTCTAGACCATATGGTGTTTTTTTTCACACTCTACTGGCAGCAATCACCACCACACCTAGAAACCCATCCCCCAAGACTACACCTCTTCATCTTGGCACCTTACCTGTGCGAGAGCCACCATCACACAAACCTTAGTACTGTCAGGGCACTGTGCTCTAGGCACACGGCTGGGTGCTGGGGATACAGTGACAAGCCAGGGCTGGACCTCAGCATGAGCCTTCTTATCCGTGCAGACATATGAATGGTCTTAATTTTCCCACTGGTAAAATGAGTGGATATCGCCAAGATCAATGGTTTCCAAACCATGGTCCTTTGCACACAGGTTCTGTATTGTGCTGAGTGGAGCCAGAGCCCAGTTCTGGGACCTCAGCGCCTCTTCAACAAGAGCTGCACATCTCTCTCATTCATGGCATCTGTGTAAGATTACGTTGGAAGAAAGGTTTCTGTGCTAAAATAAGTTTTCACTCCATTGGATTAGGGAAGGTTTAGATTCCCTCCCGTTCTGGCATATTGTAGATCCAGAATGGCATAGATTGTGCCTTTCCTTTCACTTCATTTATTTCTAATAGTATAATTTTAAAACAGATTTATGGAAGAGATTTGTTTCTATGTCCTAAAATAGTTTCTCACAGAAGAAATTTAAATGGCCTATAATAACTGTATTTTTTTTCATTTGCTTTGTTGAGCTTCTGAGGATATAATAATAGGGAAAATTTTGAGGCGAAGCTATGAGCCAGGTGCTATAGGAAATATGTTTATGTATTGCCTCATTTAATCTGCACAGAATTCTGTGAGATACGTACTATTTTTACCTCCGTTTTAGAGAGGAGGAAAATCAGACAAGGAGGTAAAGTAATGTCCAATGTCACACAGCTCTGTGAAGCCAGGAATTGAACACAGTCTGACTCCAGAACTCAGATGCAGCCTGTTTTAATCCACTGGAGCTGCTATAACAAAATACCTTCGACTGGGTAATTTATAAACAACAGAAATTTATTTCTCACAGTTCTGGAGGCTAGGAAGTCCCAGATCAAGGTTCCAGCCTATTTGGTATCTGGCGAGGGCTTGCTCAAAGAAGATGCTTTCTTGCTGCGTCCTCAGGTGGCAGAAGGGCAAGGGCGCTTTCTCCAGTCTCTTGTAATAAGGGCACTAACCCCATTCATGAGGGTGGAGACTTCGTGACTTAGTCACTTCCCAAAAGGCCCCACCTCTTAATGCTATTACACTGGGTATTAAGTTCCAACTTATGAATTTGGGTGACAGCAACGTTCAGACCATAGCATGGTCTCCGCTGAGGAAAGTCATGTGGGGTGGATTTTTGCTCAGGCACATACTTACTCAAGTGGATTCTGATGATCTATACAGCTAGACGATTTCCAAGGGGCTCCAGCCCCAGGAGCCCCAGTTCTATTCCTCCCTCAGCAGTGCCTGGTGTCAAGTCACTTCAGCTACCCAAGCCTGTGAAATATATGTAACGCACATTGCTGAGTGGCTCAAATGAGACAACAGCTTGTAAAGAGCCAGTGCCAAGTGTTGGGGGGCAACTTCAAAGATACGACGCCTGCCCTCAAAGAGTTTAATATCTATAGATCAGAAGACCCAAGCCTAAAACCTCCAAAGGCCAGGCAGGTAGGGAGAAATAGGAAGCTGTGGGAGCAACCTCCACTCACCTCCAGCCACAGTTTCAGCATGGACATAGAGGTCCAGTGTTCCCAAATCAAAAGAAACTGGAATGCCAACATTTTAGGTGAACACTCCAGTATGTTAAATGGTGGCAACTAGTTAGAGCAGTTCTTGTATTTTATTTTATTATTTAATTTTATTTTATTTTTAAATCTAGAGACCTAACAAACCCCTTCTGGGAGTACAGTTTGCTTAGGGGCCGTCCATTCGCACTCATAGAGAGTCTGTTGTGGACAGAATTTCTGGCCCATTACAACCTGGTAACACATCCACAATGTCCACATTTATGGGGTTATTTTTAGAGGTTTCCCTTGTCATGAGAGCCCAAAGCTTCTAAGCATATGAAGCGAAGTGTTTGTGTGTTGGGGGAAGGGATCTATAGGGTTTGGATGAAGAAGGCAAGACAATGGTTATTTGATTGAGTTGGTGTCTGCTTCACACCATGCTGCTGTGTACTGGGTCCCCACTGCTGGGCTGCAGTGGCTGCATTGCTGCAGGCACAGAGAGACACAGAGCAGGGCTGTTTCTGTGTCACTGGCTTCACTTGACACGACCAGTGTCATCACCAGTTGGCATTTCGATCGTTGACCCTGTCGCAGCCAGGCCTGCGCTGTGAACAGCTGTTGTTATTGTATGTGCTTACTCCAAACAGTGGAGCCTTCAGAAACCCCCACCATGCACCACCTCTGCTCTGGGAACTGGTGGGAAGTATCACGGTGCTCACAGCACATGCCAAGGGGATTTTATCTTATTAATCTTTGAAAAACATTGGCAAATAGACAGGAATCAAATAAGACGTTAGGCCACATCCACATCCAGCTTTAATTTTACGGCCTAAGGATTGAAGAGGAAGAGTTTTCATTAAGGTTGGCACTCCTGCCCATATCTAAATTCCATTTTTAATTTAAGGTGTTTCTATTGTGGTTTTCTCTTTCTTTGGAACTCACTCTTTCCGCCATGGCTACAACAGCCTTTGTACATACATCGCAGAGGAATCTTAATGGGTGCCCAGTGGGTGTGGTTTTTTCCCTTTGGTGTCACTGGTGTAAGATGTTGGACTTATAAGAGGTTCTCAGACATAGTTACTCTATTTTGGTTTCTGTTGCTGGTACGAGGGTACTTGGTATTTTGCATTAATAGAGATTATTCTAATTGGAAGAATTCTTGTAAACATTTTTATTTCTAATACCTCAATAACGGGGAATAGAATTAGTTAGGCATGGATGTTTTCTTGAAAACACATATACACATGCAAGCACATACATGAGCATACACTAATGCTCATTTCTTCCCAGTAAAGCTTCAAATCTTCTAAAACTCTTCTGAGGATTTTTTTTTTCATTTCACTAATGAACTTACATGTAAAAATTTTCCTTAAAGCTTTTGAAATTGTTTTTCCAAAATTTATAGCAATAGGGTTTCTTTTTTCTTTAAAATTTTTTTTCATCATGGCAAAAACATGTAAGAGAAAATTTACTGTCTTAGCTATTTTTAAGTGTGCAGTTCAGTGGCATTAAGGACACTCACATCGTTGTGCAACCATCACCACCACCCATCTTTAGACTCCTCTTCTTGATACCTTTGGCTCTTATTTTTGTTTTTGTTGTTGTTTTTTTACATGTATGTCAGGTCTTTAGAATGTGCAACTGAGGCCAGAAAGGGGAACAAAAGGTATGTGAAGAAAAAGGAAATCTTTTTATTTCTCTTGAACTGAACCAGTGCTGCCGCCACCTCCAATGCATGGGACAATTTCTTTCTTACGCTGAGAGCAAAACACAGTGGAACAGCAGTAGCACATGGTGCCCTCCATTGCTAAAAAGACTATAAAATTCTGGCTTCATAATAAAATATCAGAAGAACAGTGAAGAAGGAGCCTTAACAAGTAAAAATTGCTTTAGCCCTAGAAAGCGCATTTCCTCTATGTAAAATTCATACTGTTTTCATGGTTCATTCACTGGGAATCTGAGAATAAGGAAAGAAAAAAACTTGCCTTCTCCCAGAGTCTGAAAAGCCAAAGACCTATAGTTCTAAGGGACTATAGGCACGTAGAGTTCACTCCACTCTTGTGTTAGAAGTGTTTTCTTTCTGATGTAACATCACTGTTCTCCCAAGATAGGAGGAATGCTGGGCTATTTATTGCCAGGTCAATTTTGGAAAGGCAGCTTGGGGATGCATTTATTTAACCACATGGGGTTTAAAACTGCGGAGTCACACTGTTCGTGGTATTGGCATGGTGCACAGTGAGGTCAGCAGACTTTTCTGAAAAGGTCCTGATGCAAAATGCTGTGACTTGGGGGCCACACGCTCTCTGTCACGGTCACTCAGCTCTGCCCTTGAAGCATGGGAGCAGCCCTGGACGTATGTCAACAAGAAGGTGTGGCTTGTTCTGATAAAACTTTTTTTACGGACATTGAAATATGAATTTTATATAGTGGTCACATGCCATGAAATATTCTTCTTTTTACTTTTTCCAGTTGTTTAAAAATGTAAAAACCATTCTTAGCTTATGGGCCATGCACAAACAGGTGTGGACTGGATTTGGCCCTTGGGCTGTAGTTTTCTGGTCTCTGAGGTAGAGGAAAAACAGGATTCTGAGGCCTGTTGATAAGATCCAAAAGACAGAGCTTGGTTCAAATTCTCAGTCTGCCAAGTATCAGCCGTGTAACCTTGTGCAAGTCCCTAATCTCTCCGAGTTTGAGTTTCTCTGTTGGGGAAGCCTGATGGGCCACCCCAGAGGCCTGAGGGTCAGGAACAAAGTAGGGCACAAAGGGGTGATCAGCCCCAAAGCTCTGAGGAGACTAAACGCTCTGTGGGAGCTTGAGAACACCTTTCCATTGGTGGCAGTCAAACTTCTAGCAAGAGATCTTATTTTATTAAAATGAAAATTTCAGTTTGTTTCATGTCTATTTACTTCATCAGAATAATACTTTGTTCCTACCAAAGGAGTGAGACTGCTAAGAAACTACAAACTTCCTAAATTGCAGGCTCACTGAGGAAGAACATTCTCCATGTGTTTTCATCAGACACACAATAGAGGTCTTATTCAGGGATGGCAGGCTCTGTCCTGTGAATTCAGCAAGGCCGAACCACTTCTATGGATTTCTTTGTATTCCCAGGGGTGGTAAATGCTTCCTCCAGGGACTCGTGCCCTGAAAGTTCAAAATACCTGCAAAAGGACAAATCATGTTTGTTCAGAGTTTCTCGAATGTCATTAGGAGCTGGACCCATTAAGCTTCTCTCAGAATAAATAAAACTCCGGTGCCTGCAACCTAACCTGGAGTAGTACTTTCACCAGCCAGTGCCTTCCCTCCAACTCCTGATGGAAAGGCCAGGTGACAGAAGCAAGTGGATGAATTCCTTCCCCTGCCCTCTCACATCCAGCCTTCGGGGAGCTGGGTAAACTCACAGGTGGACACTGGGCCATGTTGAAATCTGTGTCACCCCTCGAAGGGAGTGGGTACAAGTAGTCATCCTTTGCTCATCCCAAAACAAGGAACGTCGGGAGCATCTGCCAGAAACCAATCCAGCTGTGCTGACCACTGCAGGGTATGGGGGAGGGAGCTATGCCTCTGATAGCTGCGCAGACCTCCAGGGGGGCTGTGGAGGAGGTGGGCAAGCCGAGATGGGAAGGAGAGGGGAGCAGGAGCTGGAAGTCAGAGAGTGCAGCATCACTTTGAGCAGAAATCACAGGTACCTGTGATCATAGGCAGCATCACTTTGAGCAGAAATCAGATTTAAGGCCCTGCACTGTCACAGTCGGGATACCAGTGCACCGACAAGACGGATTAGGGTGGGAAGGATGTGGTAGGTCGATCTGCAGAGCAAGCCATGATGCTAAACAGCACGGAGCTGCACAATAGGGGGCCTGCAGGGATCTGGGGAGGGGACCTTGAGAACTACAGTGATGACGATGAACAGATTCGATTCGTGCTGTTGCTTTCGTGATGCATTGTGAGGCTGCCTGCCATGTGTTTGTAACCCATGTCCTGTGGTTACATGAGAAAACTTCAAAAATGTACAGCCCTGCCTTTATAAGAACCAATGTAAATCAAGAGGCTAGATATGTTTACACAAAGTGACTTATTTGTAATGTTTATAGGGTTTAGAAAAAGAATAGCAGTTTGATTCTTGTATCAGTATGAAACAGTATGAATAAATATTCCCTGTGGGTGGCAGGCATGTGTGTTTATCCCTACACATGTATAGATGTACTTGGGAGCCCGCATATATGTGCACACATTCACACACACACCCCTCTGTCATGTCAGCAGTGTAGGCTTCTATTTAGGAACAGAATTAATCAAATAATTGTTGTTCTTTTTGGTTTAGGGAGGTCTGGCCAGCCATGTTTCTATTTTTATTTCGTTTGGCTTATTTACCACCCACATTCCTGAAAGAAAGTAGAAAGAACATTTCTAATTCCTGTGTGCTGGTCGGATCCCGTGTATACTTAGAGTTGGGAAAACTTTAGAAAAAATTTTTGTTGTCTGGCTGCCCTGCCTGCCTCATAAGAATTCAGACTTTGAGATGCTATCAAGGGAGGACAGCAGCCCTGGCCATGGGCCTCCTGCTCACACCTCCCTGCTTTGGGGCCAGTGCTGGCTGCTGCATGGCCACTGACTCTAAGAGACTCAACTGAAAGCACGTGCAGATGTGAGCAAAGATGTATTCAACACCAGGCCTTGGGATACGGTGGAGGACAGGTTTTCCAGTTTCAACCTTGGCCACCCTAATTACTAGTTATGCGACCATGGCCAAGATCCTTGACCTCGGTTCCCTCTCTGTAAAATGAGGATGATACCACTTACCACATAAGACTGTTGTAGGGATTGAATGAAATAATGTGTAAAGCACTGAGCACGGTGCCTGACACATAGGAAAAGTGCAGGAAACCGTAAATACTCTCTTAGGAACACAAGACACTTTTGTTGATTAATTGTGACTCTTTTATCACTGCCCCATCTTGCTCACTCTTTTGCGACCTGGTACCACTACATTCATTCATTCATTTTCTTATTTATACTTATAAAGCCAAGTTCCAAAAATAATTGAAGGTGGCTGGTGTCAGTCTCCTAGTGGAATTCTTTCTCCTAGTTCCTAATATACAGACACAACAACATTACAAAAAATAGTTTTTAAAAAAATGTTTGGGCCTCATGCCTAATCCTTGCCTAAGGAATCTGCTCTTTCCTCCCTGGTCAGTTTGCCTCCTGGGAACAGAAGCTTCCAGCCAAGAAGCCCCACCCGCTTGACCGCTGCAGGAGCCGGTTGCTCCTTGCTTCAAAGGCCCTGAGGGCAAGAGCGAAGCACCCTGAGCCCAGGGTGAGGGTGTGCCTGGAAGATTCCCGAGCGCACAGAGATCCCTACACCGCTGCCCCCCCCCACCCCCCCTGCGGGATCACAGAAACCAGCTGGGACTGGGAAACAGTCCCAGTGGCCCTGGACTCAGCCCACTCTGCACTGTGGAAGGAACTGGGGGTTCCTTACTGAGGCGGCCCCGGGAGGCCCCACTGCGGGGTTACCTGCCTGTCTGCCGGAGTTGGGGGGCTTCCCCTGCCATTGTCAAGGCATTTGGCAAAAGGCCAGCGCCATTTCCTCTGATGCATGCAGCTATTTGGATTCCAGAAAGTGAGAAGAGAAACCCCACAGGAAGTGGGGAGCCAGCCTGGTTTGGACAGCTGCGCGCCTTGCACGCGGCGGCCTCCGTGTGCCCGAGGCCAGGCCAGAGCTGCCCCGCTGCTGTTTCCACCTCCGCGGTTCCAGCGCTCCCGCAGGGAACTGGCCAGAGAGTTGTTTAGGATGTTTTGTATTTGCTTGTTTGTTTTTCTTCTTTTTTTTCCTCGTCTCTCTTTTTCTGGGGATTTCCCTGCAACAAGCAGCCTGATGTTTTTCCTGAGTCTCGCTTGAAGGGAGACGCTCTCCTTCAAAGCCGAAGTGCGCTGAGGGAGAGCTAGCTGCCGGCCACATTCTCAGCAGCCGGCTCTGGGGCCCTGCCAGGATCCTCCCGCTGCCTTCGCACACCTGGAATTCTGTTGCCTTTCTGGGGATTGCTCAGTCTCCCTTCTAGGTGGCTTGTAAGCTTCACCAACACCTAAGCAGGGTGGAAAAGGGCAAACTGGAGTGTTCTAGGCAGACGAAGGGAGCGGGGCTCTCCATGCAGAAGGAATAAGCACACACAGAGACAGAAACGTACGAAGCAAGATGTGTGCAAGGCTGCGGAGGTGGCAGGGACACAGATCCTGAAATCCTTGCAGGCTGCGTGAAGTTGCTAGGACTTGGTCTGGTAGGGGATGGAGATGCATGGAACCTGGTTTTTATGCCTCTGTGGGTCTTCATAGCAGCTTTCCAGCCGGTACTGGTGATGACAGCACGGATTAGAGGGAGCGGTGCTTCTGGACTTCGGCTACACGGTGGAATCACGTGGCATTACCTCTAGGACCACGAGCCAGTCTGGTACCACAGGGAATCCTGAGTCCTTCAAACTGGATGATTCAGAGAAAACAGTTGATTTAGATTTTGGTGTCAAATGCCTTACGCAATACCACGCCTCTTTTGATTCTACAGCCCCTAAAACCACACCAGCCCTTTCTTGGGATTCTTTTGGCATCAGTGTCACCATGCTTCTCATAATGCCGTCATGACACCGGAATAAACCTCACTGGATCCTGTCCCTGCCTACAGTCAGAGATTGTTCCGAGGTGGCCCGCAAGGTTTAGCTGAGTGCTACAGCATCCCATGCTGATGCCAGCTCAGATTTTCCTTGGTTGTCATCCTTGTCACTCCTCCAGGAAAACTGCTGGGTCTAAAGGGATGTGTTTTGCGATAAGTGGATTAGATCTCAAGATAAGGAAATAGCAGAATGTCTGTGTGACACTGAGTATAGAAACAAGGCCTGAGAAAAACAAGCGTCGGCAGGAGCTGAGGAGCCCTGGGGAGGCGGTTGGGGTGGGCGACACCTTGGCACAGACCTCACCAGCGCAGCTGCCTGAAGTGAAGGAGGGACGGGGGGACCCATGAGAGAAATGGTCAACATCTTCCATCCACACGCCTTTGGGAGAGGGAAAAAAATACAACAAAGAAACAAATGGACAATGTGGGTACAATCTGGAGACTTTTAAGTCTCTAAATGGAATTTGTGACATGAAAGGAACCACGTAGAAAGCCCATCTTTCTGACCTGACCTTGCTGTGGGGAATGGAGTTCTTCCCAGCGGCAGGGTTTTGGTGTCACCCACCCCGCCCCCACCCGCACTGCTGCTGCAGCTCACGCCTCTGTCCCAGGGCCACGCTCCTGCATGGAGGCGGCACCTGGGGCTGGGGCTGTGCTGCTGATGCTGGGCAAGGAAGAACTTCAGTGGTAGCTCGATGGCCTTTTCTGGTGGACCCGCCGTTTTTCTCTTGTGTCTTTTCGGCAATATCACATTTGACATTACCTTTGAAATGTGCTGAGGATGCTCCATTTTTGGAGAAGGGGCTCTGGGAGGTGACTCTCCCCTGCTTTCTATTGCATTGGCATTACTTAAGTGTGCATGCGTGTGTGCGTGCTGTGTTAGGTGAGAGGCAAGTGACGTCTCTTGTAGTGCCCTGTCTGACGTCATGCTGTCTACTTCTCACTGCCTGGTTTTGAGCCATTGAGTTTTTAATGGTGGCTATTGAGGGAGGGACTATTTCCATAAAGATCATTTTTCCAAAGTCTCCAGCACTAAATGTCTTTCTCATTCTCCTTACTGCACTGCTGAGCCTTCTGTACCCACCTTCCTTTCATCTCTTTGTGCTCCTTTTCTTCCTCATTTTTTTTTTTTGTCTTAAGAGACAGGGTCTCTGTTGCCCCGGCCAGAGTGTTGTAGACTGCTCATAGCTCACTGCAACCTCAAGCTCCTGGCCTCAAGAAATTCTCCTATCTCAGCCTCCTTAATATCTGGAACTACAGGCACATGCCACCATACCCAGCTAATTTTTTAAGTTGTTTTCTATAGAGATGGGGTCTTGCTATGTTGCCCAGGCTGGTCTCTGACTCCTGGCCTCAAGCGATCCTCCCACCTTGGCCTCCCAAAGTGCTGGGATTACAGGCCTGAGCCATCACACTGGGCCTCCTTAATTGTTTTATTTCCAATATTTCTTCCTCCCCTTTTCTCCTTTTTGTCTTTCAGAATTAGCAGAAAGTTGTTGAAACATGGGTTTTAAAATCCTGTTGTGGTAGCCCTTCTATTCCTAGTATATTTTCAAACTCTATAGAAACAAAAGCCTCGCTCCTTTTGTTTTATTCCTCTCCCCAGTGGAATAATGAAAACAGTGTGGTTTTTTGTTTGCTTGTTTTTGTTTTTGAGTCAACTAAATCTGCATTCAAGTCCTTATTCTTATACTTACTAGCTATGTGAAGTTGGGGAAATTACTTCAGTTCTCTGAGCCTCTTTGTCCTCATTTGTAAATTAGAAAAAAGTAATGTCTACTTCACGGAGTTGTGAGGAAGAAGTATACGCAGTAAGTCCAAGCACCCCCACCCTCGTAGGTTCTCAGTGCGTGTCTCCCTCCACCTCTGGTCTTACTTGGGCATACAGGCCTAATAATTGTTCTTCTGCATTGGACTTTAGTCTAATTAACACATATTTTTAAGCATCTGGTAGATACCAGGTCTTGAACACCAGGGTCCAAAGAAAAACAAGATACGGTTCATCTCTTCAAGAGCAGCCTAGTGCCAGAACCAGGAATGTAATAAACTGTCACAGAATAGCATGACATGGGCACGTTCCCATGGGCACCAAGGGAATCTGGAAGAGGAGCACATAAGCCTCTTTGGGGACAGGGTGGGAGGGTAGAAAAAGGTGTCCCTGAGGAAGTGACAGCTGATCAAGAGTGTTGAAGGGCGCTGGAGTTGGGAGAAGGACGTTGGGGAGAAGAGCAAATGAAAGTGTGTGTATGGGAATTGCCGTGGGTTCCACAGGAGAGAAGGGGCGTCGGGCAGGATGGCGGGTGAGGCTCAGTGGTTGACAAGAGTCCAGATGAAGAAGAGCATTGTATGTTACAGTTGGGACTTAGTTTGAAAGCTATGGAGAGCCATTAAAGGAGCTAAGGAGCGTCATAACTTGACGAGGATTTTACCTGCAGCACGCCAAGCCCATTCTAAGAAATCCTTGTTTACACAAACGCCCTCTTTCAAATCAGCATGAAGTCAGAAAGTCCACAGGCCAGGAGTCCTAGTTCTGCTACTGATTGGTTGTGTCACCATAGGGAAGTCACTTACTCTCTGATGGTCTGAGTTGCCACATCTCTGAAATGAAGGGGTTGGACTAGGACTTAGTCACTAGGTAACACCCATGTACCTCCCAGCTTTCATGGTCATGTGCGATTCTGTGATGATGTCACTGCTTTTGGGGGCTTGTTTTGTAAATTCTAGAGTCATTAAAACTGCTATGTTAGCATGATAACTGACACCTAATAAACATCAGATTTTTTTCTTTATATAGTCTACATAAAAATTAGGTACTAAAATGTGTGATGGTGACATGTAGCAAACTAAGAATCAGAGTTGGTTTCCTCGTAGCCGTGGCTGGGTCAGAAAGTATTTGCGAGACCTGGAATAAGTAACTTTACTTCTCTGGACCATTTATTCCCTGCCCTCCCCTAACTACCAGTTATAAAAATAGGTAAACTGATAAGGGTAAGATTTGACTCCTAGTATTCAGCAAAGTTTATTCTATGGCTATTAAAAACTTCATGCAATGGCTAACAAATTTATGGAGAACATTTTCAATGTGTTAAGTGTTAGATCAGACAAAATTGAGTATCTTATGTCAAAGATAGGCTGATTTCATTTGCGCTCACAAAAACTAGGCAAACATCATTTAAACTTCATTTCTAAAACTAAATATGATTTCAATTTGGAGTCTCAGTCTACTTCCCTTTTTGTTGTCTTTTAAATAACTGGAGCTTGTTTTCTTAGAAAAAATGACATGCATATCAAAAATATCTAAAAATTCAGATACTATACAAAGGACAAAATATCAGAAATAGAAAACATACATAATTACATCCTCCCAGAGATAAACTCATCATATTGGACCCAAATTTTGTTTATATTTTTTTTTCTAAAATAACTGGATCGAACCATATGTATATATACTGTTATGCGACTTGAACAAAATATTCTTCATTGTACGTTAATATACAACAAAGTCGTAAAGGTCTTCTCAGACTCAGGCAAAAATTAAATGGTGAATTCCAGTGCTGGTAGAGAGTAATATAATGCAAGTGTGTGCAAAGAGATTGGGGGTATTCAAAAAGGGAGCCAATAATGCTTTCTGGGAACGGAAAGTTGGACCTTGAAGGATGTCAAAATTTGCCAGGCATTGAAGAGCAGAAAGCATTTACCAGATAGAAGAAAAAACAGCCTGTGAGAAACCACTAGAAACCAGCCTGTGGGAGACCTGGAGAAGTCTAGTTCACCTGGTGGGTGGAGATTCAGCAGGAGGTGAACAGAGGGTGGTGGGACAGCTTCGTGTTTACCAGGCCGCAGAGCATGGAATTTGTCCTGCTGACAGCGGAGAACCAGGGATTTGACAGAATCCATCACTGCCTTATATTAAAGCAAATGAGAATGACCACAACCAAGACCCAGCTTCGCTCCTTTCTTAAAATCACATTTTTAGCCCAGCACAGTGGCACAAACCTATAGTCCCAGCTACTCAGGAGGCTGAGGCAGAAGTATTGCTTGAGCCCAGGAGTTCAAGTCTAGCCTGGGTAACATAGCAAGACCCCATCTCTAAAAAAAACTTTACATTTTAAAAATCCAAGTGTTTTTTAAAAACTTCATAGACAAGCCAAGCACAGTCTTGAACATTTCTCAGAAAATTCTCATCACCTCTGCAGAAGCCTTTTAAAGCACTTTTTGGAGTTCTTCAGTAGCCTGCCTTAATACAGAGGGCATTCAATAACTCTAGCAATGGCAAATTCGTCTTCAGGAGCACCCTGGGTAGAAGTTGTTTAGGCCACTCTCCCCATGGAGAAGGAATGTGTTTGGCTCTGCTAGATGCCTGCGGGAGGGCTCTGATGAGGAAAGCTGTGGAACCCAGCATTGGCCATTTGTTTTTTTCTTGTAGAACGAGTTGCTTCTTAGATAGCTCATTGCTGCCACCCAGTGTGGAAATGCTAGAATACAGCTTTGAGAGCTTGCAGACTTTTTGAAGGGCAGATCCAATTGAAACATCCTTACTCAAGTTTCTGATCTGCTATTTCAACCATTCTTTCCCTATATGAATTTAAGAGACAACCTAGCAAACAGTTTCTTTTTCCTGCGTTTTGAGGCAATACAGTGAGGTGAGGAAAGCACCAGTCCTAGCTCTTCTCAGACTAACGCAGTGACCTTGGATAAGTCCCATATCCTCTCTGAAACTGTTGCCCTGCTGTGTTTTGTTTTTTTTTTTTTAACTCTTCCATATTTCTAGTGTCCCTAGTCTCTCAGGGGCATAACTGTTCCAGCATTTACCCATTACACCATAATTCAGATTGGCATCAGTCTGAGTAAAGAAAAAATCCTTGGCATTTTGAAAATTGAGAAATAACTGCAACCATCTATAATTAATATGTCAATATATAAGTCATATCATCCAAATGCATATTCATTGAAAAGTCTTAGAGGCTTTAAGCCACAATCACATGGTGCAGTGGAAAGAACCGGCCTTTGCAGTCAGACAGACCTGGGTTTAAATCCTGTGCCTGCCACTTTCTGCATGGCTTTGATAAGGTACTCTCCTTCCCTGAGCCTATGTCTTCAGCAGCACAGCAGAGATGGCAAATCTTACTTCACACGATATAATATCTGCAGAACAGGGGACAGACACTAGGACTGACAAACAGCAGACCTTGTCTGTAAAAACAATCGTTACTGTTTAGGCTCTGCAGTTTGCGTATTCGCCTTGAGCAAATTGCTCTGCTCTGAGACCGGGATTATTCATCTATCTAATGGGATCATAGTTCCTTCTCTTAGAGTTACACATGACACAACCACCCCAAAGCACCTGGCACCTCATAGGTACTTAACAAATGTTAGTTCCTTTCTTTCTGAAAACAGTGACCCATTGCAAATGATTATAGACTTGGTTATAAAGCTAAAATCGTGTTTATCCCATGAACACACTCCCCCTCCCCCTTTCTTTCTGTTCTCTCTCTCTCTCAAACACACACACTCCTGTTGCACTCCCACCTTATTTCTCCCATCTCTGTCACCAAAAGTTAACCCAAAACACAAGGACCTTTGAAAGCTTAAAAAAAAGAGAAAATTTATTTTAGCATCATATAATTTATTTCTATTCCTCACACCAGGTGTTTGGGTCCTTCTTTGAGCAGCTGTGCATTTACCTGTCCCCGGCCCCCACTGGCTCCACCTCAGCCTCTCTTCCCTCTGGCTGTCACCCCTGTTCTGTTCTCCAATGCTCCCCCCACCTCTCCACCTCCACTGGTCAGACTCTTTTTAAATTTTGGAGACCATCTCAGTGGGTATGTTATCCGAGAAGTCCTCCCAAGCCTCCTCCCCCCAGCAAGAAATGACTGCTGCCATATTTGTGCTTCTGAAGCACACCTTTCTGAAGGGAGAGATCGGGAAAGGGAATTACTGTGTATTGAGTCCGTGCTACAGTGATACTTTTAACCCTCCCGTTAACCTTCTCAGGTAAGTATCATCCTCTCCATTTTACAGATGGAGAGACGGAGGGCCTAGTCGTTCCTTGATTAAACAGACATTTATTGAACATCAACTGCCAGGCACTGGGATGCAGCAGTTAATGGCGGACACAGCTCCTTCCCTCTTGGATCTTACAGGATCTTACATGGAATCAATCCAGGAGGCAGGAATGAAACCAGTAATAGACTGTTCCGGCTGTGAAGAATGGTGCTATGAAAGGGTGGGAGAGAGGCTTGAAGGTTAGAGAACACATCCCTAAAAAAGGGACATTTCCGCTAAGACCCAAAGGCTCAGGGAGGTCACACAGCTTGGTAGTGAGCAGCAGAGGTGGAATTGAAATGTAGGTGAGTTAGTTCTACCCAGCCTCATGTCAATATTTGTGTTTATGGCCTTGTATTTCAGCTTGTGATCCAATATCTTCCTCCCCAGTAGGTTGCGGCTCCTTGAGAACAGCAGCCTCATCTCCCAGGCAGCTAGTACATAGTGCGAGTAGTAAGCAGAAGTTAATGGCCATTTAATTTTTCAGTATATGTATTTGGATGTAATTGCCTGTATTTAATATTATAGGCATGCAGAAGTGCCTCATTTCTGCCCTGTGTATTGTTAGCTCTTTAACCAACACATTTGTATGATTTTTGAATAGAAAGCTTCTCTGCGCACCTGGGCACTGCCCTGCTCAAGCTCCTTTTACTCAGATGTTTTCTATTTTGCACGCGGGGATGATCCAGGTCAAGATGCAAAAGATGTAGCAGCTGCAATCAGCTCTGTAGCAGGTAGAACTTGGAAGCAGCTCATTCATCTAATTAAAATGACCTTAAACTTGTCCTCC
This sequence comes from Propithecus coquereli, assembly GCF_000956105.1. Taxonomy (NCBI): domain Eukaryota; kingdom Metazoa; phylum Chordata; class Mammalia; order Primates; family Indriidae; genus Propithecus; species Propithecus coquereli. The sequence goes on along the minus strand of NW_012134525.1, from coordinate 4,852,281 downwards.
CACATGCTAAATGGAACAGGGCTCATTACCAGCCTGCCGCTCAGACCATCACTGGTGATGAAATAGGATCCACTACCCTGCGCCCAGCACTGTGCTAGGTGGGAGATACAACGATAATAGCACATGGAGTGATTCAATGAGCCTTTCTTTTTCCTGACAGTTAGTAGCTCTCAGTCTGGTAGGGCCAACAGACATGCCCAAAGCCATGCACACACAGATGTACAAACCAGTACATTACATGTGAGACTCAAGGTGTGCACAGGTGGAGGGAATGACCACCTCCACAGGAGAAGTGTGGCTGTCTCCCAGGCAGGTGAAAGTCATCTTGTCTGAGTTGGGAGAATGAATGGCAATTGGCTAAGTGAAGAGGGGAGGGGCAGTATGTGGTAAGAGCAGGCCATGGGCAAGGGACTCAGCCTGTGCAGGGTCCCAGAGGAAGAGGAAGGATGGCACATTTGGGATTTGTCAATACCCACAAGAGCCAGGCAGGTGACGCATGTCAGTACTTTGATATATTCTTCATTTCTGTTAAGAAATGTCCTCCCTCCTGCTTTTCTTGACTTACATCCACGTAAGTTACCCTTCATTTTCCTGTCTTTGATTGAAACTCAGAAGTTGTTCTCTACTCTAAGAAAAACAGAAGTCCAAATCCAATTCTTGTATTAGTTGGTAAGAGATACTTGGCTCCTGCTGGGGAGACAACTGGGAGCGGTGGGGCCTGCGGCAAACTGGAGAGCATATTCTCTTGCTGAAGAGGACAGCCATTCTTCAACTCCATCCGCTCAGTGGCTCCAGATCTTGCAGTTTTTCAGAGAAAGAAAACAACCTGGATTTTTGGCAAGGTAGTCAAATTTTTGAACAATGCCCTAATGTAAAACAAAAAACAAAAAAACCCTGTAGACCAAATGGAGCACATCCTCATGCTGAGCCGTATTCATGGGCCATGCATGCAAAATGTTTTATTTAAAGACTCCAGAGGTTCCAGGAATATTTTCAGACGCCTTCATCAGTCGTTGCTCTGCTTGTAGTTTCTCCTAACCATCCTTCTCCCCTTGCTTTCCAGAAAGAGATGACGAGCAGGATGTGTCACTGATGCTCCACCTTGCCCTTTGGAAGAAAGGAAAGCCGTTTCCTCCTGGAGCCCTGTGTGGGCAGGAGGTAGACCTCCCTGGCTGAGAGGGCGCAGCAGGGGTGGAGGCAAGCTGTCACTCCTGAGGGACGCTCCCCACTCACTTCGTGTGCTCTTAACCCTCTGAGTGCTGCTAGCCCAGACCTGTGGACCAGGCAGACCACACCGTGAAGGAAGGACCAGCCGCTTGACGCTCTGGCTCAGGAATCGTCAGGAGGAAGCCTCTGCACTCCATGCACGTCACAGTTCTGCCTGTGACCTGCCGCCTAAGCTTTACTGGAATTCAGGTTTTGAGACTGAGATGCTTATTTGTACTTTTCCACTTGTCTGTCTTGTCAGCTGGCCGACTTTTCTGTAACTGGTTTTCTAAGTACCGAATGAATTTTGGAACTCCAGATGCCCAGCAAGTTTTTCTGCAACCAGCCTTCTTTTCAGATCTCTGAAAGCTCCTGCTCTGATCTTGTGGTTTAACATTGTGCAGGACTGTGGAGCTCTGAGAGATCCGAAGTCCCCCCGTTACACCTCCAGCAACATTCGTACAATTTCCCCAAGAAGCAGTTTTATCAGGGACCCCTCCATGAGGTGGCTTGTCTCTGCCCCAAACAGGGTCTGTGTGTTCTAACTGCAGGG
>NW_012134525.1:4847669-4849047 GCF_000956105.1 Propithecus coquereli | reverse complement strand
AGACCTTTGTTATTAATTCTTTAAAAGTTATTTTCTGTTAACTATTTGTGCATATTAAATTTCCACTCAATTTAAAAATCCAGATTTGTTTGAACGTCTTAGAACAATTTCTTTCTGGTTATATTGCTATTAATAATTGCACTAATCAACTCTTCTGGGGTAAATTATGGCAAACTGGTCTTATTTTTTAATTACAAGGTGTTCCTATTCCCACAGAACTTTGTTTGGCAAATTCTAAAGAAAATCCTTACAGGCAATTTTTGATCTCCTTGGCCTAACTATGTTTCACCTGCATCTCTATTGTAAATGGAGTTTCAGATATCTGGGTCAGAGACTGACAACCCTGCTACTTCCTCCTAGCCTGGACCTCTCTTCTTTTTCCATTTTTTTTTTTTTTATTTTGAGAAATTTCAGGTGGGAGTTTCAAAGTTGAAAGACTACAATAAGCACCCTTATATCCTTAAGTGCATCAATTGTTAACATTTTGTAGCATTTTCTTTTTTTATATAGACAGAGTCTTGCTGTGTTGCCCAGGCTGACCTCAAACTCCTGGGCTCAAGCAATCCTCCTGCCTCAGCTTCCAGAGTAGCTAGGGCTACAGGTGCAAGCCACTGCACCGAGCTCATATTCTTTCTCACAGTAAATACACATTCTTTTTGCTGAACTATTTGAAAATAAGTTGGAGACATCATGAAAATGCAAAATACTTCATGATGTTCCTTCTATTAATAAGAACATTGTCCTATAAATCTGCAATATTGCACTCACAGAACTGAACACTGATACTGTATATATCTAATAGATTCATACTCAACACTCTCCAGTTGTCCCAAAAATATTCTTTATAGCTAAGTCTTTTTAAAAATCCAAGATTCAATCAAGAATCACACATTGCACTTGGTTGTCATTATCTTTTGTTTCCTTTAATAGATGAGTTCTTTTGTGTGTGTGGTGGTGTGGGATGTGTGTGTGGTGGGGTTGTGTGTGTAGTGTGTCTTTCATGATACCAATGTTAAAGAGTTCAAGGCCAATTTGTGGAATATATCACAATCTAGGTTTTTTTTCTGATTGTTTCCTACTTATTAGATTCAGGTTAAACTTTTTGGGGGGGCAAGAAACATACATATGTGATGTTTCCTTCCTGTTGCATCACATCAGGAAACATAATGTCTAGTTATCTCTTTTTTTGTGTGTGGAGACAGAGTCTCACTTTGCTGCCTGGGCTACAGTGCTGTGGCATCAGCCTAGCTCACAGCAACCTCAAACTCCTGGTCTTAAGTAATCCTTCTGCCTCAGCCTCCCGAGTAGCTGGGACTACAGGCATGCACCACCATGCCTGGCTAATTTTTTATATATGTATATATTTTTAGTTGTCCAG
>NW_012134525.1:4825844-4845069 GCF_000956105.1 Propithecus coquereli | reverse complement strand
GAGGAGGGGACGGGTATTTGTATACACAAGGAGTGCAATGCGCACTACCCGAAGGATGGACATATTTGAAACACGGACTTGGTGGGGGGGAACCAAGGGCAACACAAGTAACCTAAACATCTGTACCCCATAATATACTGAAATAAAAAAGTGATCAGTGGGTTCAGGTGTTGTCTGCCTGATCCAATCATTATCAAGTTCCATAATTCATTAAGCTCTGAAATTCCATATGCATACATTTTATAGAGTGTGCAGCTGTGCATGTATATATTCATTTCTTAATATTCTCAAATCAAAGACACCTAAAAGATTGATAACTGTTAGATGTTAGAGCAGTAGCAATACATACCTTTCCATTTAACAAGGCAGGGGAAACAGGAATGTTCCCTGTGCAAGCAGGACGTGAGTATGCCAGCTAATGAGAATTTGAACATCCTGGAGTCAGAGTTGAAATGTGCATAACTTTTTTTTCTCCCATCCTTGGTGACTTGCCATCAAACCCGTGGTTTACCTACAGAGAGCCTGTGTTCTTGTTGAGGATGATTGCCAATTGCTGTGTGTGTGTGTGTGTGTGTGTGTGTGTGTGTGAGAGAGAGAGATATTGCAATGGGTTATGGCCCTCCAAGGGACCACAGGACATAAACAAATGTAAAGTATTTATGTGGTATTAAAATTTCTTGGGGATGGTGCAGGGAGTGGGGAGACGTGACTAGGAATAAAATGTCTTAAAAAGGCTCCATAGGGCAAACATAATGAAAAAAAAATAGATTGAGAAATATGATCTGGAGTCATTTTTTGCTTCTTAGGTTGTTAATTTTCTTTTCCCTGGGTGTTTTCTCATGTCTAAGGGCCCAAAATCTCAGAGGCAGAATAAGTGGAAGAAACTTTGAGAGACTTCTTAATCCATTCCTTCTACCCCCCAAACCATGTCAGTAGCATTGGAGATGAAAGAGCTATTCTCCCAGATCTTTAGGCATAGAAACTCTACAGCATCCTTTGGTATAACCCACTAACCCACCTTTTCAACATCTGAAATCCTTCCATTGAACTCGAGTCAAAGTATCATCTTTGAGTTTCAGCACATCTTTTCTAGCGTCCCACTTTTAGAAAGGTCCAAAGATTATATAGGATAAGTAAAAATACAATGAATGAGAGCTTTATTTCCATATCCATTAAATATTTGAAGACTGTTCCCAGTCATCCTTCAGCCTTCTTTCCCTGAGAGTTCTCCTGGGGCAGCATTCTCCGGAAAGTTGTTGCTCTGTTGTTGATCATTTCTGCACTTCAACTTGAAACCTTCCCAAAGGTCTCCATGCCACTCTGTGTTATGGATATAACCAACAGTGAACGTAAAAAGAAATTATTGCATGCCTTCTCCAAACTATATTGTGTCTTTGCTAAACCCTGACTTGTTTTTTTATACATTGGTAGGTTTTCTTTTGTAATTGCCCATACAAAATTCTTAGCTATATTCAAGCATTTTGATTTACATTCCTGACTTTTCTTTCTTCTTTCCTTTAACATCCCTCATCAGATTACACTGTTTGGGATTTTTTTTAAAGCCCATCTCTTGAATTAGCAAAACATGACAGTTCCTTTATTTAATAAAGGAATAGAGTTCCTCTCATCTTTTTGTGCTGATTTGTGCCAATCTGTCATTTTGGTTAGTGATAGAAGCACGTCACTTTCTGTGGTCCCTAACCTTATGTACCTTCCACACTCCGTGGGTATCACATAGTGAGAAAAGTAATATTGTAGGAAAAGTATGGCCATGTCTTCAAGAAACATGTACAAAGGCACAATCACTAAAGGGAGTTGAAGGTATCATTTGGATAATACTATTTTTATTCTTGCTCTGATAGTTTTGGTCCTTGAAGAAATTGGTGATTCTCTCCTAGAATTAGCCAAACAAAGTGTGGAAACAATGATTGTTTTCCTGCTTTAAAAAATACATCAACAAAAAGCTTTTATAACAGACTGTTTCCCTCTGGGCAAGTATTAATTCTGGGTAAGAATTTTTAATGACCGTGTAAGGATTTGTATGACTTACAGAGAGAAGAGTTCATTTCTAATCAAACAATTAAGCTGTTTTGCTATCTTCTAGTGTTCTGATTTCAAAGTTTTCTTTATCTTTTTTACAAACAGCAGAAACAAATGTTTACTATATTTTTAGTTCGATTTGTGATTGAATTAAGGGTTTGATGATAAGAAAAACAGACTAACACAATTATTAGAAAAGCGAAGTAAAACTAAAGGATATTTATGAAATCAATTCTGTATGAGCTTAGGAATTCAAATGTCACAAATAAAAGAATATAACCATTATCTAGTCTGTCTTTTTGTAATGCTTGATTTATTTCTGTGACAAATAAGTTCTTCATCCTGCAGTGGTCCCGGACAGGTAAGTAAGAGGAAAAGTGTTAATTCTACAAAAACTAATTAAAAATTCATTTGAAAACACATGGACATTTTGCATTTTAGCAGGAGTTCCTTTACCCTGTCACAGAATTTTCCAGGAGGGCATGAAGCATACCGTTCAGCTTCTCAACGGATTATTGTGGTACATTTTTCTTGCAGTAAGATTCAGTATTAAATTTGGTGATAATCTGGCATATAGATAATAAAAACAGATCACAGAAAAGCTCTTCAATCTGAGTGACGAAGCCTAAGTTTTAGTGCCTGGTTTGCCGCTACCTTACATGTGTCACTTCGGGTAGTTTATGTGTGCCGTATCCCAGACTTCTGAACTGCAAAGTGGGCTTATAGATTGTTTTCTATATAACTTGTGATGATTTTAGGAGAATAAAATAAGGTAACATCTGAAAAAATAGGGGTATAAATTCTGTATATTGCTATATTAATACTATATTTACAGTTACTATAATAGTTACATATGATTCTAATAGTGGCCACTATTGCTAATAGCAATAATACAATATTGTATTTGATAAAAGCTATTTTATCAGATAAAATGACATGATGAGGTAATTTCTAGACACAGGGTAGTGGGGAATGAGGCTTCTAGAAATCACAAATGTAAGTTGCTTTTCAGTTCTGCTGTCTGAAACATACAACAAAATGTGACACAGAAGTAGACTCTGGACTTAATTGGGCTTACAGGCATGTTTTGTTGAACTTGCACAGCGTTGTCTCAGATATTTTTAAAAACTAGCTACCATTTAAAAATTGAGAAATTTGACACATAAAAATCAGAAATTTTGGCTTTTCTTACAAAATCAGATGTGGCAATACCAGGCTTTTGTTTTCGTGTGATAAGAATTGGCTGAGAAGGGGCTGACCCCTTGAGATGGGAGATGTTCTGCTCGATTTACCTCTCCCCGCCCCTTCCTATTGCCCCCTAGGCACGTGGCTGTCCGTTACCATTTGTCTAACGCTGGATGCTTCGCTCATTTGCATTTCTTGCCTCTCTCCGAAGGCATTTCAGATTGCAGCCCATGTTACACCATGTCTAGAAAGGCCATTGAGAAAACCACTATATTAATTTTCAAACTTATCCCCCACACATTGAATATCTCCTATATTCTTATATGTTTATGGTAACTGATACCATATTAATGATGATAAATGGACAACAGTCTTAGAAGACAATAAGTTCAAGCAAACCAGATGCCTTCAGTTCCCCTACCCAACAACAAAAATTGATACTCTCATAAGAAGCTCACTTCCTCTATAGAAACTGAGATGATCATTAATTCTGTCCAATCTTTTAATTATCCTACTTAAACTTCAGCTCTGCTTCCAAGTACTTATTTGCCACATTGCCCAAAATGATAAATGTCATTGAAAAGCAATGGTAGTGTCATTTATAACAATTATATGTTTTATCTGGTTTTACTTCTCTTTCATTGTTTGATAGATTTTAGCAGAACATGTTATTTTAACTAAAACTTTTCATTGTTTTAATGCAGCACTCATCATCTAAGTTTTCATGAAGACAAAAACAAGCAAATATTTCCAGCATTTCATAAATTAAAAACTAAATGAGGAAGTCAAATTCAATCTAGTTAAACATTGATTTTGTTTATAACTATATTGCTGCATACTGAATTAAGCTGAATATCTGCTCCGGAGGAAATCATATCATACAATTAAGATTTGACCTCATATTATCAAATCAGCAAAGGATGAGTCCAAGCAGTTTCAAGAAATATATAGAACATGGAGGAGAATGGGTACCAACATATTCCTATGTTTATTAACTCAGAAACAATATGACTGTGAATATGTACGTCTCTACAATGTATGTATTTGGTATTGCTAAAAAAATGCAGCCAGCTGATAGCCCTATGAGGCAGCAGCATTTAGGAAATTCCTGAACTGTGACTGTTTATCTAAAGGCTAATTATCTCACTTAGGGCTGTCTTAATCAGAAGTTAAATCACATAAATGTACAACAGAATTGTTCAGCCCACATGGATCTGTGGCAAAACCCAGGTTAAGGTGCCTAGGAGGTTTAGTCAGGATGAAATCTACTGGGAGAAGTTAACATTGGCCAGAGAACGAGGAACTGGGCTGCCCAGCCCTGTCTGGATGAGAGCGTAGTCTCTCTTACTCTCACAATCCTTCAAGACCACTCTTTTCACTCAGACTGAAAGCCTCGGCTCCCACTGCTCTTCCCCATTTTCCCTTCCTTCAGCCCCTCTGGCCTCCTGGCTGGCCCCAAACATGCTGGGCATGCACACTGGCTGTTCCCTGTCTTGGAGAATTTTCTTCCAGATAGCCAAGCATCCAGCAACTTTCCCCCTTCAAATCTTTGCAAATGTTGCCTTCTCAGTGAGGCCTCTGTGATCACACCTGCCCACTAGAACTCACGACCCTCCTTTCTTTGCTCTACTTTTCTTTTTCCCATAGCACTTACATAATTTATTTCTTTATTAGTTTTATTATCTGTCTTCCTCCACTAGAATATAAATGTCACAAGAACAGGAATGTTTATTTTGTTTATTGATGTATCCCAAGCACCTAGAACACAGTGGCGCATAGTAGATGCTCAATAAACATTTGACGGATGAATGAATTCACAGGGCAGATAGGTGCCTAATGAATATCAGGGAAAGATTAATTAAAAGCGTATTAATATAATATTAATTTGGTGATATTAACACCAAAAGCTTACATATCACCTAAGTGCTATTGAGTGCTTACTATAAACTAAGTGCACACTAAGTGTTTTACATGGATAATCTCATGTAATGCTCATGGCAACCCCATAAGGTTGATCATCTATGTTTATCCCCATCAATAACTAGTCAAGGTTACTAATTTGTCCAAAGTCACAAGCAAGAAAGTAATGGAGTGAGATTTGACACCACACAGGTTTGCTCCAGAGACTACACTCTTAACCATGGGAGTCAATGTCTTCACCCGTTTGGCCCTGGGCACTCTTTCAGATTGTCTCCCTCTCTGTGGACACAAGCCATGTGGTTTAGGGATTCAGTCTTCAGATTCTTTCCCGGTCTTTTGTTACTGTGGTTGTGTTAGTGTTTCTCTGATCAGTCCATGTGAGCTCATAATGTATTTCTTTTCCTATGCTGTGTAGTCAAGATAACAAAGTCTGCAGAACTGTCACAGTTAATTTTTGCTAATTTTCCTTCTCTACTAAAGACACTAACTGGCATTAATTCTTCAGCGATAGTGTAAAATACATGCGTACATGAACACTTAGAAATATGCAACAGAAAGGCTAGAGCAATGTGTGACTGTAAGATTATTAATGTATATATGTAGAAATGAACAGTAATCACATTACATGTTAAAAGCAGCATCTATTCAATTCACCTGACTTGTGCAGCTTCCTTTGAGGTCACTGGAAGTTATGCAGACTGTAAATATTCTCCGGATCCTGGTTCCATCAGGAGATCCTTAATGTTAGGATGTAATGCAGGCCTATGTTTCAAGGCTAGGTGAAATAAATATTCTGTGATAAAATGAATGTCTTTTACCTTCCCATTCCCAGGGCTTTGTTCACAAAATAATTCAACTACGGAAGATAGAAGGCAGCAGCATTCATCAAGAGATGAGCAGGTAGAGGGTGAATTTTTTTATATTAAATCATTAGATTCTAAGTGTTCATGTACGCATGTATTTTACACTATCGCTGAAGAATTAATGCCAACTACCGAACTATGGAAGTTAAAGAAAATTTATTCAAAAAGCAAGCCCATTTCACACTTCCAGGAATGATGTGTAGCACATTTCCAACCTTAGCATGAGCTGCCTGAGGTTGTGCAGATAATGTAAGGAATAGCTTTGGTATTAAGTACTGGCAGGACATTATCTGGACAAAATCCCATGAACTTATACTTTTGCAATAAAAGAAATTAAAAATCACAAGTCCAGCAAGTCACTAAGAGCTGTAAGTTGGTTAATGCCATATCATCTGCATTCAGAAGGAAGAGTGTGCTGCCTTTGGCCTCATGATATTTAATTGGAATTTGCATTTTTTCTTCTAAATGACTGCAAAAGGCCTTCTGTGTGACTTGGATAGAGAAATGTGACAGGAGGTACTTAATCCCCTCTCCCATTGCAAAAAAGAAGGGACAATAAGTGATTTTTTTTTTCTTGTGCTGCTTATAGATTCCTGATATCACCATGTTAAGAAGGACCAGGAGCAGAGCAGGTGGGTGTGCTAAGTGCTTTACAGGGAATTAGGAAGGTATGTTAGGGGAAATAAAGGTCCCAAATTTATTTACTGACAGTCTACTTTGTGCCAAGCACTGTGCTTCGTACTTGACATGTAGTCCCCCATCCCATTTTCACAACCATTCACGGAGGGCAGCATTGGCATCAGGCAGACGTGCGGACGTTCTGTAGTCTGTGCAGGTGTGGAGACTGAGTGCCGACTGCATGCTGGGAGCAGTGGTGAGCTCATACAGGGACAATCCCCACTCTCAGATACAGCTAAGCATTGTGCCACGCATTTTACTTGGGTTATCTGAATTCATCCTCACCGCAACCCTGTGGAGCAGGTACCCTTGTTATTATCCCCATTTTACAGGTGAGGTCATGAGCTGGTTAGTGGCAAGGCTGGGATTTGAACCCAGGCAGTCTATCTGCAGAGCCCCTGCTCTTAATTATTATATCACCCCCCACACACACTCACACACATACACATCAGTTATTAAAATTATTCCTCCGTTTAGATTGTTCACTTGCTAACCTGGTGGCAAAGCTGCTTTCATCATGGGGCCGTAAAATTAGTTACCCCCACAAAGCCCAAAGAACCTTGGAAAACCATGATGAGGAAGTTACCTAGGTAGAATGAATACCACCTTCACAGGACAAAAAAGGTGGGACTGATGAAAAATGTCACTGAAGGTCAAGATTGTCGAGGGAGAGGAGCATGTAAGGCTTATTGCCGCTGCAGAAGAGAAAGGAAGGCAGGCTGCGAGAGAAGCTCAGCCTCGCGAGCTGGATGAGAGCAGCCAGGAGTGCGGGGCGGCTCTCAACCTTTGATCCCAGTCGGAGGGGTCGCATCATCCACCCGCCCCACAACACAGTCTCGTTCCTGACCAGACCTTTGTCTCCCAGGGAAGACTAGTACATACCGAGGAGAGGAAGTATATATTGTCTCCTCAAATTTGGCAATGGAAATACGCAAGACTGGAAAACATTTAGGGAAATTTAACCTGATTCAGTAAACATTTGCATCCCTACGATGGCTAAGCACTTTTAGCAAGCTCTTAGTCAACATACAGATCTACCTACAAATGCTACCATTGCATAGATTTCACAACTTTCATGATCAAATAAGTTTGGAAAATATTGGGTAAAAATATTAAAAAAGGATTTCTTGCTGCAGCGCTCTTGGAGACTTTAGGCTAACGTGCACCATAACTGTCTAAAAGAGGAATATAACATGAAGTGTTTCCCAAAGGAAGTTGATTATGGAAGCTTTTTTGTAGATCATTTTGGGCTACTGCAGTTTGATGGAATGTACTTTGGGCATAGGATCTTTATTAGGTCTCGGTAAAATCATGAATAATGAATCTCACCCTCTTGTATAGAAAGGCCCCCAAAGTGATTCTTGGGTTTTAGGAATGTCTGTTTACAAACCGTCCAATTCCAAATACCACTGTAATTACATGAGTTTTTCTTAAGATGTAGTAAGAGGGCTGGCTACCTGTGTCACAATCACAGAGGTGCTGGCTAAAGAGGCAGGTTACAGGACTTCACGTAAGAACCACTAAATCAGAATCCCTGGCAGTGGGGCCCAGAAACTTGCATTTAATCAAGCACCTCGAATGATTCTTATGTACCTTTAACTTTGAGAACTACCACTCTAGGCCTATCGACAACCACCTCTGTGTGCCACTGTATTGGTTTTGTTTTCTTTTCCTTCCTTCCTTCCTTCCTTCCTTCCTTCCTTCTTTCCAGAAAAGCCAGTATAAAGCACTTTTATTGCAATAATAAAACTTAAAACTCATATGTGGTTCCAGGAGTTGGGGGGTGGGCGCAGCAACAATTTCTCTCACCAGATCACTACATAGGACAGCAAAGGATGAGAAGGAGCTGTAGCAGGAAAGGCCAGGAAACTTAGAGATCAGCAGAGGGAGCCAAGCATCAAAAAACAAGAGCTGCTGAAGTTGTGATGACCAGCATCATTTTCTTTAGAGAACATTCAAGGATTTGTCATGAGGGCTGGGCTTTCATTGGGTGTTAAGTCTACATAGAGCACCTTCAATTTAGACTTTCGATTAAAGTTCTAAAAATTTAGGAAGTGGTGGAGCCTAGAAAGTCAGGAGATTACAAAATTCCTGAGACTCCATTAGAAAAATGACAGGGTGGAAAAAAAATATAATAAGCCAGACCACAAAGAAGGTTTCAGAGGTCCCTGCTGGCCCAGTGTCACAGTGAAAATGATCGGCTTTCAAAAGGCAGAGGGTTTAAGGGGAGGGTGAGGTGGGGCTGGTGGAGGCAAAGGCTCTCCCCCTCCCCACTTCAGTTTTGGGTAGGGCTTTTAATTTAACCAAGGATATCTCTCAACTTGGAGAATAGTTCAGCCCTGAACAGCACCTCAAATCTACTACAGCTTTGCAGCTCGGCAGCAAGAATGTTTAATATATAATAAAAAAAATTTCATTCAAAAAAATAAAGATTTTTGCAACCCACCACCCCCCCCAATAGGAAACACCAATTTCCTATTGTAAAGTTAACCCATAACTTGTGCTATTAATACTTGACCATATATTTAATTGGAAACCTAGATCCAAAACACTGAAACTGAATCTTCACCTCAAAATGAAAACAAAATAAAGTGAGTAGCTTAAGGCTTATGGCATGTAGTTTCGGTAACCGAATACAGGAGGAGAAAGGGGGAGGGGAAGTGGAGGTGTCAGGAGCAAAGCTGAGCGATAAAACATTCAGTCGGGGCAGATGTTTATACGGAGTGTGGTGGAACATCAGGAAACACTCCCTATGGATGCGCCTGCACACTGAGGCACCCAATCCCTCCACGGCAGATCCAAGAACAGGGAGCTAAGGGAGGAGGCCATTCCTGTCATTCCAGCTTCAGAAGCTCCACGTCGAAGACAAGAGTGGCTGATGCCTGGGTGCCCAGTGGCACCCTACGCACAGTCTGGAGATACAGTCAGTTTGGCTCTCTGACTCACATCTATCTGGGCAACCCCTTCTTCCCAGCCTTGGATCACCTCCTGCTTGCCTAGCATAAACTTAAAGGGCTTGTTTCTGTCTCGGGAGGAATGAAATTTCTCTCCATCTTGCAGCATCCCAGTGTAGTGCATCACGCAGGTCTGGCCGTGCTTAGGGAAAATGCTCCTGTCTCCTGGACAGATGGTCTCTACCTATGCTCCACGGCGGCAGTGGACAGCCAGGCAGGCAGCACAAGGGGCAGCGTGGACTCAGAGGGATCTAACTGGGGCTCTGCAACTCTGCCTCGTCCCTCTGCGTGTTGCCTGTGCATGCGTGTCCCCTCATGCCCCTCCCCCCACACACACATATTGGTTTTCTATTGCCACACAACAAATTACTACAAATTTTGTGGCTTTAAACAATACAGATTTATTATCTCACAGTTTCTGTGGGTTAGAAATCTGGGCATGACTTAGCTGTGTCCTGTGTTTCAGGATCGCTCACAAGGTTACAAGCAAGGAATCCTCTAGGGCTGAGTCTCATCTGATGGCTTGACTAGGGAAGGATCCTCGTGTAAGTTCATGAGGCTGTTGGCAGGATTCAGTTCCTTGGACTATTGGACTGAGGGCTTCGGTTCCTCATCAGCTTGGTGCCACTGGGTGTCTACACATGGATCTCTCCAAATGGCCGCTTGCTTTATCAAAGCCAGCAAAGGATTTAAGCAAGATAGAATTTACAATCTCATGTAATGTAATCACGAAAGTGATATCCCATCACCTTGGCTATGTTCTATTAGTTAGAAGCAAGACACAGGTCCCATTCACCCTTAAAGGGAGTGAATTACACAAAGGCATGAATACCAGGAGAAGAAGGTCATTGGGGGCCATCTCAGAGTCTGTTTGTCTTATAGAGTCAGTGAATGATTTGAGGGCTTTAAGCTATTAAAAAGCATCTCCAGCTATCAATCCAGCATAACAGTGGGTCCTAAGACATGAGAAATAATTGGATGGCTTTCTATTTATTATTCTAGTCACAAGCTGGTGTTGAATATTCTAACTTAGCACAGAAAACAAAAAGTCGGGAACAGCTTCTAGAGTACAGAAAAAGGAAGTCTCCAGAATGACAGGCCAGGCATAAGAGTATTGAGCCAAGAACAGGGCTTCGTCCTAGTTTTAAACAGTTTACTGAGGCTGACTAGAAAGTGTGTACTGCTCTCAAGAGTGAGATAAGAAGGTTGCCCTCCGGCATTGGTAGCTGTTAAGAGAGGACAAAGTCCTTGAGGAGTCCTCAAAGTCCTGCCAGGGGAGGTTAGAGGAGGTTGGGAAGCAGCTATGTGCTGGAGCTGGCTTGTCCTCCTGAGAACTGATTAATAATAAATTTACAAGAATTTTGCAATCCAGATGCTAAACACAGCCATTATGAAAAGTTAAATTATATAAATATACAGTTAAAGTACATACATATTTTTTCTCTGTTCCAGATCCTCACATTGCTTAAAGTATATTTTAAAATAAAGGTAAAAAATACTCAAAACTCATCATTTACTAATCATTTTACAATTATCTATGCTTGAGGTTATTTACATCTGCTTGATGTTATGGTAGAAATGTTACATAATGGTGCTACTGCTCACCTCTCACCAACTCCACATTCAGTGACATTATGCTGGTAGCTTGAAGTCAGGTTTAGTGGAGGTATTTATACCATAAAAATTTGCAAATGCTACAAATCAAGAATTTTCTTTTATCTTTTTTTTTTTTTGGTTGGACAGCCAGTTAAACATTCACCAGCACACTTTTCTTTCTTTTTTTTTTTTTTACTGTTAAGTTGGTTTCTTGTTAAAATTTGCTTTAATTGACAAATAAAAATTGTGGTGTTTATGGTATACAACATGATGTGAAATTGCAAAAATCAAGCAAGTTAACACATGCATTACCTCAAATACTTATTTTTTTGTGGCAAGAACACTAAAAATCTATTCTCTTAGCAATTTTCAAGTATATAATACGTTGTTATTACCTATAATCACCATGACGTGCAATAGATCTCTTGAACTTATTCCTTCTGTCTAACCAAAATTTTGTGTCTTTTGACCAACATCTCCCCAGACCTCCCCAACCCCTGCCCTGCAGACCCTGGTAATAATCATTTCTACTCTCTGCTTCCATGAGTTTGACTTTTTTAGATTCCTCATGTAAGTGAGATCTGCTGCTGTATTTGTCTTTCTGCCTCAACATTCTTTTTTTGTCTTCTTTTATTATTATTATTATTATTATTATTATTATTATTATTTTGAGACAAAGTCTCATTCTGTTGCCCGGGCTAGAGTGCCATGGCGTCAGCCTAGCTCACAACAACCTCAAACTCCTGGGCTCAAGGAATCCTCCTGCCTCAGCCTCCCGAGTAGCTGGGACTACAGGCATGCACCACCATGCCAGCTAATTTTTATATATATATTTTTTTAGTTGTCCAGCTAATTTCTTTCTATTTTTAGTAGAGACGGGGTCTCACTCTTGCTCAGGCTGATCTCGAACTCTTGAGCTCAAACAATCTGCCCGCCTCAGCCTCCCAGAGTGCTAGGATTACAAGTGTGCGCCACCGCGCCTGGCCTGCACCAACATTCTTAATGGGAAGTGGTGTGTACTAAGCACGAGGCCCTCAGATAACTGCTTTCCATGTGTTACATCCTTTCCATCTTGTAGAACCCTATGAGCTAGTATCTCGGGTTGTCTCCAGAGGAAAGAATGGAGATGCAGTTTTCTTCTTTCTTTTATTATTATTTCAAAATATTAAGGGGGTACAAATATTTCTGTTACATGGATACCTTGCATAAGGCTTAAGTCAGAGCTTTTAGTGTGCCCATCACCAAAATAGTGTTTATTATACCTGACAGGTAAGTTTTTACCCCTCATCCCCCTCCTACCAGCCCCCTCCCAACCTTCCCCTTTCTTGATTTCCCATGTCCCTTACATCTCTTTGTGCCCATTGTTTAGCTCCCAATTGTTAGAGAACACATGTGGTGTTTGGTTTTCCATTCCTGAGATACTTCACTTAGGATAATGGTCTCCAATTCCATAGGTTGCTGCAAAAGACATTATTTCATTCATTTTTATAGCTGAGTAGTACTCCATGGTATATGTATACCACATTTTCTTTATCCACTCATGAGTTGATGGGCATTTAGATTGATTCCACATCTTTGCAACTGTGAATTGTGCTGTGATAAACATTCAAGTGCAGGTGTCTTTTTGATAAAATGACTTTTTTTCCTTTGAGTAGATACCCAGCAGAGGAATTGCTGGATTGAATGGTAAGTTTACATTTATTTCTTTGAGGAATCTCTGTACTGTTTTCCATAGAGGTTGTACTAATTTGCAGTCCCACCAAGAGTGTATAAGTGTTCCTTTTCTCTGCATCCACACCAGCACCTATTGTTTTTGGACTTTTTAATAATGGCTATTCTGACAGGGGTAAGGTGATATCTCATTGTGGTTTTAATTTGCATTTCCCTGATGATAAGTGATGTTGAGCATTTCCTCATTTTTTTGTAGGCAATTTGTCTATCTTCTTTTGAAAAACTTCTGTTTATGTCTTTTGCCCATTTTTTAAGGGAATTGTGTATTTTTATTCTGCTGATTTGAGTTCTTTATAGATTCTGGATATTAGCCCTTTATTAGATGTATAGTTTGCAAATATTTTCTCCCATTCTGTAGGTTGTGTATTAACTCTGTTGATTATTTCCTTTGCCGTACAGATGACTTTTAATTTAATTAAGTCCCATTTATTTTCATTGTTGCTGTATTTGCCTTTGGGGTCTTAGTCATAAATTCTTGGCCTAGGCCAATATCTAGAGGAGATTTTCTTGACCTAATTAGGAAAGTGCTGATCCTGATAAAAAAAGAGAGGAATGATTCACTTGGCTAAAATAGAGCAATAAAAATGGGATAAAATGCTTGGTAATAGATCTTAAGGGGGTGCTTAACCAAAGGAGATGGAATATAAGGCTGGATAAGACAGTAGTTTTAAGGGGGCATATTTATAGGACATAAGATTTAATGCCTTAATATGCTGCTGAGATGGTTACTATAATAAAAGCTTAGAAAAACTATGTTCCACAACTTGAGGTTTTGTGGATCTGGAAGTCCTGGTTCCCAGGAAAAGGACATTTCCACTGAGACACAGGAAGAGTCCCACTGACCCTAAAGCCATCAATGCTGTCTGGTCATTTGGGGCTCTTCATGCCAGCAGACCATCAGGCAAAAAGGATTACCATACTGGCAGAGGTAATCAACCCTGAACATCTTGAAGAGGTAGAGTTGCTGCTATATAATAGGGACAGGGAGGAGTCTGGTTGGAATTCAACTTTAACAATAAATGGGAAATTACAGCAACTGCAGCCTGACTATGACGTGGAAACCAGAATCTCAGACAAGCAGACTAAACCATTGGAAGTGACCTGGGGCTGAAGGAATTCTAGAACTATTCATAATTATAGAGGAGGTAGGTGATAAATATACAGAATAGCCCCAGAACTGCTGCAGAAATGAGAATTGTAGTTCTCCCGTAACCCTCCTCTTACAAGTTTTTCCCCAGAAGTTATGACCAATAATCAATTATCCTGAAAAATCCATGATGGGATATAAGAAGATCTGATGGATCTTGGCAATACAAGGGGTGGTCTGTAGTAGATAATGTCAGTGTCCACCCACATCTCCCCAAATCTGTTTTTATTAGTACCATTTTTAGGTACTCCTGGCATCAGTATGTTTCACTTTCAAAGCTAGAACTAAGGGCAGTTCTCTTTCTCAGATCTCCTGTGGGGTAGCCTTTAACCACTGTCTAACAGCAGCAAGAGATGAAAGCCTCAGCTCCCTTACTTTGGGCTGGGGCAACCCTGAAGCATGATTTACACTCCAGAGTCCCCTTGAAGGATCAGACTAAATCTCCTGAGACTCTACCCCTATTCACTGTCCTCTCTTTCCCTTTCCTGCTTCCCCCACTTCCTTACTTATATCCTCTGGGAACACTTCCTTAATACATCACTGGCACACAAATCCTAGTTTTGGAATGTGCTTCTGGAAGAGCCGATCTAAGATACCTGCCAACACACACTTTATAGCATCAATTCAATGACCAAGCCTACAAAACTGTCCTCAAGGTAAGCTTCATCACCCAAGGAAGCATCACTTTTCCAGGGGCAAACTGACATTTAAAGAAATGTTAATGAGCTTGTTATCATCATTTCATATTTTACAGATGAGGAAATTGAGGATCAGAGAACTTAAGCTATTAAGCTACAGTTACATGCAAATAGTAAGTAATGGTGTTTGTAGTCAAGCCCACTTTTTTTTTTTTTTTTGCTTCAGAATCCATGCTTCTCAACTTCACCACCCTGGCTAGAGAGGAGAATAGTAGAATAGTACAGGAAATTGAGGATCAGAGAACTTAAGCTATTAAGCTACAGTTACATACAAATAGTAAGTAATGGTGTTTGTAGTCAAGCCCACTTTTTTTTTTTTTTTTTTTTTGCTTCAGAATCCATGCTTCTCAACTTCGCCACCCTGGCTAGAGAGAAGAATAGTAGAATAATACAGTCTTCAAATGCTGAGAAGATATTGACCTAACTCACTCTGAGTGGTGAAAGAAATAGTGAAAAGGAAGGGGCAGATGTAAGACAGCTCAAAGAAGGGAAGGCATCTGATTAGGTGTGGAGTAAGGAGCAAGGGACTAAAAAAAGTCACCTATGACACTTTATCTTCCAGCCTGGGGACTGGAAAGCTGGGAGTGGAAACTGGTGTGTATGCAGATGAGGGGAGAGAAGAGTGAGGGGCACATGGCCAGGGACAGTAGAAACATAATGTGTCTTTACTTGTCTCATCCCCTTAGAAGCTTTCGAGAAGAATAATTTTGCCCATTTATGTGTAAATCTCCAGCATCCATTCTTGTACCAATCATGTCTGGTAATTACTAAGCTGTTATTTGCATTCGGGCCAGATGTGGGGATCTATGGACACAAAGAAGATGCCTGATAATTACTAGGGTTCAAATACAGCCAATCAGTGAATACAGAATGCAGAGAGCAGCAATTACCAATGGAACACTTGCCAAAACAGACACGTCTGGCTGACAGAAGGAGAAAAAACCTTTTATTTAGAAAAAATGTCAAATAAATTGCACCCTTTTCTTGTCTCTGCCTTCTTTAGAAAGATTTTCCTTTAATGAGATTATGGAAAGACAAAATAGCTGATAAGCTCCAGCAATTTAGGGGAAAGATTTGTCCAAACTATTCTTAGAAAATTAGCCCCATGGCCACACAGGCTCCCCTTCTCCATTTTCATGGCCTCTGCGTTTATTCAAGCTCTCCTTGACTTCATACCCATTACTCTACAAATCTATATATTAATAATCACTCTCTCCAATCTCCAGGATTGTCTCTCAGCTTCCACTTTTCACAAACTGAAACCAGACTGCTCTTTCTAAATCCCAGACCTGGTGATGCCACTTTCCCCTTCCCCGTACCCCTCAGAATCCTTCAGTGACAGCCCATCCCCACCTGAATGACCTAAACCCCTCTCTCCAGCAAGACACATGTCAGCATTTTCATAGGTTATAAAGAATGGCCAACAGCCCTTTCCCTCATGGAACCCCAGATTTTTACATTTTGTGGGCTAGAAAGTTTAAAATCAAATGACAGAGAGTGATTTATGGATGCCACCATCTATCATCACCCTTATTCCATAGAAGAAAGGACATTTCAACATCAAAAGAGTAGAAAAAGTAAAACTGGAATAAAAGACAGGCCTTTAGGTTTCCCTAAAGTTTCTGTGGCTTAGATAGAACACTGGCTGATGTAACTTGGTCGTGATACAGTTGTTTGAAATGGCTACATGCTTTTATAATTCGGGAAGTGTTTTTCTTTGTTTGCTGTTGCTGCTGTTGTTTTCTCCCTGCAGAGTCCTGACCACCTAGAAGCACTTGATGTGCTTGAGAGACAACCCTTAAATACTTGGCCATTCTCAATGTGATCCCTCGTCCTGGCCCTGCTTCCCTGACCAGCCTGGATGAGTCAGCTGGCCGCATAAGAAGGGTAGGGGGCTGTCTTTTTAGACAGCTCAGGGGGGCAAGACACACACCCAGCCTGTGCTGCTGCCCCTGCCCCCAGGTGACTTGACAGAACTGCTGCAACTCCCCTGAAAGACAAGAAACGACTCCCTTTTCTTGGGGCCCTGAAGATTATTGAGACTTTTCCACTCTCCCTTCTCTGGCCAACCCTGCCTAGAATACAGAGAAACTGGAACCATAAAGTCCTCTCCTGGCTAAGAGTCTTTCTCTTTCTCCCTCACCGGGTGGCCTCTGGAGGAGGACAAACAGCAATAGAGATTGTGTGCTGGCCACAGTCTGCATCTGTGTTTCTGTTTAAATGCATCTAAAGGAACAACGAGCTGTTCCATCCCTAGAACTAGATAATGAGTCCTTAATCAGAATAATATTCATAGAATCTAAGCTGGATATAGAAGTAAAGAGAGGAGAGGACTGCTGGATGAGGAGTGAGTGGAGAGGTCAGGAAATGTGAGGTTCCCGTGGGATTGAAAAACAAGGATAGTAGGAGTATCCAAATCAGAGAGCTGCCAAGAGAGAAAGATATGCTCAGAAGGTGATTTGTTTGAATGTAAGCTTCCTAAGTGTTCCAGCTTTTTGTTGTTGCATAGCAAAGTATGTCAAAATTTAGTGAATTAAAACAACACCCTTCATGATTTTGTGGGTCATGCATTCAGGCTGGGCTCAGCAGGGCAATTCTTCTGCTCCACATGGTTGAGGTCACTTGGTGGGGTTCAGCCAGTCACTGGGCTTGTCAACAGGGGCCGGCCAAGATCATGTCATTCACACACCTGGTGCTTTGGCAGGGATGGCCAGAGGCCTCTCCTTCTTTATATAGTCCGTGGGGTATCTCTAACAAGGCACCTCTTACATGGCAGCTCAGGAAACAAGAAAGAGCCAGTATTCTGAGACAGGAGTGGAAGCTGCCAATTGCTTAAAGCCTGGACTAAATTTTCTTATTGGTTCATATATTTGGTGGACTCTCTTGAATTTTCTGAGTAGACTGTCATTTCATCTGTGAATAATCACAGTTTTATTTCTTCCTCTCCAATTCTT
Source organism: Propithecus coquereli (assembly GCF_000956105.1). Classification (NCBI taxonomy): domain Eukaryota; kingdom Metazoa; phylum Chordata; class Mammalia; order Primates; family Indriidae; genus Propithecus; species Propithecus coquereli. The sequence continues at coordinate 4,827,303 of NW_012134525.1, read as the reverse complement.
ATATCCTCTATTACATTTTCTTGCCTTGTTACACTAAGTAGCACTTCTGGTGCAAGATTTAATAAAAGCACCTAAATATTTACAGTCTGATCCTTTACAGAATATTTGCCAATCTATGCTTTAGCCCATAAATTTAAATGTTAAAAAAGATAAAAAGAATGAAACTATAAAAGAACTAGGACAGAAAGGTATATAAGGAAGGCACCTATGTAGGGCTACCTGACATGGGGTGTCGGAGCCTGAGAAGGGTGAGAAGGGCATCTATGCAGGGAAGGGGATGACAGTAGCAATGGAAGATTGACTCTACACAGGGAGACTAATCAAATAAGGAAATATAGCCCATTACGTATATTGGAAGCCAGGTTTCTCACTGTCAAAGAGAGTTACAAATATGTAAACAGATGTTGGCCTGAAATTGAAGGTAATTATTTGAACCCATGGTTTTCAATATGGTAAGGCAGATATAAAAAGACAGATATAAATGTCTGTATGCATATATACACATATATTACATACACATATACATCCATGCATATAATATATTCCCTATCTCTGTCTAGACAGTGACATTCCAATTCAATTAGTACAACTAGAGCCTAGATCTTGGCACCCAAATACTATTCATCACGAAAAGGAACCAGAGATTCTTAGAGAAACGGTTGGTTCCAAGGTCGGGGCAGGGAAAATCCAAGATGAATATGGAACAATGAGTATGGAATGATGACTACCAAAAGCCTGAGAAATGTTCACATGCTTTGAGGTGGAAATCCCACCTTTAGGGGACTAACTCAAGAAGCTAATCATAAATGCTGAGAAATTTTAGACATAAATATGGTAATTACTTTATTATCTATAACAGGGAAAATTTAAAGCAACCTAAATAATGAACAATAGAGTAAATGACAAAGAAAAGTTATGAACATTCATAAAATTGGATGTTGTATAAATATTAAAATTAAGTTTAAGGAAATAATTATAATGTTAAAGTATACATGCAACATCTGGATCCAGTTATGAGTACTTCTATCTGAGATCCAGTTCTTCATTGCAGAGTTCTAGAACCCCTCCTCCCACACCTCTCGTAACCCAGCATATATCAAGGTCCTGAGGTGTGGTTGGCATTCTTCTGGTTTTGTTTGCTGCTTCAAGATGTTGACTTTCTGCTCTCAAATACCATCTGTCCTTCAAGGTTTATGTCATTTAGCCATGCTACTCTCTAGCACCCCACTCCCACTGTCACCCCACTCCCAATATTAACTTTTGTCATTATCTAAATCTACCTTAATTTACTGAAGGTGTTGGCACCTGTTTCCCTCTATACTTCTCATTTCCAAGTCTTCACACCTCCTAGGGAAAGCATGTCACTGTCCACATAGACAATGCATCCAACAGCTTGGCCTCTCTGTTTACTTGACATCCCCAATGCCAACACTCTTCCTTCTAACCCAATTCAGCAATG
>NW_012134525.1:4811899-4821954 GCF_000956105.1 Propithecus coquereli | reverse complement strand
AATATAGGTCATGAAATACAAGAAAGATATTTCAGAAAACTTTTCCTAAAGAATTACAGTTAAAATAGTCCATGAACCAGAACTTGCAGGGCATTTGGATTGAATCTTGGTTTCTCTGACTAGCTTTTAACAAATATTTTGATTGCAGTTATCTGAAAGAATATATAACATTGTAATACTTTGAAAACCAAAAAGATTTGTTAACTATCAACAATATTAGTAGTTCTTTAAAACCCAGAAACCAATAATTAACATTATTTCACCAGAATATATTTCTTAACTTTCATAAAAAAAAAAAAAAATCCTATGATGGTTTATTTTAAAACACTGAAAACCATCATAGCACCAAAGATAAAATGGTCTTCAGACGGAGTCACAGAGCTCTTGAGATTTCCTCCCCAGCATTCTGACTCCCATCTAACAGTGATGTCATAATGTCCTGGCCAGTCATAGGACCTTTTGGGCCACAGAAAGGAAACTCCAAGAAGAGGCACTACATTACTGGATAAATCACATCAATTTCCCAATGAGTTTTATATTGTTTATTTTATTATCTGGGGTTATTTCCTCAGAGAGTAGCACTTTGAAGCCCACTAATGCAGGTGAGTAAGCATTTTAAACTTCCATAGAAATAGTAGGTAAGAAGGATGACCCGTAAGCATGAAAAATTGGTATGTGGCAATTTTCTACAAGATGACATAAAGTTTATTGTTGGAGGTATGGTATAATTTAGATTTTAAATATCTGCCTTAAATCCTTTGTGGGAAAAAAATGCAGTTAGGAAAAAATAATAGTAAAAGAAACCAATATATTTCTGATCCATGGTGTGTCATACTTTTTTGTTAGCATTACCCAGTATGATGCCTTTAGATGAAGATGAACATAACGGGGAAGAAGAAAAGCATAAAGATGATGCTCACAGTGGTGCTCCCGCTAATGAGAAAAGTGGCAATTACTACAGAGATATAAAACAATGTAAGTCTTTAAAGTTAACAGCAATACATGTACAAAAGCTGATTATACTCATTGTATTTATCTCAGCTGTCCTTTTTAAACTCCCATAATCATTTTATTTCCTACTTCTTGAATTCCAATTTACTCATATAGAATTTTCAGTGTATAAAATGAAATCCTTATTTCCTACAACTCTTTTCATGAGATGTTATGAAGTTTAACAAGGTTCTCTTGGTAATTATTTGTAACTACCCTGGTTCTTCATGGCATCATGGCTTTTTATTCACGTTAGTGACAATTGACCTAAATTTGATGGAGAGTTAACCAAAATTTATTAAGAAATGTGTATCAGTTTTCTAAGGCTGCTGAAATAAAGTACCACAAACAGGGTGGCTCGAAAACAACAGATATTTACTCTCTAACAGTTCTGGAGGCTCTTAGTCCAAAATCAAAGATTTGGCCAATGAAGTAAAGGCTCTCACCAAAGCTGCTTGGTGAGAATCCTTCCTTGCCTCTTCCAGCTTCTGGTAGCCTCAGGTGTTCCTTACCTTGTGGCAGCATCAGTCCAGTCTCTGCCTCCCTTTTACATGACATTCTCCCTGTATCTCTGTGTGCAAATTTCCCTCTTCTTAAAAGGACGCCAGTCATATAGGAACAGGAACCCACCCTACTCCAGTATGACTTCATTTTAATTACATCCGCAATGACCCTCTTTCCAAATAAGATCATATTCTGAGGTACTGGGAGTTAGGACTTTAACATATCTTTTTTGAGTGGACACAATTCAACCTATAACAAAGTGATTTCTAGATGTTTGGAAGGTCCATGAAAATTTAGTCTGTAAGTCACCATTCGTCATATGGGCTTCCTTTCCATGTCCTTATAAGGTATACCATTCTAAAAACTGAAAAGTTCCTAAGAAACTCTTATTAAAAATTAAAAATTAAGATTAAATTTAATTATTCCAGCATCTCTATTCATATTAATGAAAAAATAGAAAAATAATAAAGACATATTTACACTCAAGCTCTTTGAAAATTATAATACATAAGTTGTATTTCTATTTTTTCCTTGATGAATCAATATCTTTCTTCTATGGGTGAAAAAAATCCCTGATGCTCAGAGAGATTTCGTAGTTACCAGGAAGTAGAGGCAGGAGTGGTATCTAACCTACCACTGGACTGCTCCTACTATGTGCAGTCTGCTGTGTGCAAAATGGTACAACACAAATCATGTCTTTTTCAGGATGTACGTCTATTTTGAATTAAAAAGAGAATCAATAAATCAAGTGCTTGGTAATTACTTCAATTAAACAAAAAATATCTCTTTTACATTTGATACATACTCCCCCCCCCACACACATATAACATAAATGGAATCATACTAAAAAATTATACTATGACTTGCTTTTCTCATTTAATAACTCTGAAACTCTATCACATCTGCCTCATTATTTTTAATGCACACATAGTATTCTATAAAGCAATGTTCCATAACTTATTTATCTGTTCTCTTGTTAGAGAAAATTTAGAGTATGTACAATTCTCCCCTTGTATGTTCTTCTCATGTACACACTTGGGTGTACCTCTCTTTGTATTCCCACAAAGGAAGAAATGAATATATATGTGTATATTAAACATACACACATGCATTCATGTGTATACAAAATCTTCTGTCATTCTATGAGATTTTGGAGAGAGGAGACACATGTGTGTTCAGTCTACCATTTTGATCCAACTTACTTTTCCCCTTTTGTTGAGTGAACATGTACATTAGTTTTGAATTACAACCAACCCCACTGATGACTCTTGAAAGCAGGATTCTTTATGTACATATGTAACTGTGGGTACACATGGGGAACCTTGATTGTTATTGAACCATATGTTTTTTTAGCTGAATGTTCCTTAGTCTAAAGAAGGATCAAGGATCAATGCTTCTTACTTGAGTTTTTGATAATGTCAATACAAACAGTGACAACATTGCACCGCTACAAATCTGCTTCGGCACCTGTTATGCACTTACATATTTTTCCGTAGATGTCCTTAATAATTACTTCTCAGGAAGAGTCATTTAGCAAAAGGATACTAGTTTGGCTTTTTCCCCCATGAATTTTAGATTTGTCCCTTGCCCTACTTTCTTAGTTTGTAGATGCAAAAATGACTCAAACATTTTTTGTCCTTTTTTTTTTTAGGAATTAGTGCATATGTTTTTGTAAAAAAAAATCAAATGAGGAAAAATGTAAAGAAACAAAAAGTGACTTAGCTGGTTGTTGAAGACTTTTGATTTTATGTTTTTAGATGTGTTGACGACACAAAATCCAAATGGCCCTGATTCTGAAATATCTGTGAGTGCAACAACCGATCTGAGATTTGCTCTAAAAAACTGTAAGTACCAAAAGGCCCCATTCCACATGCGAAAGCCTTAGAGCAGGGTCTCAAAACAGCACTAGAGAGCGTCAGGGAGGAAAGAAGTCTCAGCTCCTCAACAAGACTACACTTTCCCTCTAAGGTAGATTCTATGACCTGGGATCCCGCTGAATTCTCGGCCTTCCTCTCGGTTTTTCTCCCAAGTCCTCCCACACCCACACTCTTGGAACTCCACAGTCACTGCCCTGATCATTTCAGATGCCAGGGAGGTTCTTACATTTCTAAACCTCATGTATTTGCTTCATGTGGAAAGAAACATTAAATAATAACTAAATTTAGGATTCTAGGAAATTACATGTCTTTCTTAAACCCACGTTTCTTAAACCTCCTTCTGGTTTTTACCTTTAGCTTTAAATAGGGAAAAGAGAATGTTTCTGACTATGGTAATTTCAATACTGGGAAAAACCAGACTCAGTAATGCCTAATTATTAATAAAGCTGGCTTGACAATAATGGAATATTTTGAGCAATTTCAAATGAGACAGTGACATTTGAAGAGCATACATTACGTAGGTAAATCACTCATGAGAATCTTGCTTGAGCACAGCAAGCAACATCTTGAGTTGTTTGGGCCGAGACGTGGAAAGCCAGCTCTTAAGCGGACCAGGTACCTTAAATTCCCGTAGGATATGGGCTGCTGAGGAGAGGACCCACGGAAGAGCTTGCAAAATTCTAACTTCTAGTCCATGATTCAAACCCCCAGAGGATTGTCAAGGAAAGTCAGATTGGAATAAGAAATTCCTGCCATTTTAAATGGGGCTGTGACAGGAGGAGGCATGCTGACACAGTGGGACGTTCCAGAGGAGCACACCCCCAAGGAAACGGAGACCACCAGGATAATTTTGACTAAGGATTGTTTGCTTAAGTAGAGTCCCTAAAACTCTGAAGGAAGGGGGATAAGCAGCAGCAATCTGGACTCTTTTCTCCAGTGTGTAAGGGTTACATAGCAGAGTTTAAGGATTCCTTACCAATTTTTCAAGTCCTGCCTGAATCATTATCAACTCCAGTAACAGATTCCTTTACCAATTCTTTCTTGTCAGCAAGATACCTATAATGGGTTTGTGGGCTCAGTCTGAATTCATTCTGCCTCTCTATAGAACTCCTCCTGTCGTGGTGCCCTGTACTCCATATGGAACTTTATTGACTCCTGTATTAACCAAAGTTAACTGAAATGGCCATCTCCCTGGGGAAAAATGGCCCTCCAGTCACAACTATTCCCAAACACTCTCTTAATGACATTCTTCCAAAGGGACACATTATAGACTGAGATATATATTAAATTAGGCCTCAGAATCCTTGATTTGTAGTTCCTAATTTTTATATCCAAACCTCTGTTTCCAATCTACACTCATGCAGCCTCCCTTTCTGGTGTCAAACTCAGCAACCAGGCTGCTCTGGACAGAGAGGACTATTTGAAAGCCTGTGCAGGGAGCCATCTGGAGCCAATCTTCTCCTCAAATAGATCTTCCTTACCTTTAGAGGTGGCCACGTGTTTCCTGCTTTTTCTCTTTCACACATTATGGGCATGTGACTCCCACCTCAGGCAACCCATTATCACAAAAACTATATTTCTTCAATACTGTCTTCTTTCTCTTTTTTTATTTCAGGAAAATGTAACTCATTCTCTTTCATTTCTTCTCTCTTCTTTGTTCCATTTTTAGCTTTAAAACGTGCATAATCAGGCTGGGCATGGTGGCTCACGTTTGTAATCCCAGCACTTTGGGAGGATGAGGCAGAAGGATTGCTTGAGTCCAGGAGTTTGAGCCCAGCCTGGGCAACATAGCAAGGCCCCATCTCTACAAAAAATTTAAAAATTAGCCCCCAAGGCAGGAGGATCATTGATTCCAGGAGTTTGAGACTGTTGTGAGCTATGATTGTGCCACTGCACTATGGCCTGGGCGACAGTGCGAGATTCAGTCTCTAAAACAAACAAACAATAAAGTATGTCTAATCACAGATGTTTAGTCAGCATTTTTATATGCCATTAATACTTTTTCCCTTTTCCTAGATAAACTCCTCAATGCTACTGAAAAACCCACCAATGAAGAAGAAACTACTCAAGAACCCTCTCATAAAAATATTCAAAGTATTAAAACTTCTACACTGTATTCATACCTGGAGTATATCATTATATGACTTAAAAATTTAAGTTTCACTGTTCTGAGCATAATATAAAGTAATAGCATGCTTAAAGAATTTATACCACTACATTTTAAAGTCACTCTAAAATCCTTTAAACAGTAAATGTGTAATAAGAGTCAATTCTCAAATGTACCTGACAAGGGATAGGAAGTGATCTTTTTTAGAAATAGAATTTTATTTTAATAAAAATGAATTACGTTTATATTTATACATATTTATGAATTAATATATTTATAAATATATAAAATATACTTATATATTTATAGATATAAATTTAAGCTTATATTTATTATATATAAATATAGTGAATATATTTTAAATATCATTTATTTTGATAATAATATAAAATTTTTACCTGCTTGAGGACAAACATATCTCTGGTTTGGTTAGAGTCAATTTTTAGTATTTCCTAAGATTATTCAGGATGGGGGTTTGGGAGTGAGAGGCTACAAAATCAAAATCACCATTTCATTTTCCTGCCAAGAATATTGTTCCTTATAAAATATTTGTGAAACCATAACAACCCAGGATGACTCTCCTCTAAGGTCTTGAATGAGTGATCTAATTGAAGACAATGGATACTTACCTGTCATTACATGAAACCCTATTTTCTCCAGTTTATGCAATCCAAGTATGTTTCTAATATCATTACTCTGAATTAGTTTGCATCTTTCACACTACTAAAAAAATGTATCTACTTTTTTGGTATGTTTAAAATGGAAACCTGATCATCCTGATATCCTTCTTCTTAAATGACTAGTAATTTACTACTAGGTTCGGGGCCATGTTCAGACTTCTTAACCAAGCATTCAAGTCTAAAATGATCTGGTCACTGGGAACACTTTCCAATTATCTCTGGTCACATTCCCCAACTACATTCTTCACTTCAGACTGTCTGAAACTCCCAGAGCCTACTGAACCTGCTTATGACTCTGAATTTGCTCTTAGCTAGAATGAGTTCTTTCTTGCCTTGTTTACCTAGTAAACAATTCTTAGTCCTCTAAGCCTCTATTGGAGCATCATCTCCCTTTTGAAGGGTTTCTGGCCTTTACAAGTTGAATTAGACCCTGTGCATACCGCCTGTGCATTGTATTAACGCTTTCATTATCCTGCAACATAATCAACAAAGGCTCTTGTCTGCATCCAAAATAAAGGTGGGTTCCTTGAGCATAACTCCTGTGCCTTGTTCACTTGTATAACTTAGTGCCAACCACAGGGTCTGGAACATGGTAGCAGCTCAAAGAATAATTGCTACATGACTAAACTAACAAATGAATGAATGTTACTAAAGCCAATTGCCTTATTTTGTTATCCTGTTCTCTCTCTCTCTTTTTTTTTAAAACAGAATCAACCCCAAATGTGCCTGCATTTTGGACAATGTTAGCTAAAGGTAAATCCATACAGTTAGGTAGCTGGGAAAATGTTTTGGTTTTCTAAAATCTTGTGTAAGAAAGCCAAGATCAGTCTAAATACTTCTCATACAATGAATCAGTAAGTCAACATTTTGCTGCCACATGTAATAAATAAATGCAAAACAAATCTAGAAAGGTAATGAAGTATCACATTTTCCAATCACTCCTGCAAATTTTTTATTCTCCTACAATGTTAAAATTTAGTCATTGCATTTCATTTACTTACAGTTAAAAATTTTAAATAAGGTTTTTGCCCAATACAGTCCCTTTTTCTGTTTGGAGTACATAAGCATGTGGAGATGCAAGTATAAGTGTAAAGTATATATCAAAACATATGCATTCATAAAAGTAATGTGTATATTATAAATATATAAGAATGTGTGTACAATGTAATGTACACATCATTTCTATGCATATGTGTATAAATGTAATGTCTGCACATACATAGATGTAGATATTATAAATGTAATACACATATCACACAGATATATATGCATTACATATGTGAAATATATACCATATTCAGTTGATCCTCATTATTTGCATATTCTGTATTTCTGTTTTGTAATTGTATTCTGTCTCATCTACTCACTAATATTTGGCACTCCAAAATCAATACTTGCAGCACCTTCTGGGTCCTTTGTGGACATGGCAGAGCTTTGAAAATTGTCATTGCCTGTCGCACACATTCCCACCTTCTTTTTTCAGCTCTCATACCGTAAAGAAGTGCCATTTTTGCAGTCCTCATGGAGCCATGTTTTTTACATTTTTATGCTTTTTGTTGACTATTTTGCTGTTTAAAATGGCCCCCCAAGTATAGTGTTAAATTACTAGTTAGTGTTCCTAAGGACAAGAAAGTTGTGATGTGCCTTATGGAGAAAATATATGTATTAGAGAAGCTTCATTCAGGCAAGAGTTATAGCGTTGTTTACTATGAGTTCAATGTTAATGAACCACCAATATATATTAAAGTATCTCTAAACAGAAATACACATAAAACAAGGTTATGTATTGATCAGTTGATGACTCACAGGACTCTAACCCTGTATGTCCCCTAGGAGCAGCAGTTCAGGATTTGCTAATTCAGGGTTTATGGCGACTTCAGAGAACATAACTACCATGAACAATGAGGACAGACTGTACATATTATATATACACACATAAAAACATACAATAATTTAGGAAGTGAATGTTGTTTCCATAACACCAATTTATTGTTTCAACAGCTATAAATGGAACGGTGAACATGGATGATAAAGATCAGTTATTCCATCCAATTCCAAGTAAGAACAAAGTACTTCAATTAATAGATACAGAAATACTCACACGCATTTTAGTGCCTGCATGGTTACACTATCTTCCCTCATATGGTATAGTGTATTTAAGTGGGCATCGTGGTGGCTAACATCCTATCAGAGAGGGCACTGACTGTTTAGGAGAGTTACCGCTCTTAGGCACTCTTCTCCAGTTACATTTTGCAAATGACTATTACCATTTTCCTGTTCTGTAGTTTTTATTCTTGAAACAGGTAAACCAAATGGAGTAGGATATATAGAATGCAGTCTTTTAGAAATGATCTTTTACAGCAGTTTAGGTTTAAAGAAAAATTTAGCAGATGTGCAGAGTTCCCACATCTCCCCTCCCCAGTTTCCCCTACTATCAACATCTTGCATTGGTGTGGTACATTTGCTATAATTTATGAACAAATATTGATACCTTATTACTAACTGAGTCCATAGTTTACATTAGGGTTCCCTCTTTGTGTTACACAGTTCTTGGGGTTTTGACAAACGCACAATGTTATGTATCCACCATCACAGTATCATACACAAGTTTAACTGCCTTAAAATCCCTTTTGCCCCCACCAATTCATTCCTCTGTTCCTCTCTCCCCTGAACCCCTGCAATCACCGACTGATCTTTTTACTATCTCTATAGTTTTGTCTTTTCCAGAATGTCATGTAGTTGGAATCACACAGTATGTAACCTCTTCAGACTGGTTGCTTTCACTTAGCAATGTGCATTTAGGATTCCTCTATGTCTTTTTATGGCTTGATCACTCATTTCTTTATATCACTGATATTCCATTGTATGGATGTACCCCAGTTCATTCACCTATTGAAGGACATCTTGCTTGCTTCCAATTGGGGCAATTCTGAATAAAGCTGCTATAAACATTTGTTAACATAAGTTTTCAAGTCTTTTGGGAAAATACCTAGGAGCACAATTGCTGGATCGTATGGTAAGAGTATGTTTAGCTTTGTAAGAAACTACCTAACTTCCAAGGTGGTTGTACCATTTTATATTCCCACCAGCAATGAATATGACTTCCTGTTGCTGAATACAGTTGTCATTAATGGATTAATTATATTTATAAAAGAATTTATCTGAATAGAAAATTTCATGACAAAGCAATATGTTAATTGCCCCCCAAACCTTTGTCCTACAAATAAATGACTGAAAAATAGCATCTGATGATACAGCTAAGATCTGTCTCCTCAGCTCTAAACTGGATTATTTGACAAGTGTAGCCATTTGCCTTGTAGTGCTTCAAGAACTGGAGTGATTCTTCTTTGTTTAGAAAAGTTACATATAGGAATGATGAATACTGGGTCATTTTAGAAATACTGTGTCATTTCTCTTATTTAATATTTAAGTGATTAAATTGAGCTTAATTGATTTTGTTGTTTGTTGAGCACATACTACACGCCAAGTGCTTTACATACATTATGTCAGTCCTCACAGCAACTCCATGAAGTTGGTGTTATCTCCATTTTACAGATGAGCAAACCGAGGTTTAGAGGGAAAACCTGTCCAAGCTTGTAATTAGCTTTTCTATAACTTCCAGTGATTAGAAATTCCAAACCCTTCTCTAGTTCTGATATCAACTTGATACATAAAATGTACTATGAGCACACCTCTTTATAAAAAACACTTTCAGGTGGTAGAATAGCAATTCAGGAGCCCAGCCCATTTTAACGTAATTTATTTCCAAAATAATTAGCCTCAAAGCCATAAAACAGTCATTGACACCTGTATACAACTGTATACATTGTACTGTACTTGGTCTGAGGCCACACTTTGACAATTACAATTTTTAAAAATCAGAGCATACAGACATGG
>NW_012134525.1:4811139-4811449 GCF_000956105.1 Propithecus coquereli | reverse complement strand
GAGCTGGAGGATCTTAAGATCAAATTAATGCTGGGCATCTCGTTGATGACCCTCATCCTTTTTGTGGTCCTCTGTGCATTCTGTGCTGCCACACTATACAAACTGAAGCAGCTCAGGTAAGTCTGCAGACCTCTGCAGTCTTCATAACTAATGCATGATGCCAAACTCTTCCCCCACCAAGTAGATTGTTAGAAAAATGTGACAAAATTTATCTATAAGGTATTCAGTTTGACTCCATTTCCCCTATTCAGAAGGATCATGGGACTGTCTCTCAGGGAACATCTTACTTGAACTTTTCCCCAATATTTTA
>NW_012134525.1:4774274-4809311 GCF_000956105.1 Propithecus coquereli | reverse complement strand
AGTTTATTAGTGACTTTTGAGATTATCCATGCCCAGAGTATTTCAATTTACAAAGAAGACAAATGGACTAGGGATAACGTTTCCCTTTTGGAAATAAGTTTCAAATGGAGGGATTTTAGGGATATGCATCATGTCTTGTGCGGCTACGTGTGGATGTGGGGAGAACTCAGGGCAGGTTTCATTGTCCTCCTCAGGTTTTGCCATAACAATAGCTTCCATTTACTGAGGGCCTACTTTATGCTAGGCACTTTATTACATTGCATCACATTGAATTCTAATTCAACTACCCTACGAAAGGTGAGTTTATTTTACAGATGAAAAAATGAAAACTCAGGTAAGTTTGCCTAAGATCACTTGCTAATGAGGGACAAAGCTACAGTGTGCTTCCAAACTGAGGTTCTTTCCACAATCCACGTAGGTGAATGAATAGTCAAACTTACAACAAATATCAAAGGACTTCAGAAGCAAGATAGGCCCTATATCCAAGAGGCATGAGGTTCTGTAACTCAGGTGTTGGGCTTAGGTCTCTATGATCCTTGTTCCCTATGGAGAATAGACACATACTTTACTCCCACTTGCCACTTCCCCTGCTATCTCTTCTCCAGCTCCTTCACTCCCCATTTTCTACCCAGACGCCAGCCTTGGTCTAACTCATCATTGGTTGGGAAAGCTACAAAGATCCGCCTTTGATTGGTAATGGACTATATAAGATGGTACCCTGGAGGGACAAGAGGTAGCAGAACAGGTGCTCGCCTTGGCCTGATCTTGGCCAATAGTGCACACAGTTTCTGAGCCAGTGGGGGTGGCCGTGAGCAGCAGTCCACGCTACCCTATGCAGGTTACTTTTGCCATTTTCCATGCCCTTTTGACAGGTGCAGGGGTTGGTGCCAGCGTTTGTACTGCCAGTTCAGGCACCTGGAGATCTGCTGGGAACCGAGTGAGGCAGGTGGTTGCAGCTGCATGGAGGTGCTCCAGGTGCAAAGGAGTCATGTTGAGTCCGTGGGTGAGAAAGGATTGCTTAAAGAGTGCCAGGTGGACTTGGGAAGAGGTTGAGGACCAACTATTCCCACGTTTTCCCTCCACCCAACCTTGGGAGGTGCCAAAAATTTTCCTGATTGGAAATAGGTGTAAGGGTCACTTTTGACTCATATAGCTGTCTCCAGTACTAAAGGAAGCATTGCAGAGAAAGAAAGCTGAGTATAGAATTACTCTGGCGAAGATGTCGAAAATGGCCAAAAGATACGTTATTAACTATATTTTTCAAAATGTGCTTCCCGTCCGCAAGACAGTCGGCATAGTTTGTAGATAACATTGTAAGTGCAGTCAAGGTATGGTGAGGGAGCTGAAAGTGCGGGCAGGGAGTGGACATAAAGAATATCAGACAGTCCTCACTGGTGTCCTGGTCTGGAAGTTGTGGGAGGGCCTTCTCATTTGTCCACCGCTGACCCCAATGCCATTGCTAGCTAAACCTGCATTTCCTGAACAGGTGTTCTGCATCTCTGACCTGTTTCCCCTTAAAGGGCATAGAAAAACCAATTCCTTTCTAGCCTATCAGGCTCCCCCCACTTCTGAAATGTCTTCTTGTTTTCTTCCCTAGCCCCTCAAGAGGGACGTTAATTTAAATTCTGTTCTCCCATCCCTAGAGTCGTATTTCGCAGCTTTGTGTTTTCCTCCGCCTTAACTGCTTAAGGTGCTTACGGTCAGTTCCCACAGGCTGGCCGTGATGAGAGAACCACCAGCACTTGCGCTAGAACCAGGACGCAAGTTGCTCTGAGTCCTCAAGTGCAAGTCTTCCCAGCATCCACGCGCCCAGGATCAGCCTGAAGTTCTACGCCCCATGCTCTCTTCCTTTGTCCCTCCCGCGGCAAGTATGTCCTGAGATATGCCAAAAAGTGAGGGTGCTATGGGGATGCCGTTTGGGGACGTTTTCCGCAGGCCTTTTGGGTGCTCTGCAGTGCCTGAAACCCTGGGTTCGTTGGGGAAGACGCTTGGCATGGGCTGCGGTCCCGAGAGCATCGTGTCCTCCCCTAGAGAAGAGGGGGCGCGCCCGAGCAACGGAGAGAGACTCCCGGCGCCTGCAGCGCCCCGCGTGGGTGTCTGGGCCCAGCCCACATCCGGGTGGAGCCAAAGTCACGAGGCCAGCGAGCGGGGACGAGGGGCTTGTGGGGGCCTCGTGAGGACCTTGCAAGGACAGATAAATGCCAGCTCCTGGGACCGCGAGACCCTACAAAGGCGTGTAGAACGGTGTGCACAAGGTTTGCTGGTTGAAAGAGGCACGTGCGTAATCTCGTGTGGTCTTGTCCTCCCTCCCTGTTGCCCGTCCCCCACTTGGAATTATTGTGAGGGGCTTCCTGTGCTTTTGTGAAAGGTGGGGGGTGGGACCCGGGTGGAAGAGGTAGGCTGGGAGCTGGAAGCCAGGCCTTGGTTAATTCTGGTGGAGGCAAGGAGTAATTGCCAATCAAAAGGAGCTGTTCCCAATCACCTCTAGCCCGGGGAAAGATTGTTAAATGTTCCTTCAAACTTCAAAATTAGCCCTCCGACCTAGCTTCTGGTGCAGTAACAAAATTTAAACTGCTTATAACATGGAAGGAAAGTATAATCACTTTTTTTTTTTTCAGTAGTGCCCCCAAAGCACTGTTTAACAGCTCTTCCCGAATCCTGGCAACCAAATAAAACCCAGCTTATGCCAAAATGCACTTCTGGCTGGTTATGCAGAGTGCACTGCCCTTTCCACATTTATTTAAAGTGAAAAATTAGACCCAGGCATTTATTTTGGGATCCTAAGATAATTCTCATTCTTGTTCCTGCTCCTCTCCTCCTCCCTCAAGATGTCACATTCCAAATGTATTGTTTTGGATTTCAGTTAATTTCTTAATAGGGAATGAATGGTAAGTTGAAAGGCTATTGAGCCAGAAGGAAGTTTATTGTGTAAAGAGGAAGCGTTGGTATGATCAAAACGTGTAGGTTATATAAAATTCAGAGTTTTAAAAAGCATAATTTGGACCACATCTGAAATCTCTTGTTTGGGAGAAGGGAGAAGTATATAAATTATCCTGTAGTTGTTACAGGAAAGTATGTCTTGGGAAGAGGGACAAGGCCGTGATTGACCCTAGTAACTCTGGAAGGAGCTGCCAGGGTGTCGTGGACAGCCATTACTTCAGGTCTTATCACTATCCTGGGTTTGCTCAAGAGTGTGGATCAGGTTGCTCTGGAGTTTAGTTTGTTGTCTTAGATTTTTATAATTGTCGGAGGGGTATTTTATCTTGTGTTCAAACCATTCTATAGACATCAAGGACCTTAATGAGAATGTTCAGACCCACTAAATGAAGAAAAGACAATTTAAAGAATTACTTTAACTTTCTTGGGGACAGAGGAAATGTACCAGTGAATGAGACTACGTACAGTTCTGTGTAAGTGGCATTCAGCTATATGAACCATTTCCAAATTGCCACTGGTTGGTAAAGTGGATAGTTTATATCCAAACTGTGTCATGTTTAACATTGTTTAATAATTATGCGTAGACCAGGCCTGTCCCACCGATGCATAGTCACTGTAGTAGTAAGGCAGGAATGTACTTCAGTGAGTGAGACATTTGAAAGACAGACAGTGACAGTTGTTGTCTTCTCATTCTCCTTCTAGAACTAATCACTTAGCAAAGCATCCCTTGTGTTTAAGGCTGGGTTTGTAAGAGTTAATGTCCTTCTGACAGGAAGCTTCTTGTCCAGGAAATTCTGGAATCTACATTTCATATTAACTGATTTTAAAGATAAAACTCATTATCCATTGACAGGACTAGGTACTTCTATGGAAGAACTGGAAAGAATTAACAGAAAAATTGAATCAGTCAAGACTGAGGTTGAAGAAGAGCAGAAGAGGCTTTCTACGGTTACTTCAGCACTTGGAGAACTAACTCAAAGCCTTATGGCCTCCTCAAATGACACAAATGTGAGGGAAGATTTTCCTGAAAATAGCCTGCTCCCAAAGGAGAAGCAGAATGAACCGTCAACGAACAAAGACAGTGAGCCTGGGAAGTATGTGATAGACCACAGATGTCCAGCAACTGATCTCGAATATGATCCTTTGCTCAATTATTCTGCAGAGCTGCTTGGGGCATGTAAAGCAAAGCTGGATGACACCGATCAACAGCAGTTCTGCCACTTGAAAAAGTCTGTGGGTGAAGACTGCCGCACGGCCCTGGAGAGCCAAAGACCTTATGTTTCACCAATAAGAATCAAAATAAATCTTCAAGAATCTGACGAAGATGATCTTGTAATAGATGTACCTCCAGTCATGCCTACTGCTAAGAAATCTAGACTATTTAGAGGCTTCAAACAGTGTCATAAGGATAAAAGGATACATACCATGCCCCTGGAGAAGAGAAATCTTCAAATTAGTGGCACAGAAGAGGAAAAAATAGGTAAAACCCAAATAACCACACAAATAGATGATGACAGTAACAAATTAGAACCACCTACATTGCTCGTGAATACATCACAAGACACTAAAAGTAATGTAAACTTGTATCGTGTTAAAACCCACATATCTAAGATGGGAAGCTTTGGGAATGAGAAAAAGCATGACTCTATTTCAGAAGGTGTATGTTGTGTACCTCTCAGCGACAAAGAAATACTGAAAGAAAGTGATAATGAAAGTTATTCAAAGAGCAAAAAACATGTAAAAACAATCTATGATACTCAAAAAAAAGAAACAGAATCTTGGCATTCCCCAAGTCACCCCCCAATTTTTTATTCGGATGAGCTTGTAAAAGACAATGTGCTGAGAATGCAAAGTAACAGTAAGGAATTCACTACTTTTGAAGACAGAAAATTAGCTGAATTTGATGCTGATAAGGGGCTTACTGAGGATGACACCCCCTCTGATTCTGATGACATTATGAAGGAATGTCTTCGCATTTTCAACGAGTTCACAGAAAGTGAAGCTCATAAGAAAGAGACTGTGAAGCAGGTTGGTGGGCTTTTCTTCCTTTATCCTTCTTTTCCTAAATCTAGGGAAGTTTCCCTTAAATACATATTCTAAATTCTAAGTGTAGATATTCTAAATTCTATAGAACATATATTAGAATATATATTCTAATAGTTTTGAGCAACAATATATTGGAATGAAAAGACAGAAGCCTTGATAATTGGCCAGCCAGAGCATATTGCAGAGTTGGCAGTTTCCAGAAGTCATAGTATTACATACAGTAACTTATAGTTGATTTCCCAAATTAGAGGATTCTTTTATATGTGAAATTATCCACATTCAATGTTTTTGTGAATTTTTTCTTAATAACTTGCCCATATTTTGCAGCTTAGATTCATGTGGCTTTTCAAGAAACACGCTAAATTTGCCTTTACTATGCTGAAGTTGAATAATTCTCACCTTTTTCCCACTAGGCTTCAGGAAAGCAAGATACGTTGTATTACAAAAACACTTCTGGACCAAAAAAGAGAATTGCACACACTGCCAAATTTGATGTGAGTCATTTAATTGCTTATTTCCATCTGGCACAAAACTTCGTGAAGTGCATACATACCTTGTCATTTCCAGCTTTAAGATATTCTAGTACTCCTTATTATCTTGTCATCCACCAGGGGGCACAAGTGGGCAGTGAGTAAATTGATTATGATTTGCACGCTTTTCCCATGTCCTTCATTTCTCCCTATTATCTAGCATTTTCATTAAAAGCAGGTACATTGTCATTGCATAGCCTTTTAACTATCAATTGACAAAGTCAGTCCTCACTGTTCAGTGTTTCAGCTCTCATGCTATAAACAGATGTCTTTATGTAGTCAATTTAGTGCTGTGTTTTTTGCATTTTTGTGCTTTTTGTTGGTGATTTCATGCTGCAAATGGCCCTGCAGTATAGAGCTGTCTAGTGTTCCTAAGTGCAAAAAGGCTGTGATGTGTCTTACAGATAAAATGTGTTAGATAAGCTTTGTTCAGGCATGAGTTATAGCGCTGTTGGCCATGAGTGTATAAATGTCTCTAAACATGACATACATAGAAAACAAGATAATACATTGATTGACAAAAATATTCTGACCAGACGCTAACCCAAACCTAACCCCGTATTTATTTGCCCTAGGAGTATATTTGCTAATTCAGAGTTTGTGGTGACTTTATAGAGTATAACTACCTCAAATAACAAGAATCAGCTGTAGTTTTTCAAAGTAATTTGAACCTCTTGTAATTTATATTGTAAATACTGAAGTTCTTTTATGGCACATAAAGAAGTGGAAGCAGCACAGCGAGTAGTATTCCTTTAACTCTTCTGTGTTAAAAAGTGATATTTAACACAAACTTTATTTCTCTGCTCCAGTCTCTGAATTATTTGTACTTGTGCATACTGACGGCAGAACTTTCTGCATTGCATTAAAAATTTATGCTTCCAAGTCACAAATAAAAATCTGAATTTCAGTTCTTTACATAGTTGGATGTCTTTGGTCAAGTTAATTAATTTTTCTGAGCTTCATTTTCTTCTCTCTGAAGGACATATTGAGTGCCTATCCTAGAATCAAATTTATAGGTACTTAATAAGCAAGTTGCCTTCCCCCTTTTCTCTTTCTTATAAAGTAAGATGGAGGCTAATATTATTTCCCTTTAACTGCAAATACTGTTTGTTTATAGTTTTTATTTTATTGTGCTATATAACTCCCCTTTGCAATTCTTATATATAAATAATTGTTTCAATAATTACTTTCTTAAACTCTCACAAACTGAAGTAACTGGACAAAAGAAGATAAAGAATTTTAAGATTTTTAAAGCATGTTGCCATATTGCCTTTCAGAAAGGTGGTGACAATCTCTAGTGCTGCTCAGTGTTTCAGAGTTCTCTTCTCACAAATCCTTACCCACAGTGGGCATTGCAATTTTTTTTTTTAACCTGCAGATCTGGGTGAAATTCTGTTGCCTTATTTTATATTATATTTATTTGATAACTCGTGAAGCTGAACATTCTTTCATGTGTTTCATTGTCTTATAATAAATGCTGCTGTGGAAACTCCTGATGCCTACCTGCTATTTCTCCCTTAATGAGTCACCTGATACTTTGGTCTGGTTACCCAAAGGATTCTTTCTTTTGATTTCAAAGCCTAATAACTTTAGTAGGATTTGTCTGATTATTAGCTATTTGATTATTGATTTTACCTGCCAAGTGTCATTTTCATATGAGATTTAATTTTTTAGTTCAAGAAAATTTTCTTAAATGGTGTTTCAGTAGTTGTTAAAGTTTATTGTTTGTTTAATTGCAAATGAATACCTCAATTATGTACGTATTGGATTATAGGTGGTATTATGAATGTAGTCAATTTACTGTGTGGTTGGCTTTAAGGCCTCCGAATCTGTATGACAGAAGAAAGGTGAAATTATCAATGTTGTCAATTTTTAAAAATCATTTTCTTTTGTTTTACGTTGATGCCCTACAGGTTCCAACCAGTAAAGAGATCATTTGCTCATGGAAAGGACCAGTTCCACCACTAATTAGCCACACTGGAATCATCCGGGCCCAGCAACAGGCAGCACAGATAAAAGCTGCCATAAAGAGTGGGCAGGCTTTCATTGCTGCCACTTCAGAACAGAAGAAAAATGAATCTACGTGTCCAGCCTCTCAGACTCAAAGGAAAGGTATGGGAAAATTTTTTTTTTTTAAATCACTTATTTAAGAAATGGGATTTTACTTTATTTTTTAAAAATAAAGTTCATATATTACCAATTATAGTTGAGTTGATGACACAGCTTTACGTGAAATAATATGGTTATTCATGCTATTTAAATATTTTATGTTTATCTCTAAATGGTATGCAATAGATGGTAGTATCTTGCAAGCATTCTTACATGGAGCAAATTGCTTTAGAAATTATCTAAACTTGTTCTTCTGAGTTATACTGGAGTTGGTTATTGAGATTTTTTGTGTGTGTTCGAATTTTGTTTTCCTTAAGAAAAATATGCATATTTCAAACCTGTGAAGGAAGTAATGTAAAATTTTGAATTAATGATTAAAATCTAATCATCTGAGGTTAATGTCATTAAAATTTACCTTTTCTTTTTTTTCTTGTTCATTAAAACTTCTTAGAAAATTCACTCACATCAAACAGCCTTCATCTGGATGTAGCTCTTTCAAGTGAAAACTCAACTGCAAAACCAAGCAGAGCACACATTCCTGTGAAAAGTATTGCTTCTCTTTCTGTAAAGGTATTGTAAATGAAGTCTGAATACCAGAATTTCATTTCAGCATATCCTACTTACATCTAGAGCCCCTGGAAGAATGGCTATATTTTTCTTTCTGAAGATTTCTAATTCAGATAAATGCCAGACCCGTTAGGGAGAAATTAAGGTTGCTGTTAAATATGATTATTTTCATTATGTGGTGTGATTTGTATCTGTCACTTTTAGATATTTTGTTTATCCTATCCTTGGAAATATTAGGCATTTTTTAAACCTAAAGCATCTGTGGCTGTGATTAATTTAAACCTGTCTTAACTTTTTTTCAAAGGAAAGTTTCATGTTGGAATCTGTCAAGCTATGTCCAGTGAGGGGGTGTATGCGTGTGCATGTATGTGAGAGAGATGGAGAGACAGATATTTAGTAAACCATACCATCAGCGATATGATACTGCAACCTTAAATCATTTTCCTTCTACTTGTGACAGTGATTTCCCCCCATTTTCCAAGTATTCCGTAGCAGAAAACAAGCTGCCAGTTTTAAGGTTTCTTCCTCCCTAAAATGTCTTTACACTACACGGAAACAACTACTGACAGGTGTAATGTTGACTTTTTTTTCTCGAAGAGGAAGCAGATTGACTCATTTTAGACTTCTCATAGTTTTTATAAGTCCTTCAAAACAAATGCCAAAATTGTTTATAGCTGGAATCATTTTAATATTGAATATATGCAAGTCCTTTATAAATTTTAAGTCCAAGCATTTTTCTTAATGATGTGGTATCTGAAAGACATTGGGACCTATGTTTAAATATAGTAAACTACAGACTTTGCTCTATGTGGATCAGAGGACTGGGTGTGGAAGCAATAGTGCAGTTAGATGACGAACCAGCCATGATGGTGTACATACACTCGGCAGTCTCACTGCAACCTGTTGTAAATGTAGGTATTTTTATACCTTCTATTTATTCTCCCTTTAATGAACCTAAAACTTGAAATACTTTTCAATTTAATTTTCATATAGAACTTACCTAGGATAGTTTTACTGCCTTTCATATACTTAGTAGAAATATTAAACAGAAACACATGTTCTTGTTCTCTCTAATCAATAATTCTATATTTAACAAGATGCCAAAATACAAGGTGGCTCATCGAAAGAGGGCTTCAGTAACGTCAGAACCTTTACCCAAAGTACCCGATGAAGTAAGGGAACGCTATGTCAACCTCTTTGCTAAGAAGTATTTGAAAGTTTGTAAAACAGAGGAGGAGGCTCTTAACAAGGTCTGTATTGTATAATGTCATTTCTCTGAAGACATACTCACACAAACTTGGTATACATTGAATAAAAAACTCATGGCCCACAATTAGCAAATAACTTTATTCATTTTCTCTCCATTACTTTTTCAAAACCAGGCTGTGGGACCGGTTCTTTCTTCCCTCTTTGATGACTTTTTTTGTCTTCTTAGGTTATAAAAAGTCCCCTAGCTACTTCTAATGATAAAAATGGTTTTAGTCCCATGACTTTTATGTAAAGGCCGGTAGTATATTAATCTGAGTAGTGTCTGCTGCCCTTTAGATGGGGCATGTACTGTCTAATGAGCTGTAGTCTCCACCACTCCCTGTTACACACCTACTTACACTTGTTTATGGGCCATGCCTGGTCTCTTGGAAGCACTTGTTTTTGCAACCTCTAGTCAAGTCCTTTTTTCCAAACTGAAACCTTTCAAATAAGTGGCAGTAGCTATTGTCCCCTATCCCCATGCATGTCTTCAAGAACCCATGTAGATGACTGTTTAATAGGGAGTGGTGGGGACTGTGGCTCACTAGATAGACTAAGTCCCATTTAAAGGGGGATAGACACCCCACAGCTCCATCTGATTTTTGCAATTTGGAAATTCAAGTCCAATATTTACAGATTTCTAATCTTTCAAGAATTTTTGTATTAAAAATCTTCATTTGAAACACTATTAGACAAACACATGTCTGAACATTAGATTTGGGCTCTATGCTGCTATTTTCCTGACTGAGGCTAATTCAGCTTGCTCTAGGGGTTATAAAAAGAACCACGGGTGGATGAAACAAGAGACAGATTTCAGGTCAACATGCTGAAATTGACAGATTTCAGCCCTTTATAACTGATATGCTATCCATAAAACAGCTTCTTTACACAGCAGTGAGCTACCAATTGCTAGAAATATTTGGAATATAAGCTATGTTGTCATTACAACGGGATTCCTATACTAAGAGCGAGGAAGGACTAATTGAAGGATTCTTTTTATTAACAGCTTTGTTGACATATTCATATACCCTACAATTCACTCGTTTAACATATACAATTCAGTGACTTTTTGTATATTCAAAGTTGTGTGACCACCACCACAATCAGTTTTGAAACATTTCTATCACCCCCCAAAACAATCCCTGTATCCTCTAGCTGTGACCTTCCCTATGCCCCGCATCCTAGGTAACCACTAATGTATTAATTCTTTCTTCCTTTATAGATTTGCTTATTCTGAAATTTCATAAAAATGGGATCATATTATATGTGGTTCATTCATGACTGTCCTAATGTTTTCACTTAGCATAATGTTTTCAAGGGTTATTCATGTTGTAGCATGTATCACTACTCCATTTATTTTTATTAACAAATAATATTGTTTTATGAATGTACACATTTTATCCATTCATCAGCTGATGGACATTTGGGCTATTTCCACTTTTTAGTTGTGAATAATGTTGTGAACATCCGTGTACAAGTTTCTGTGTGGACATATAGTTACATTTCCTTGAGCATATATGTAGGAGTGGAATTACTAGGTCATATACTAACCTATATTTAGCTTTTTGAGGAACCGCCAAATTGTTTTCCAAGGTGGCTGCACCTTTTTACATTTCATCAGCGATGTATGAGGGTTCTAATTTCTCCACATCTTCAACAAGACTTGTCATTGTCTGTCTTTTTGCTTATCGCTATCTTAGTAGGTATGAAATGGTATCTCATTGTGGTTTTGATTTGCAATTCCCTGATGACCAATGATGTTGAACATATTTTCATGTGGTTATTGGCTATTTGTACATCTTCTTTGGGGTAATGTCTATTTAAATCCTTTGCCCATTTTTTGAGTTGTCATTTTGTTGAACAATAAGAGTTCTTTATGTATTCTGGGTACAGGTCTCTTAGCAGATATAAATATTCGAAAAATTTTTCTGTGGATTGTCTTCTTTCATGATGGTATCATTTGCAGCGCAAGGGTTTTCATGTTGATATATTTCATCTTATCTATTTTTCCTTTATTTGTGTTTTTGGTGACATATCTAAGAAGCAAAGGTCACAAAGATTGATTTCTTTTTTTTTCTAAGCATTTAATAGTTTTAGCTCTTACATTTAGGTATATGATCTATTTTGAATTGGTTTTTTAATAAGGTATGAGGTAGGGAGGAGTCTAACTTCATTCTTTTGAATGTGGATATCCAGCTGTCATAGCACCATTTGTTGAGAAGACTATTCTTTCCTCCATTTGTCTTGTCTCCTTTGTCAGTTGACCATAAATATAAGTGTAAATGATCATAAATTCTGGACTCTAAGTTTTATTCCATTGATCTATCTGTCCTTTTACCAGTACTACCTAGTCTTAATTACTCTAGTTTTGTAGTAATATTGAAATTAGACATGTAAAGCCTCTAAAATTGTTCTTCATTTTCAAGACTATTTTGGTTATTTCTATGTGGATCAGGTTGTTGCTTTATGCAAAAATATATAGTTAGGATTTTGATAGGAATTTCATTGAAGCTGTAGATCAATCAGTAGAGTATTGCCATCTTAATATTAAGTTTTGTAAACCATGAACATGGAATGTCTTTCTGTTTATTTAGATCTTCTTTAATTTCTTTCAATAGTGTTTTGTAGTTCAAAACAAAATTCAGAGTACAAGCCTTGAACTTCTTTTGTCAAATTTGTGCCGATATATTTTAATTTTTAATGCTATTGTAAATGGAATCATTTTTGTAATTTTATTTTCAGGTTAATTTCTAGGTATAAAAATACAATTGATTTTTATGTTGTATCTTTAAAACTTACTGAACTTGTTTATTCTAATAGTTTTTAGTGGATTTTTAGGAATTTTCTATGAATAAGATTATGTCATCTGCAAATAGAGATAGTTTTACTACTTTCTTCTTAATCTGGATACTTTTTATTTCATTTTCTTGTCGAATTTTCCCAGCTTGAACTGCCAATAAAATATTGTGGTAAGAAGCGGCATCCTTGTCATATTCTTCATCTTTGGTGAAAAGCTTTAGGTTTTTCTCCATTAAGTACAATGATAGCTGTGGGTTTTTTGTACATGTCTTTTTTGTTTGCTTGTTTTTGTTTTTTGTTTGTTTTTATTTATTTTTTTGGTTAGGCTGGAGAGATTTTATTCTGGGGTTATGGATACTGTTTGCTTTCTATTTTTTTATTTTTATTTTTCATTTCAACATATTATGGAGGTACAAATGTTTAGGTTATGTATATTGGCCTTGCCCCACCCGAGTCAAAGCTTCAAGTGTGTCCATCTCCCAGACAGTGCACACTGCACCCATTAGGTGTATATATACCCATCCTCTTCTCCCCCTTCCCACCTGCCCGACACCCGATGAATGTTATTACTATATGTGCACTTAAGTGTTGATCAGTTAAAACCAATTTGGTGGTGAGTACATGTGGTGCTTGTTTTTCCATTCTTGTGATACTTTACTTAGTAGAATGAGTTCCAGCTCTATCTAGGATAATACAAGAGGTGCTAGATCACCATTGTTTTTTGTGGCTGAGTAGCACTCCATGGTATCCATATACCACATTTTATTAATCCACTCATGTATTGATGGGCACTTGAGTTGTTTCCACATCTTTGCAATTGTGAATGTGCTGCAATAAACATTCTAGTGCAGTTTTTTTTTTTTTATAGAATGTCTTTTGTTCTTTTGAGTAGATGCCCAGTAATGGGATTGCTGGATCAAATGGTAGTTCTACCTGTATCTCTTTAAGATATCTCCATATTGCTTTCCACAGAGGCTGCACTAGTTTGCAGACCCACCAGCAGTGTATGAGTGTTCCTATCTCTCTGCATCCATGCCAACATTTATTGTTTTGGGACTTTTTGTTATTGTTTTTGGGCCATTCTCACTGGAGATTAAGTGATATGTCATTGTGGTTTTGATTTGCATTTCCTTGATGATTAGAGATGTTGAGCATTTTTTCATGTTTGTTGGCCTATTAGTCTATCTTCTTTTGAAAAGTTTCTTTTCATGTCCTTTGCCCATTTTTGATAGGGTTGTTTGATTTTTTCTTGCTGATTTTCCTGAGTTCTATATAGACTCTAGTTATCAGCCCTTTATTGGATGTGTAACACGTGCATATATATTTCCTCCTATTCTGTAGGTTGTCTGTTTGCTCTCGTGATAGTTTCCTTGGCTGTGCAGAAGCTTTTTAATTTGATCAGGTCCCGTTTATTTTTGTTGTTGCTGTGATTGCCTTTGGGGTCTTCTTCATAAATTCTTTGCCGAGGCCAGTGTCTATAAGACTTTTTCCAACATTTTCTTCTGGAATTCTTATAGTTTCATGCCTTAAGTTTAAGTCTGTTATTGGACATGGTTTTCTTTGTTCCTTGGACACAATTATAATAGTAAATTAAAGTCTGTGTCTGCTAAGTCCAAAATCTAGGCTTTCTCAGGGACATTTTGTGTTGGCTACTTTTTTGCTATAATACCTCCGGCTTCAGGTATGTTTTTCTTGTTGTTTATCTTGTTGCTGTTTATTTCTTTAGTAACCTTTCCTGAGCTGATTCTGTAGATTCTATATTCCTTCTAGTGTATGGCCACAAAGTTCTCTGATAGCCTTCTTTTTTAAATTCTTGTTGTTTGTTTTTTTTTTCTTGAGACAGAGTCTTGCTCTGTCGTCCGGGCTAGAGTGTGTGGCGTCCGGCTAGCTCATAGCAACCTCAAACTCCTGGGCTCAAGCAATCCTCCTGCCTCAGCTTCCTGAGTAGCTGGGAGTACAGGCGTGCGCCACCATGCCCAACTAATTTTTTCTATATATTTTTAGTTTTCCAGATAATTTCTTTCTATTTTTAGTAGAGATAGGGTCTCACTCTTGCTGAGGCTGGTCTTGAACTCCTGATCTTGAGCGATCCTCCTGCCTCGGCCTCCCAGAGTGCTAGGATTAGAGGCGTGAGCCACCACGCCCAGCCTAAGTTCTTGTTTTTATTTTTAATTTTAATACTGTCTCCCTAGGGATCATTCTTGGGTCAGTATAATTGAGTGGTGAACCAATGATTAGTTACAAAAAATTTCTTAAATACCCTATCTGTGTCTTCTACCCTTTGCCAGGGCGATCTGTGTAAGAAGGCATGCCTTCAAACTTCTGGCAGTTTATAGGGAAGTCTTAGCTTTCACTTCTTGCTTGTGCCAGGCTTCAAGGTCAGCCACTGGTGAGAGAACAGGACCTTGTCTTTTCCCAGATCTTAACTGGGCCACCTTTTAAGGATTATGTCAGAACTTTTTAAAATTTCCTCTAGTGTCATCTATTTCAAGATTTTCTTTTAAAGTCCTGCCCAAACTCTTGTTTGCCCAACTGAAATCATAGTCTCAGGTAGCTGCGATATTGCCACCAGATTGCTATTGTTTCAGTAGTACCCTGGGTATAGGGCTCCCTCTCCCCCACCCCCGGCACCCTATTCTCTGAACTCTGAGATCAAATACTCACAACACCCTGGGAATAGAGATGCTTGTTTATTTTGTTTAAATATTGACTGTGCTTTAGCGATGATGCTTTTAGTATAGTTCTAAAAGAGATACATCCTTTCTGTTGGTTGCCAGGCTGCCACCTTTTCACAGGTATAGTATCACTAAGCTGGGGAGGGAGGGGAGGTGGGAATTACCTAAAGCTGAAATGTCATAAACCCCATTGTCTTACCGAGGTTCAGTAGTTTCTCTTAGACAATTTTCAGTTTGTTCTGTGGCTTTAATTATCAGACTTTTGAATAAGTTTTTAGTTGTTTTGCCAGTATTTTTATTGCTTTTATGGGACAGTAAGTTGATGAAGATTCTTGCACCATCGTTCCAGAAGTCTGCCTCCACTAAGATTCTAAATATGTTAAAGAATAATGGCAAAACAGAGAGAAAAAAAAGAGGAGTCTCTTACAGAGAACTTACTACTTTTTCTTCCAGCTTTGTCTTTTTCCATCATTTTTATCTTTTCTATCCTACTCTTTTCTTTTTTTTTTTTATTTCAGCATATTACGGGGGTACAAATATTTAGGTTACACATATTGCCTTTGCCGCATCCAAGTTAGAGCTTCAAGCATGTCCATCCCCCAGACAGTACACACCGCAGCCATTAGTTGTGTATGTACCCATCCCTCCTCCCCCCACCACCCTCCTGACACCAGATGAATGTTATTACTATATATGCACCTAAGTGTCAATCAGTTAATACCAATTTGATGGTGAGTACATGTGGTGCTTGTTTTTCCATTCTTGTGATATTTCACTTAGTAGAATGACTGCCCTACTCTTTTCAAACCCCCATGGCTTTCTCTCTGTGAAGATTTAACATAATGAGAAAAGGCATTGGCATGTGGGCACACCTGGGCTCAATTACCAGCTCTGGAACAATAAACAAGATATTTACTTTTCTTTTAAGACTTAGTTTCTTCATATAAATTGGTGATGATGGCACCCATCCTCATATAGTCATGATGAAGATTAAATGAGAAAACATTTAACGTGCTTATACCAAACTGGGCATATACTAAGTGTACAATAAATTAATATAATATACTATTATTTATTATAATAATACTCTCTTTCTTGTTTCTCTCATAGTTCAACTGTTTTTCCTTTTACTGTCCTATCTTTATGACCCCTTATATAAAAACACTAATTACTTAATGGTTTTAGGAAAGTAACTTTTACAGAAAAAAAAGGAAAAGAGGATCACGTCCTCCCTTTCCTGTGTGATCTTAAGCAAATCATTTAGCCACTTTGAGCCTTAGTTTACTCATCTTTGAAAAGGAATAACAATGTATGCCTCTGGTAGATTTGGGGCTTGCTTTGACAATCAAATGTGTTGATGTATACTGTAGGCTTTGTATAGGCTTTGCAGTATATACCCCATACAAATATATGGTGTCTTTTGTCTGAAGAGAGAGTACGTGGTTGTTGTGTTGTACTCATAGGACTATTTTTTTTCTTCTCAAAAAATAAATACACAACATAAAATAATTTGCTTTTTATTGCTGGTACCATTTTCCCCCACTCCTTGGATTGAATAGATATTTTGCCATCTTTATTCATTATATTGCAAATGACATTTATTGTTCATCGGCTTTTTGTTTATAGTTTCCATTTAATTATTCAATTTTTGATCTAGGCTAAAACAGAAGAAAAGGCCATATATGAAAGGTGTGGCAGTAGAAATATGTATATGAACATAGCAGTAAATTCTCTTAAGAAGATAAAAGATCAAGGTAATTTCTTTTTGATTAATTGATAAGATGATTTGTGATTAGTGTTTTCTTCATTAGCAGAGTTGTTATTAGATTTTCAAAGGAATATATTTTTAAAATATTCACTTTAGTAGAATGTCCAAGTGGCACATTTGGTTGAAAATAACAGATAAGATTTTAAATTGAATGTATTACTATAACTTCATTGACAAGTTATCACTGAAATATTTAAATTTGTTTTTTGGTTATAAAATAAACTTGCTTCTATGTGGAATAGTATTTCTCAACCTCATTTTCATTATTGTCTCCCTAAGAAATCTTTTTAGACATTCTTTTTTCTAACACCTCCCCCTCCATAAAATTAGTACTAAGGAATAAGATTTGTGTAGGTTTTTTGACTAAGGGTATCATCTTTCATCCATGAATCTAGAATGTATGTTAACATCTAGATCTATATTATACTTTTTAATGCCTACATGAGATCCTGTTGTATAGAACCTATGCTATATATACATTCTTTTCTATAGAATTTATTAACATAATATAAATGAACCAAAGACATTTGGGTATTTAGAGTACTTACATTTTTTCTATCATAAATTCTGAATATACGTGTGAACTCTAACATTTTTCCTACCTGAGCACATGTATCCGTAGCATAAATTCTTATGCACAGAGAATCTAGGAACAAAGGTCTGCATGTTTGAAATCAGTAAATATTGGTAACTGCCTCCAAAAAGGGTTTGTCCGTTTACGTTCCCCTGCAATAAGGTAGAAGTATATATGTTCTCACATCTTGCCAAACATAAATCCTTTATTCTCTCAGAGTGCAAAGGTGTAGAACAAAAATGAAGTTAATCTTTTTTTTTTTAATTTATTGCTGGTGAAATTGAAGACTTTCATGTATTTTCTTTCTCTCTCATTTTTAATTCCCTATTTGCATGCCCCCCATACATACCTTCTTGTTGGCCTGTTTATCTGGGACAACCTTTGCATATCACCCTTCTAATTTGCTGCCAATACTTTCCTCAGTTTTTCATTTGTGCTTCAGCCTTATTTATGAAGTATTTATGACATAGACATTATTTTCAAAGTGTAATTGATCTCTTTTTGATTTCTGGGTTTTGTGTCATACTTTGAAAGACTATTCAAATCTCAAGAATATAAAAACTATCTATGATTTCTTTATGGCATTTTTATTTACAATACTTTAAATAGATTTAAATACATGTATTAAAATATTCAGGATCTGTTAGGCTAGTATTTTCATAGTAATCTAGCATTTCTTCCTTTTATATAGCACATAGAAATCAAACATGGAGGTCTAAGTACCTATTTTAAATATTCCCAGTGAAAATGGAAATGGTTTGCAAGTTGTTACAGTTATGGTAAATTATGATATAAAAGTCATTGACTCAGGGCTGGGCGCGGTGGCTCACGCCTGTAATCCTAGCACTCTGGGAGGCCGAGGCGGGCGGATTGTTTGAGCTCAGGAGTTCGAGACCAGCCTGAGCAAGAGCGAGACCCCGTCTCTACTAAAAATAGAAAGAAATTAATCGGACAACTAAAAATATATAGAAAAAATTAGCCGGGCATGGTGGCACATGCCTGTAATCCCAGCTACTTGGGAGGCTGAGGCAGTAGGATCACTTGAGCCCAGGAGTTTGAGGTTGCTGTGAGCTAGGCTAACTCCACGGCACTCACTGTAGCCAGGGCAACAGAGTGAGACTCTGTCTCAAAAAAAAAAAAAAAAAAAAATTGACTCAAATTTAAACATACTCTATCCAATATACAAAATATATTAGTTTGAGCCAATATGGAGTCCTGTCCTTTTTAGTAGTTCAGTAAATTTAACTTTTTTCCCAACTTGGAATTGCTTATGAAGATCTTTGGTCTTACATGTTGGGTACTTGTTTTAAGATAAAAATAAATATTTTATCGTGTTACTTAACTTTTTTAGGTTCTATATGTTTTATGAAACAGACAAAAATAATTCATTATTTTAAGAGAAAAGTTCTTATGTCTTTTAGTTGTGTCTGGAAGCAGTAATGACAAGACAGCTGGATTTAAAAATAATGAAAAGAAAAATGGTAAGCTTTCTATAATAATAATAGGCCCTTGTAATTGTTACCTTAAGGGGGAAGTAAATTTGGTATTATGCAAATAATAAAATGCTGTGTTTATGAAGGGTCAGCTGCATGCTGTGTATATTTGATTTTTTTTTAAAAATTAGTATAAATAGGAGGGAAAAGGATTTATATTTAAGCCATATTTGGATTGAATTTTCAACTATTTTTCTTTTTTGATAGTTAACATATATCCAGTCAGCAAGAGCAATGCTTCTCAAACTCTCAACTTTTACATGCGTTTGAATTACCTGGGAATCTTGTTAAAATGCAGAGTCTTATTCAGGCCTGGGAAGGACCTCAAACCCTGAATTTAAAACAAGCTCCCAGGAGCAAGAAGCTAGAGAAAGGGGTTATTTGAATTTGGTTGTATTTTGAACAAAAGCAAATGGTAGTGCTTCTCCTCTCAAAGTAGGTGCCTTTGGAACCTTCTAACACTTCTCACACAAAAGAACTTTTCCTTTTACAATACCATATACTAAAGAGTATCTAGCAAATTCTGCTAGAGTTTCTAATAAGAAATTAGAGAAAATTTTAAAAGAATCCATTAGAGTGAGGGAATCCAGATCTGAGTTAATGCTGTTGGAAATAGATCCTTGAACTTTAACTCTCTTGCCATGCGAGAATTGTCAATGTTTCCCTTTGCGGTCCATGCCCATAAGTTTTTGTGGTATCCTTATCTGACTGAGTATTAAGAATCACTAAGCATGACTTGGAACCAGAAGACCTGGGTCTGTGGATCGATTGTGTTGTGTAACCTTGATCATGTGTCCTCACTTTTATGAGCCTCATCTTCCTCATCTGTAGAAATGAAGTCAGTATACTTGTCTTTCTAAGTTAATGTAAAGTTTGAATCAGAATCCTATTCTGAATGTGCTTGAGCTAATCTGATGTGATTCTTACTTTCCCTGCTGTCACCCAAAGCATATCATGTCATGTGTAACGGGAACATATTGATCGTTTTGTTGTTGGATGACACATATGAAGACCCAGAATTGTTTTAGGCCACTACCCTACTTAACATTAATCAGAATCCAAGAATTTCAGATCTGAAAGGATTAGTAAATTCTAACCTTACCACTACGTAAAACGAAAAAATGCTACTTAAATTTTATTAGACAGCTTTTCTTCTTTTCTTAGGACTCACAGGAATTATTCTCTATAGACATCTGAAAGACTACCTTCTAACTGAAGAACAGTTACATGAACATAACTACCCTCAACCACACCCTGACAAACCAGGAAGTATTCTTTTAAACCCAGGAATGACAAAACCTCTTCTAAATGATGGTAAGTAGATGGGGCTGAAAATTACCGTTCCTATGTGCTAAGATTGGAACCCAAGGAGGCCCAGTGTTCTGATATTTTTAAGTGGAAATGAGATTTTTGGCTGGCATCATCCAACTGCCGATAGAAGCGTTAATGCATTTTATTTCATTTCACTTCATTTCCGTTATTTAAGTGCTTTTCTTTAAGTAATCTATTTTCTCTAAGTAATCTAAATCCGCAGAGCAACCATTTCAGGTCAGTACTGTTATTACACCAGCTACACAAATGAGGAAACTGCTGCTCAGAGAGGTCAAATAACTTGTCAAAAGTCACTGAGCAAATAGAGGGAGAGCCAGGATTTGAACCCAAGGAGTCCAACTTCAGAGCTCTTACTCTTAGCCACTATTCACGTATGTACGCCATGCCATGTCTTGAACACTGCATATACTATCATTACAAATTCTTATAAAAACATTTATAATTAGTCTTATTATTTTACGTTTTCTCCAAACACTAGGCATGGTTAATTAATATGTTCATCCTCAGAGAGAGAGAGAGAAAGTGTACACGCTTTTAACATCACAACTGTCAAACTTTAGGTTGATGATCAGAGTTTGAAATGCAGTTATAGAAATATTTTTCAGTGAATAGAAAATATTTCCCTTCATCTTTATATCTTTAGAACTTCTCCCTTGGGATTATCTTCACCATTTGCTTTACTGTGTTTGTTTTGCTTTTTGAAATCCCCTTGGTGGAAGGGAGTCTACTTACCAAGAACATGGGCTTGAAGGAGGAAGTCAAGCAAATCCAGGTTTTGGATAAGTCAGTCACTTAACCTCTCCTACCCTTGGTTTCCTCATTCTGAGTAGTGGGGATAATGGTAACTACCCCATCAGGTGGTTGTGAGAATCAATTGAAATAATGCATGTAATGTGCTTGGCATAGATCTTGCCTCATAATCTAATCTCATGACAGATACCCAAATAAGAGTTGCTGTCATCATCACCATCATCACCAGAACCAGTCTGAGGGTTATCGATAAAAAACAAATATTCATGAATACAGTCTAGCTAAAAGCCAGGGTATACTCCTAATAACTTAACAAACAGACAGATTACTATGGGAGACTATAGAAGGGATAAAATAATAAGAAGACATGGTTCCTATTTCAGTACCTATCAGAGACTGATCAAGATGGCTACGGTCAAATTGTGACACTAAAACCACAATTGTCCAGCATTGGGCTGACTCTGGAGATGGGCAGGGGAATGTCTGTCTGAGCAGCCACAGCTCTGGGGCGATAAGCATGCCACTTGGAAATACTCCTTTGAGTAATCCTGTAACTTCTCCTGTTGCTTTGTGATCATACCGGGTATGTGCTTGCTGCAGGATGGAGAATGCAAAGGCAAGGCTCCACTTTCAGGTCCATTTTTCTTCTCTCCCTCAACTAGTGATGCACAATTCTACTTCATGTTTTTTGTTTTAGCCTCTAAGAAGATCTGTTGTCGATGCGGGAAAATATATGGTGTGACTTCTTCAGGTAAACACAGTAGGGTTGAAGAATGTAACTACCACTTCCGCCCAGTGTTGAGTCATAAAGGCAAGTATTTGGTAGTTCCGTTTCATTTGTTTGACAAGCCAGTGCCAAGGCTGTTCAGAGAAAAGTGGGATAAAGTATTCAGTTCCATATGTTTGTTTAATACGGTCCAAGAAAGAGAAACTGTATCAACCTCAACATTTCAATTCCAGATATCTACTTCTGACCACCACTTACCTTACTCTTGCAGCTCATGGCTCAAAAACTCTCAGGATATGACAATTCTGTTTTTTTTTTTTTCTTTAACCTCAAGTCAGTCTGCTGCCTTCTGACCTCGCCCTCCTTTCTACATGCCGGCATTACAATAATTTCTTTCCTAATAGCTACAATAATTTCTTTCCTAATAGCTTCAATTCTTTGTAGGTGACCTTGATCAACCCTTCACTGAGAAGACAGAGCCTTTGGGAAGTAATGTCCTGCTCGTACCTCCACTAGATTCACCAACATCTATACCATCTGCCGCTTTCTGGAGCTGCGGTGGAGGAAACGTCCCTGTTCCTATCAAAGTTCCGTCCTGTGTGCTGTGTCCTGTCCTTTTGCACTAGTCAGGGACTCATCAGACTCCCCTTCCCTGGATCAGCTCGTTCAGTTACCCCTCTGCTGTCTCCCGGCCTGCTCTCATCTCTCCGTCGTCGGTTGCGCTTCATCGTTGCTTCAGTGTCGTCCACGCCAGCCGGCTTCACTCCCTCCACTCACTGCCGACACTCATACCAGTGACCTTGAGGCTGCCGGCTCTATCAGACCTGCTTCTGACTCACTTTGCTCATTCTTTCAGCTTTATCCCACCTCACAGCACTCTCCTCTCTCTGCATCTATAACAACTCACGCTTCTGCCTTTTTCCCTCCCTTTCTAGCCACTTCTTTTCAACCTCCTCTGCTGAATATTCCTCCTCAGAACGTCTAGTTGCAGAAATTCTCCGATCTTCCTTCCAGGAAACTTGTCTCTTCCTCCGCCCCTTCTCCCTGGACAAACTAGCCCTTTCTTGTGGCTCTAAATAGCAGGTAGCTGCTGTTGGCCCCTAAACGTGGATCTCTAAAGAAGGAAGAGTCTTCTGGACTCCAGGCTTTGCTGAACATCCCCCTGCCTGTTTATCTCCGTGTGGGTCCCCACGGGCACCTCAGCACGACCCGAGTGAAGATGGACCCTCGATCCCTCTCCCCACCCCTGGGTCTTCTCTAGCGCAGTGAATTCCCTACAGTCCGCTCAGGTGTAGTTCTTTCGGCTTCTGCTAAGGCCAAAAACCTGGCGCCACGGTCACTGCCTCCTTTCTGTGCTCCCTGTCACCTAGACAGTGCGCAAGTCCCATTTGTTCTACCTCAGAACCGTATCGGGACGTGTTTCCTCTGCACTCTGCCACGCGCGGGTCCACACCACCCTCGCCTGCCCTCAACCGCCGCCACGTCTCCTCCTCACTGTCACTGCTTCTGCTCTGCCCTCTCCTCTCCTCCCCCACCCTGGAATCGAATTTTCACCCAACACCCGCCGGAGTAAGTTTTTTTTTTCTTTTCTTTTTGCATCACATTTCTGCTGGCATCACTCTTTTACCTTAGCCAGAACTCATCAGTGACTTCGCCAGCCCTGCCTGGTGCGGCCCCCGCCCCCTCCTGCCCTCTCCCTCGTGCCCACTTCACACCACACGGGCAGCTTTCTGAAGCCGCCTTCTCGGCTTCTCACAGAACTGGCTCCTTCTTAACCTTTAGGTCTCTGTGTAAATGTCACCTCCGCAGGGTCCTTTCCCGACCCCACTTTATTATTAAATAAGGCCCCCTCCTCTGCTCCAGCACCCTGTCTCTTCCCTCCACAGCACCCATCTACATTTTGTAATGATTTGGTGATTTATTGTCTACCGTCTTCACGACTATTAGCTTTTGGAGGGACTGTCCTACTTTTTTTCTCCCCAGCGTTTAGCCCAGTACCTGACACACATAGGCCGTAATAAGTATTTGGAGTGACAGTGCATGGTTGAATTACTTACGTAGGTATGGACATAAGTCTGGATGATATTGTAATAAACGTTATGAAAAGACAAAGGCAGGGGAAAGGAAATAGAGGGGAATGTGGGACAGTACGTGACTAAATAATGTAGTAAAGTAAATCAGACAAGTTTGACCTGTCTTTAAAGCATGGAGGTCTTAGTTTGGGGGAGTGGGGGACCATGGATTCCAAAGAAGAAGAAGGAAAGACACTGAGGAAGAATAAGTATAGCAGACAAACCAGTTGGGCTGACAGGACCCTACAGTGTAGTGAGTAGAATGGGGACTTTGGAGCCAGCAGACCTGAGATTCTGGGCTGTTTTGCTGCCTGCTTTCTTTGGGCAAGTTATTAATACTTCTGTGCCCTGAGCTTTTGTTACACATTCATAGAAAGGGCTTTGTTTGGCAATTCAGCAACCGCTGCGTCACATCTCTGGCATATAATGCACGCCCTGTTAATGCCAGTCCTCTGCCTCCTTTCTCATCACAGGAGAAGGTAAGATAAGGATGTGGGATGCCAAGAGTGGATGGGTAATGTCAGGTTGGTTAAGCAAGAGCCTTCAGTACCAGCCTGAGAAATTTGATGTGATCCGTAATGTGCAAGTGAACTTGAGGAACTGCAATACTTGAGGAAAGTGATATAATGAAAATGTACTTTGGGAGGATCAGCCTAACCACATTTTCTAGAAAAACTAGGACAGAAACCACTGGAGGCAGAGGGCTTTGTTAAGGAGCCGTTGGGAGAACATCACCTAGGGCCAGAGGGAGGATGGGTTCAGGACGGAGAAGAATATAGACGAGATGGATGATGGCAGTGGGCTGAGAAAAGATGCAGAAAGGTTTGGGACTGTTGCAGTGAAGAATGTGCACAGTGCCTGGCCAAGAATGCAAAAGAAGAGGGCAATCTGGACTTGGGAGGTGCAGCCAAGGTTGGAGCCAACATCTGTGTTGTGGCCTCAGTCTACATAATGGGGATTTTTCTTGGGTTTGATCAAAAACTTGGATACAGGAAGGGAAAAGGTGGTAGTTGCGGCCCATCATCTAGAGGATTCCTGCAGAAAGAAGAGGTCAGGCAGGAGGAGTTGTTGTTGAGAGCCTGGTTGGAGTGGTTTGACTCTGGAGGCAAAGCCAGATAAAGAAAGGGTGGGGGGAGCTGGTGAGCCAGGGCAGATGATGTGGGAAAGAGGACAAAAAGGTGTTCACAATATTCACTATCAAAGCACGGCCCCTGAGCATTCTGCTTACAGGAGTAGATTTTTCCTGTTCATTATGTGATACCTGAAGACGTAACTGTGAAGAGTGCTAGCTTTTGAATACTTGCACAGTAGGGTCCTTAAAGGTCTTTGAGGGACAAGCTCTTGGGAGTTAGCCACCCTGCCTTGTAAAGCTTGCTTGTTTTGATTTTTGTTTTTTGGTTGGTTTGCAGTCCTCAGGGGCTTAGAATCTCGCTACAGCTGTTGCGGAGGTGTCCTTGGATCCCCCGGGTGTCAGGTCGCCAAGGTAGGACTTGTCACCCAGAATGCTGCTTGTGTCAGAAGCTGTGTTGCAGCCTCTAGTGCAGACCTGGGTGATCAATAAGCATTTGAAAAAATTAATTTACTAATTTTCATTGGATGAAATTTTTATGAGCTTAATTGCACTTACATAGAGTAATTTATTTGACCATGTTTGTTTTCAGCTTCATGTTCATGACCAAAAAGAAAACCTAGAAGGCTTTGTGAAGACTTTTGTCAAGGTCCCACCTGCTGATGGTAATTACGGTGTGTTTGCACTAAATTGTGAGATGGTACGTTGGTTTTATATTTTACCTTATTGAAGTAATTATAACCTAATGATTGTACAGCACTCTGTCTGGTCTAAAGCTCTGCAGGGCCTTAGCTCTCCATCACGCATAACTCTGCAATGTTTATTCACACATTTTTAGATGAAGCAACTGAGGCTGAAAAGAGTTAGGTGACTCGGCCAAGTTCATGCACCTAATACGTGATGGAACCAGGAATTGTCCTATGAGTCTCATTTATTTATTAAATTTTCTTTATATACAATCAGTGGTTCTACTCTTCAAATTGCTGAAATTATATGAGTGGAAAATGTTATCAGTGTGTCTGTTATCCCAAAATCAGCATAAAAGCTTCAATAAATGCTTGTTAAAATATTGTTCATAGAGACAGTAAAACCTTTATAGGGATTTATTTTCCTTTATATGAGAATCAATACCAAAAGGAAAAAGAAGCAGAATTTTGAATTACAAGACCCCCTAGATGCTCTAAGCCAGTGGTCCCCAAGCTTTTTGGCTCCAGGGACCAGTTTCATGGAAGACAATTTTTCCACAGACCAGGGGTCAGGGCGATGGTTTGGGGATGATTCAAGTGCATTACATTTATTGTGCAATCAAACCTCTCTGCTAATGATAATCTGTATTTACAGCCGCTCCCCAGCGCTAGCATCACTGCCTCAGCTCCACCATAGGTCATCAGGCATTAGATTCTCAAAAGGAATGTGCAACCTAGATCCTGTGCGTGAGCAATTTACAGTGGGGTCCCATCTCCTATGAGAATCTAATGCTGCCGCTGATCTCACAGGAGGCGGAGCTCAGATGGTGATGCGAGCAATAGGGAGCGACTGTAAATACAGCTGAAGCTTCGCTGGCTTGCCTGCGCTCACCTCCTGCTGTGCGGCCTGGTTCCCAACAGGCCACAGTACTGGTCTGCGGCCTGGGGGTTGGGGACCACAGCTCTAAGCTATAAATTACGAGGTTGGTAATAACAACCCCACAGTGATTGTGAGAATCAAATATGCTAAAATACGGGAAGTGTTTTGTATATGACAAACAGCATGCGAATAGTCATCTTTAACAAAACATGTAATTTTTATTCACTATAGTATATTTGGAAAACAGATTTGTAGGGTTTACTTATATTAAATAATAAAGGCAGAGGACAGTGTTCAGTTTTCAAACTTACATCTTTAACTGGAAACAGTATATACCGGTCCTGGCTTGGAAATCAAATATCATTGCCATATTATCTTTTATATAGCTATAGTAAGGATTTTCTTTTTTTCATTCAACAAGGTCTATCATTGTATTGTCCAACAGAGTAGCCACTAGCCACATGTAGCTATTTAAATTAATTAAAATTAAATAAAGTTAAAAATTTGATTCCTCACTTGCACTAGCCATATTTCAGATGCTAAATAGCTACACATGGCTGGTGGCTACTCTGTTGGACAGCACGGAAATAGAGCATTTTATCATCACAGAAGGCTCTATCAGGTTAGTGCTGGTCTCTAATGAAAATAATTGTAAAAGCTAAGCCAAGAAAATGAAATAACTTTATTAGCAGAAATGCTACTAACAGAGAAAAAAATTAAAGCTTGGAATGTCTTTTACATGCTTGTCAGATCCACTGACTGGCCTTTGTTAGCAAAACTGGATGATATGATTAAGTTGTGTGTTCTAGTTAGAAATATTCCTTTAAGATATCTCACATGTTAAAATGTGTTTACTCAATATGATATATAAATTCATTATTTCTCCTTTAATAGTGCTATACGGCCAAAGGCTTGGAACTTACTAGAGTGACAGTGGTCGATTCTAGCCTCCAGGTGGTCTATGATACATTCGTGAAACCAGATGAAGAAGTCATTGACTACAACACTAGGTGGGCATTTTTTGAAGGGGGTTTTTGAGACTAGAGAACATTCAACACATCGTTTATGTGAAGTTTTAGTTTGGATACCTTTATTGGAATCAGCTTCAGAACATGAGTTAGATACTATTTTCCTTTAATTCATTCATTTGTGTAAAACATTCATATTTTACTGAGTACCTATTAAAATTATGCAGAGCTGCACCAGGCCTTGGGCTATAACTCTAAATAAAAGACAAGGCCTCAGCCCTCATGGTGCTCAGCGTGGTGGGTAGGAGGCTAAAGAAACAGGCAAAATAGTGATAAGAATAGATAAATTATTTTATCTGTTCATTCATTCAATTATTCATCAGTTTCTTCTCAAAATACTTTATTTATCATTCCTGCGAGGTAAAAACTTCTGTAATCCTGTAGACATGACCGCAAGTATATGTAGCTTTGTTGTGGCATACAGAATAACTGTTGAGTGCACATTCAATTTTATTAATCATTATTACTAAAGTATGACACATTTTCAATTCTAACTCAAAGCTAACTTGAGATAGTGTAATATAGATGTGCCTTTAATTTTTAAAAGCTTCATATGAAACACCAATGACATCATTGACCAATTTTAAATTGGGTTTTCTAAAGGCGTATGATCCATATGATGTGATGTATTTGCATATTTATTTAAATATGAAGTGGAAGACACCAGTCTTGTCATAGAGTGAACATTTAGAAGTAATTATTGGTATAATTGTATTTATTATTCAATTTTCTCTAAATAAAAAACTCTAATGGCACTTAAAATATGAATTGCTCATATAAATAAATATTACTTGTACATACACATACACACATGTATACACATGTGTATTTATATGGTACACAAAAAAGCAAGGTGATCATAGAGAAGTTGTTTTGGTGATAAATGTTGAGAATAATTATAGAGAATTCTGTGAAGAATTTTTTTTAACCTAAACTTCCTCAAAGTTTAGAAAAATGGTTGTATTTATAAACATTCAATGAAGATAGCTGTTATCAAAAAATGCATTTTGCATGTGAATCCCTCTTTTAACTCCATTTGATTTTTTTCCCCCACTCACCTTGGCCATATCCTAATATCTCCATCTATTGCACTCTTTTTGGTTCTTATTCTTTTAAGAGTTTAGTAGGATCTTCCCTAATTCCTTTTTTTTGGGGAACAAATCAAGAAATACTTTGGTAATTATTGATATTCATAATGGCAAAATGAGAACCAAAAGGCTTACATTATAAGTGAAAGAAACTTTGAATCTTAAAAAACTTCAAATGCATTCAATCCATTGCATCCTGTAGAAAATATTTTAAAATAAACTCATATATTCCATCCATGATAAATTCCCCTTCATTCAAATATTTGATTAACCATGTATCATATTCCCTAGCTAAAGCTCCCTAACTACTGGAGCCAAGTATCTTTGATTCCTTACAGAAGATAATAGCACCATAAAATTTAAGTTAAAAATATTTTTGCAGCATTTTTAGTGGTAGCTGTGTTACTGAACATTTATTTAGTATGTGCTTCACAAAAGCCACTAAAGTAGTCACTTTCCTGCATGCATTTTCATTGGGTCCTCATAAATCAGTAAGTTGGTAATTATCTGTACTTTATAGATGAGCAGACTGAGACCAGAAGGTTAAGTAACTTGCTAAAAATAATATATAGTAAGTAACTGGCATAGTCATAGCATAGTTCAAACCCAGGTTGTCTGGACTCTGCCTAGGGTTCCATTTGCTCTTCCATGTTACTCACATTTCATCTTTAGGCTTAGGCTACTTAACTGTATTTGATAAAACTCAGATTATGCAAAAACAGAGTTACCAACGTAACCTAGCAGAGGCGTAGTTGACAGTCATGCAAGTTAAGATCTTTGTTTTATTGAGCTGTTTGTCACAATGGGGCAATAATGTGTTCTAACTATAAGTGATGAAATTCACTGAATTATATTCTTATATGCATTATGTGTCTCTTGGGGTAGGTTTTCTGGTGTGGTGGAAGATGATTTGAAGAACACAACAACATCAATTCGTGATGTCCAAGCCGTCTTGTTGAACCTGTTTAGTGCTGACACTATAATAATTGGACACAGCTTTGCATATAGTCTGTATGCTCTTAAGGTAAATAATTACAGGCCAACATATATTTTTGCAAAAAATATTTTTTATTAATATATGTGTTAAGATAGTAGTCATTATCATTGTGTTACAATTGATACTTGATTTGCCCTATTAATCAAGAAAACAAGAATTATTGGCTGTGCTGACAATGTAGGCTAACTACCACAGGCCAGAAGCAGTATGAGACAGCTCACATCATTTGGCTAATCAAGATCAGAAAGAATAAACCATCAATTATGGTAAAACAAAAACCATTGTTTTGACAAAATTTCTTTAATATTCAAATGAATGAGACTAAGTTTATCCAACAGATTATTTTATTCACATACTTAATGGTCCTTTTTCATATTAAATCAGGTAGGCTTA
Organism: Propithecus coquereli; assembly: GCF_000956105.1. NCBI lineage: Eukaryota > Metazoa > Chordata > Mammalia > Primates > Indriidae > Propithecus > Propithecus coquereli. The sequence continues at coordinate 4,779,543 of NW_012134525.1, read as the reverse complement.
TAGGTAAGCTCAAAATCTAATGTTATGTTCATTTTCTTGGCATGATAAACTTGAAAACCTTTCCTTAATATGCCCCAGTTTAAAATTGTCTGTTCTTTGCTCTGTTGTCTAGAATGGTCCAGTAAACTATGGCCCATGATTTGGCCACCTGTTTTTCATACTAGAGATATTTATGATAGAAATATATAGCTATAGATAGACATTTCATACTGGATGTATATATATCCAGTATGGTAGATGCTCAGTGCATATGGCTGGTGAGCACTTGAAAAGTATCTAATGTGACTGAGGAAATGAATTTTTAATTCTGTTTAATTTAAATTTAAACAGCTGCATGTGGCTTATGGCTACCACATTGCGCAGCGCAGCTCTAGAACTTTGAAGACCTTTACTGAGTATTTGTCTCAGCCACGCCTAGGACTTGCCTTCATATGGAGAAGGGTTATCTGTTCTTTAGTGCAAGACTCCAAGTAAGGCCATTTAATATTCATAGGTGAATGTCAGCCTTCTTCTTTATAAGGCTAGTGTCCAAGGTATAGGATATTTGTTTCAGAGAGCAGCTCTGTCCCTGCCTGTGACAGATAAGCTGGAATGTGCTTCCACCCAGACCTCACCAAACTGTGGGAAAAGACACTGGGGACGTAGCAAGTTTCCATAAGAAAGCTCTTCACAGGGATGTCTTCCTGTCACCCCAGAGATAACACTTCCCAAACTGGACCTCTCACTGTGACTTTCCTGTCTCTGGTTTCTCAGAAACCATTCTCTTCTGCCTATCCCTCAGAGCAGAAAATTTCAAACCGTCAATTTCTTCATTCCTTGGAATCAGTCTGTTTCTTCCACCCAGATGCCTCATGGATCTTCCTATTTTTCTCTCTCTACTGCCACTTTCTTTTAGTGTCATCTTCTCAGGGAACCCTCCCTTGTCCCCCAAGCTGATTTTTCTCTGTTCCCACTCCTATTTCACTTTCCCCCACTACTCTAAAGATCCCTGAGGGCAGGGACACTCTGCTGCCTGTGCTAGGACAGAGTCTGCTGTCACCCAAGTGGTGTCTGCTGAGGGAGGTCCTCAGTCCCTCCTCCTGCCCAAGGGCTGCAGCAGTTTCCACCGTGTTTCTCCCCCTGTGTTCCCTACACGGTATCCCGCAGGCAGAAATGGGTGCTTAGCATGGAGGCTGATATGTTAAATGAGAATTTAAAGTGGTATATCAAGCAAGGCATAGTAGGTGTTCAATGCTAAATTTCTGACTCCTCATTTCTCAATCTGTCAACTACTCTTGTCCTCTGGCTATTCTTCAAATGCTTCTTTTAAAATATGGCTCTCCTAATGAGGAATCCAAACTGGTACCTGACTTTCCGGGTTCTCAAGTTATCTGACCCTTCTCCTCCCAAGGCTATTCTATCACATTTTATATTTTATCAAACTTCAGTGAAACTTTAGTAAGCTTCTTCCATGTGTAAGCACAGGGGATTTGGAACTGGAGAGGACTGAGCTCTGGTCCGTGCCTCCTCCCAGAGGCAGACTGGCAACCACTGAAATGTGATATGGCACGTGCCGAATTGGGGTGTGCCCCTCCCCACTGAGTCACAAGGTAGCAGAGCCTGGCTCTCCAGTCACCCCAAGTCCTTGTGGGAACCTCTCTGCACTCAAGCTGCCCCCGACCCTGCATGATGGTACTCTCTCCATAGGAAAGTGTGGACTCTGAAATCAGACTATTTAGGTTTTATTTCTTTCAGCTTTACTAACTTAGCTTAGGCAAATTTCTTAGCCTCTCAAAGCCTCAATTTCCTTGACTATGAAAAAGGACAATAAAAATACCTGCCTCATTAGGTTACTCTGCAAAGTATAGTGAGATAATCTATGTAAAGTGCTTGGTCCCGTAACTGACACGTAACTGCTCCATGTTACCTGCTAATGTAATAGGTGTTGTTGCTACTCTAATTGTTGCGATAAGCATCCTTATTTTTTGCCAAGGGATTCTGATAAGTTTTTCCCTTTTATTTGACAGTTAATTCATTCTTCACTTGTGGACACTTCAGTTATGTTTCCTCATCGGCTAGGCTTGCCTCACAAAAGATCCCTTAGGAATCTAGTGGCTGAATACCTGCAGAGAATCATCCAGGATGATGGTAAGAGCCCATTTGCTCGTGAATAATATCAGTATCCTCCATCTGACAAGACTGAACAAACCGTGAGATCCGTAGCAAAGATTTGCTGTCTGAAATGCTTAGGGTAGGATATCAGATTCTTCTCTACGGATTCTCTTCCATGGTGGAGAATCCTAAAGCATCGCTTGTGCTTGCGTAAAAAGCATTACACGCCCACTGCCTGGAACAGTCCTGGATGTTCCATATGAGTCAAAACAGCAGTTTCACTGAGAACAGTGGTCAGATCCTTGTGCCTGGCCCCTGAATTCATGCACAGAACTTTTGCTGATATGGAGGTCTGATCCCATTCTAAATTTTGATGTGTACCTCTTTTCATTTGTGCTTTTCATTAATCCAAATGAGGTTGTTTCTACAATTGACTGAGTTCAGGTTATCTTACTAAGGGTAAATTGTGTGTGTGTGTGTGTGTATTTGTGTTTTGTATTATAGCAAGTATAATTCAGTAGATTCATTATATGTACACTTGCTTTGTAACAGATTGGTATATCTTTTTCTCAGAACTGTTTTTCTATTTTTGCTTTTTCTGATGAATTATACACAATATTAAACAAGTTAATCAAGTACAAGTACAGCCACCAATTACCTGTTAGTGGCATTAGCATCTGCACAATTTACCAGTGTCTGGCTCAGAGTGGAGAATATATATTCATGCGTACCTGTTTGGCCCTTCCTATGCACAAATAGTAGAGCAAGTTAATTTTAAGTGTATTGAAATTATGCTATTAATATAATGCTATATGTTTCTGAAGATACTCTTCTGATCATGCCATTAATTGTACAAAATGCAGGTTTCATTCTACGATACACTGATATTTTGTAGAGGGTCTTTCATTGACATTATCTGCTTTAAGAATATTCATATTTCAGAAGTTTTTCCCACAAAGTTCTATTATAAAATTTATAATGCCTTCTATTGAAAAGTCTTGAACCATAGACATAAAAATATCTCGGTTAACAAAATAACTTATTTTAAAAATCTTCTAAAGGTTAACATGGTATCATAGTTTTCTCAGAGTAATACACAAGTAAAGAAATGAAAAACATTATGCCAATTTAGAAACATTGACCATACGAGTTTTCTCACCTAATCTCAGATATCATTTATTATTCTAACCAAAAACTATAGGCTTTATATTTTGGGTAAAATATCTACTTTTTAAAACCATGTAGCCTTGTGTCTGGGGTCATTCTTTTGTTTAGAGATGTGTACTTTTTCTAGCATTCCACATTTCTGGCTTCTAGCCAAATCTGTGTCCTTTAGTGATACCTGCTCCTTTGTTATTATACCTCCCTGGAAAAGAGGTACACAGCTGAGGTGGCAGTGGGCCATCTAGTCACTGCAAGGTAGTGACAGTGTGACAAGACATACTACATAGAAAAAGAGCAATGTTTGTCAACATAGTCGATTTATGTAAAAGATTTATAAAGCAACCATTGGGGTTTGTATTAGGTGTTAATTATATTTTGGTAGGTTGGCGTGTTAACTTTGTTAACAAGCATAACTGAAGGCTTCATTTTGAGAACATGTGTAGGTAACATCACAGATATAGTCATCTTATGTCTAACACTTTTTTTTTTTTTTTTAAATATTCTTTACTATTTGGAGATCACGAGTCTAGTGAAAATGCAAAAGCTTGCATGGAACTGGTCCTTTGGAAGGTAAAAGAAGACCTGAAAGGAAAGAAGTAGTCACTTTACTCAAGAACATCTTTATTGTCTGTGTTGCTGTGTCAGTGACTTCTCTGGCCCCTACTGCTGGCAGTAGAGTTTGGTCTGGAATGGTCTGGAATGGCCTGGGGTTTCTTGACACTTCAGAGAGAGAAAGAGGAGGGAAAGTGCTGTTGAGATTTATTTATTACATTTTAAAGGTTAAATTTCTACAATACTTTCTCAAGTTGGGTCAGGGGCCAGAGGGAAGGGATGGTGAGGAATTAAGTTGGTTTGAATTTTCAAGTCATCCTCTAAGTAATGTGCTTCATTTTGTGAATAACAATGGACGATGGTTTAGATTCGAAGTAGTAAGTCTGTGACTTTCACAAAGGTCATTTCTCAGATTACCTACTTTTCTTTTTCTGTAGATACTAAAACCATCCTACTGCTTGGAGTTAAAAACATCTTTACCTAACGAAATTATAACAGTTTCCTTTAGATCTTCTATGCATAAATAGAAGTAGAGATTTTTTTTTCTCTCATAAAATATATGAAAGTAAATGTAAAATTTTCAGTTTACTCTGTTGTCATAAAGGTTTGGTCATTTGGCTATTGTGTAATGTGTTTTTATTTGAACTGATGTACTGTTACTTGATTTTAATTCGTATCAACAACTCACTGATATTTTTTAAGGCAGTGTCATATGGATCTTTTAAGTGTACAAAGTTCTAATCTGTATCCCCAACCTCTGAATTGTCTAATCTCTTTGAGGGGTTAGTTCGTTCATTCTTAATTGCTTTTGGATACTGTAGAAACTAGCCTGTGGAAACTACATGCCTTTATTCAGTTTGTCTTGTTTACCTCTGATAAAAGTCCACGAGTCTTCAATGTTAATGCTGCTAACATGCTATAAAACTACAAAAATTTCTTTGCCAATGGGGTAGACAAGTCACAGAATAATCAGTAGTATGGCCTCCGTGGCAGAAGTGAATTAGTTGCCTCCTAAAATCAGACGAGATCAGACATGTTCCGAGTGATATGGGCTTAGACAGATTAGTTCCCTTCTGATAATTGATTGTGATGATATACCCTCAATAAATGTACCTCAAGTTTGCTGCCTTGGTATTTTGAATTTACAATTAAATCTTAACTGTCACTGAGTAACTTTTTCTTGCTATCCCAAGTGCTCCTTAGGTATCTCTTGTATACCTGATGTAAAACAACCTCATTATGGTATATTATTTTAAATGGCGTATAATCAGGAAGGTCTGTTATGGGAGGAGAAAAACCTGTTAATCACGCAAAGTCATATGCACAATTTGAAGACGTTACCTACATTTTCAGATCGTCCTTGCTCTTGTTCAGTCCCATATATGTGCAAACCAAGAGTTGACAAGAGTGTCTCCACAACAATTGAGTAAAAAGCAAAAGGAATGATTTTATGTATATATTT
>NW_012134525.1:4754319-4756289 GCF_000956105.1 Propithecus coquereli | reverse complement strand
GGTGCTGTTTTTGGGTCCTGTAGCTAGCTCTTATTCCTCTAGAGAGGCCCTCTTGTGCCTCGAGTGGTGGGTGGGGCCTTGGGATTTCCAGGTGTGTCCTTATTCTCCCCCTCAGTGGGAGGAGTGAGTCTGGGTGGGGCTGGGTTTGGCAAGCCTTCCCTCAGGCTCCACAACTGCTGCTAGCAGGAATCAACTTCTGCTCTTTGTTTCTGTGCAGAGCTGCCAGGAGGGGCTGGAATGGCTCCACTCAGCTGAAAGTCTGGGCTTGGGGGCTGGGGCTGCCCAAGACCTGCACTCTGGAGCAGATCTCGCTCTCCTCCACTCTCCCCCACTCCGTAGCCTCTCCCAGGCCTGTGCCAGCAAGCAGGACCTCAGGCCCATGGATCACCCCTGGCTGCGACGTGGGCCATGGGCGGGAGGTTCCCTACTCAGGATCGTAGCCTGAGCTGTCCTTATTCTCCCCCTCAGTGGGCGCAGGACTGGGAGTGAGTCTGGGTGGGGCTGGGTTGGATAAGCCTGCCCTCAGGCTCCACAGCTGCTGTTAGCAGGAGTCAAAGTTCTGCTCTTTGTTTCTGTGCTGAGCTGCCGGGAGGGGCTGAAATGGCTCCACTCAGCTTAAAGTCTGGGCTTCGGGGGTGGGGCTGTCCAAGACCCACACTCTGGAGCAGGTCTCCCTCCCCTCCAGTCTCCCCCTCTCCGTGTCCTCTCTCAGGCCTCTGCCAGCAAGCGGGACCTCAGGCCGATGGATCTCCCCTGGCTGTGACTTGGGCTGGGAGGTTCCCTACCCAGGATTGTAGCCTGAGCTGGGTGCACAGCCCTCTTTTAGGAGGAGGGTTGCCGGTCAGGCACACTGATCTGCCCCTGAAGGCACACACTCCTCAGTAGGCTCTTTTGCAGATCTCTCCTCCGTGCCCCAGGACAGTGCGATCGTGACCTGAGTGTACGGGGTCTGGTCTGCAGGCCTGTTCCCTGGGCCCTGGAGATCAATCCCTGACCCTGCCAGGGGGAGAGGTGCTGGTCTTGAATCACCTACAGGGCGCCCAAGCTGGATCGATTTCATTCCACCTCGGGATTTGCCTCCCTCTCCTGGAGTCCCCAGGCAAGTAGCACCTGGGAGGGCTGGCGGGTAGGGAGCTCGCAGTCTGAGTACCCCTCAGTCTGCTGTAGGGCCCCAAAAGGAAAGGTCCCGTTCCTTGGAGATGCCTCCATGTGACAGCTAAATTGTCTCTCTGGGCACGCACGGGTAGGGAGGGGGAAGGAGAGAATGGAGCACAATGGCATCTGCCACTAGGCTCGGGTCTGCGCCCGGGGAGGTGCCCCAAGGGGGCTGGGAGCCCAGTGCTGAGTCCGCAAGAGGCCACTGCTCACTGGCGGCAGCCGTCTCTGGGCTGGTGCCGGCAGGTCTCTCCAGCCGCTCAGGAGCCCACCAGCAGTCCGAGCTGCAAGGGAGGGGGAAGTTAACCGCTCCACCTACCCTTGTCGCTGGTCTCCAAGCCTCTCGGGACCTTTCTCCTTCCAGTTCTCCTCCGCGACGTCTTCCCGTGGAGTCTCCTGTAGTTTCAGGCACCTTTCCTTCTGACCCTCACCTGACCTATGTTTCTCTGCTAGCTTATTTTTTTCTCTTTCTTCTAAAATTTGTCTTTTTTACAGAGACACTCTGACTGGCGGCTTGTCTCATCTGCCATCTTGGCTCCTCCCTCAACAAGTAAAAATTTTATGGCGTACAATGTGTACATGTGGAATGGCTAAATCAAGCTGTTTAAATATGCATTACCTCATATACTTTTTGTGGTGATAACACTGGAAAATTGCTAGGAGAGTAGATTTTAAGTATATAATATATTGTTATTAAGTGTAATCACCATGATGTACAGTAGATCTCCTGAACTTATTCCTCGTATCTAACTAAAATTTCGTATCCTTTGACCAACATCTCTAATCCCCCTCATCTCCCAGCCTCTGGTAACTAC
>NW_012134525.1:4744198-4744789 GCF_000956105.1 Propithecus coquereli | reverse complement strand
ATTTTCCTCTCTTGCTATCCTCCTTTATGATTAAATGATTTTTCTCTAGTGATATACTTTGATTTTTACTGTTTATCTTTTGTGTATGTACTATGTATTTTTGCTTTGTGGTTACCATGTGGCTTACCTAAAACATCTTGTCGTTATTAACAGGCTACTTTAAGCTGATAACTTAAATTTGATTGCATGAAATAACTACATTTTTACTCTACCCCCCAACATTTTATGTTTTGATGTCACAATTTACATATTTTCACATTGTATATCCCTTAACAAATGATTATAGCTATTACTATAATATTTGTAATAATTTTGTCTTTTAACATTCATAGTAAAGATGTAAATGATTTACACATGACCATTACAGTATTATTCTGAATTTGACTATGTACTTTTACGAGTGAGTATCATATTTTCATGTCATTAATTAGCATCCTTTTCTTTCAGCTTGAAGAACTCCCTTCAGCATTTCTTGTAAGATAGGTCTAGTGGTGATGAATTCCCTCAGCTTTTGTCTGGAAAAGTCTTTATATCTTCATTTCTGAAGGACAACTTTACCAGATACAGAATTCTTGACTGGCAGGGTTTTAT
>NW_012134525.1:4743646-4744148 GCF_000956105.1 Propithecus coquereli | reverse complement strand
AAATCAAACGACCCTATCAAAAAGTGGGCAAAGGACATGAACAGAAACTTTTCAAAAGAAGACAGAATAATGGTCAAAAAACATATGAAAAAATGATTGGCGATTTTTTACTTTCCTATACCTGAATACTTATATCTTTACCAAGATTTGGGAAGTTTTATGTTATTATTTCTTTAAATAAGCTTTCTACCCCTTTGTCTCTGTCTTCTTTTGTTTGAACTCATAACTTGAACATTTGCTTTTTTTGATGCTCAGAAATCCTGTAAGCTTTGTTCATTACTTTTCATTCTTTTATCTTTTTTCTCCCATGAGTGTATATTTTTAAATAACATGTCTTTGAGTTCACAGGTTCTTTTTTTTTTTTTTTCATGTCTCTATGTCATCTTTTGGTAACTCTTGAAATATTTCAAACTTTTTTTTTCTTTTTCTTTTATTTCAGCATATTATGGGGGTACAGATGTTTAGGTTACGTATGTTGCCCTTGGTCCCCCCCCCAAGTCCG
>NW_012134525.1:4731788-4732251 GCF_000956105.1 Propithecus coquereli | reverse complement strand
TTCTTTCCTCTGCATGATCCATTCTGTTCTTGAGGCTTTCCATTGTATTTTGAAGTTCCCTGAATTCCTCCTTCATTGACAAAATTTCTGTTTGGTTTTTCCTTAATATTTCAATTTCTTTCGAAAATTTTTCATTCATTCCCTGGATTGTTCTCGTGGTTTCTTTATGTTGGGATTCTATTTTCTCTTCTATTCCATTCAGTTTCCTTACAATCCATAATCGGAATTCTTCCTCTGTCAGCTTAATTGTATCCTGTTCATTGGTATCTGTTGGTGGAGATCGAATATTTTCTTTTGGAGGTGGCTTTTCTTTCTGGTCTTTCATGTTTCCTGTGTTCTTTTGTTGATTCTTTCTCATCGGACTACTTTGTCAAGGACTGGATGTGCTCTGACTGGTTTATGGACTTAATTTTGGGGCTCCAAAGGGAAGGTCTTTGGCAGAGCTGAAGAGATGTTCCCTGGT
>NW_012134525.1:4691121-4730297 GCF_000956105.1 Propithecus coquereli | reverse complement strand
TCCCGGATCACAGTTCTATAAGCAATCTCCCTCAGTTCACTCTCAGTTCCCCGTCATTTTGCAGACAGCGCCAGCGACTGCGTGGAACAGGGCCGCCGGAGACCGCCTGGAAACTCAGCAGCAATATCGCTTTTTATCTCTTTTCAGCCCTTTCGGAGGCAGGGCTTGAGTCTGCGGCTGCGACAGACTCCGCAGATTCGGGAAAAAAAGTGGCTGCGCGCGCCTCTCCTCGCAGGGCGCGACCAGCTCTGCCGCAGCGGCAGCAGCTATGACTCAGGCAGATGCCCAGGCAACAAGTCCCCGCAGTCGGAGGCTTTGGGGTCCCCGAATTGCAGCTGCCCACCCCCTGCTAGTCAGCGCTGAAGCCGACTGCACCGGGAGGGCATCCGGAGCCAGGGTCCGCCCTTGCGTATTCCCAGGGTTGCGTCCCAGGGCCGCCTGCCGAGTCCACCGCGCGCCCTACCCACGGCAACTCTGGACCGATCCGCGGGAGAACTCTGTGCTGTGTCCCTCCCAGCACCCACGGAACTTTCAGCAATTTCTGCGGGTAGAGCCTCCTTTATGGAGTTCCCCTCCCCAGATTCAGTCCCAGCTGTCTCCTGTGGCAAGAAGCTGCCTCCAAACTCTCCCCTGCGGGCTTGGGCAGCCTCCGATCCGGGGAGCGCGCTTGGGCTGGTCCCTCCCCACTGATGCCAACCCAGCGCTGCACTCCGCTGCGTTCGAAATGGACCCCACTCCTGTCTCGGCTCCCCACCGCTGTCCGTCTGTGCTACCACTTCGCACCGACCTCCGGCACTTCCCTGCCTGCGTGGGAGTGGGGTTTGGTGAAGGAAGAGTTGTCTTCCTGTGAGTCAGATCGCACTGCCCGGGCTAGCCCGCTGCGGGGCGCGGCCTTCCCGCGATGCCTTTCCCCTTTGTCCCAACTCTCTGGTAATTTGTGAGTGCTTTTTGAGTTCACCTGAATTTTTGTCCGCGGGACTGCTTGTCCCTCGCCGCTTCTCCGTAGATTCACGAAGCTGATCCTGCAGGGGAGCGCCTCACTCACGTGTGGGTGTCCGTGTTCTTCACCTCCCACTCTGGGGGCAGAGAGCCAGGAGGTCACCCCTAATCTGCCATCTTCCCGACCCCACAGATTCTTTCTATGCTTTATCAATTCTGCTATTGATGCCTGCCGTCTATTGCATTTTTTTCCTTTCATTTATTGTATTTTTCAGCTCCAGAATTTCAGGGTTTTTATAATATAATTCCAATATCTGTTAAATTCCTCATTTTGGTTGTTTATTGTTTTCCTGATTTTATTGAATTTCTTCTGCATTTTCTTGAAGTTCACTAAGCTTTCTTAAAACAATTATTTTGAATTTTTTATCAGGCAATGCATGTTTCTTTGGGATCAGCTACTGGGAGATTATTGTGTTGTTTTGGTGGTGTGTTGTCTTGGTTTTTCATATTTCTTGTTACACTGATGTCTGAGCATTTGGTGGAGCAGTCACCTTTTGCAAACCTTATGGACTAGTTTTGCTGTGGAAAGAACTTCTTCTCCATGGAGTACGAGGCCACTTGCAGGGGTGTGGAGATGGTACAGCAGTTCTGGCACCAGTGAGGGTGCCACCTTTGTAGTCTTTGTACAGCTCTGTTCAGCAGAGGTCAGTGTTGGTGAAGATTGGAAGGATTCTTAGCAGCCAATGCTGTGAATGTCCACAGTGGTGGCAAGGGTTGTCGGGGTCTTCAGAGGCAATAGCTGCTAAGGTCCTCCCAATCTGTTTTTCTCCCACTGGGGAAGTTGTGGCTAAGGGGATTCATCTTGGCACTAGGTCTGGCTTGTGGGCTGTCTTGCAATAGTGGTGGCACCAGTGTTTGGTGCCTGTGGAGCAGCCACAGAGCCGAGGCCTGAAGCATGGGCACATGTGGAGGGACTGTAGCTCTGGGATCTGGGTGTCAATGGCACTGGTGCCCAGGGCAGAGGCACCCCTCCTGCAGAAACAGTATACAAGGCACAGATGCTTGTGGAGCAGCTGGGAGAGATGAGAGTGGAAGCACAGACATGCACAGTGTTAAAGCAGCTCCAGGATCAGAGAGGGGCCTAGTTATCCATGGTGACTGAGATGGTGTCTGGGACACAGGGACCCTCGTTGCCATGTTGATAGCAGTTTTCGAGGTACAGATGCCTGTGAAATAGCAAGGGAGCCAAAAATGGAAGCATGGGTGAGATCAGAGTTAAGGTGGCTCTGAGGCTGGGATAGAGCCTAGTTCTCTATGGCGGCCAAGCTGGTGCCTGGAGTACAGGCACATGTAGCAAGGGCCCAGAGTGCACACTGGCTTGCTGTGGCAATCACTTCACTGTCTGAGACATGGGTGGGCCCAGTGCAGCCACAGAGCCTGGGACTGGAGCATGGGCTCCATGGAGTGGCCACAGCCCCAGGGTTGAAGCATGCACAAGGTTGGGAGAGGTAATGGTTCCTTTCCAAAAAGTGGCTCAACAGCAGCCACTTCTGGGGGTGGGGATGTGTTAGGGGTATGTAGTCTTAGGGGTGTGCAGCTGCATTTCCCTTTCTAGGGCTCCCTGGTGGGAATGGCTGTTTGTTGCTTCCGTGGCAGGAGATGCCAGTGTCCTCTAAAGAGCAAGCCACTGGGAACCATGATGGTTTTGCCCTGTGGCTGAGTCTGATGCCTCTTCCTTGCTCCTTTTTTTCCCAGCCATCCCTGATGTTTTAGGCATGCCAATCACATTACCAATTCTTTCTGTGTGGATGTTCTCCATTTTTGCACTCCACTGTATTGCTGCAGATTCTTTAATGTACCTTTGCACCCTCTCTGGGCTATTTTGGTGTGTTAATAGCTGTCTATATTTGGAGTTTTGTTTTCTTTTGTAGGAGGATGCAGGCTGGTATTCTTACTCTGCTCTCTTGGTGATGACAAACTGGACCTATGTTTCAATGGCTCTTCATTTCTGTTTCCATTTAGTTAAGTAAATGCTATTCTGGCAGCCTTGCTTTTGCTCTGTGTCTGTCTCTGCTTGAATATGATATTATGAATGAAGAGCATTTGGGACGAGTTCAGTTACCTAGTTATCATTTCTGAATACATAAGCTTAAGATGACAGGAGCGTGGAAGTTTATATAGCATGTCGAACTATTGCAAGTCCTCAATAGGTGCTTGGAAACTGACTTTAAGCAAAATGGCATGCTGCATAACAAAACCAATTTTACCATAGGCTAATCGATATAAACAAAAGTTAAGTTCCTACAGAATACAATGCATAGTTTCACTTAAAGTCACAGTTTCCAAGAACTTACCAACATTAAATGAGGACTTGTTATATTTAACATTGTAACATAATTAAAAGGAATTCTAATTCTAAGCAGTTGGTTCACACTGGAACACCACTGGAGGTATACTGCTTTGACATAAAAGGGACTGATCTTCCCGATCTGTGAGCTCCTATGTCTGCTGGAGTATACTCCCCAACTGCTCTATATGCTTATTACTAACAAGTTAGGGATGTATAATTTAAGGCATTTTTTTCTTTAAAGCATAATAAAAACATTTGGCAGTACCTATGAGACACACTTCTTGATGAAATGTGAGTAGGCAAGACATTTATTCATTTATAATATCTCAGTGCAACGTGTGCCTACAGTATACATGGTAAACTCACAACTGGTCAAAACTAAAACTTTTTACAATGTACAATACATGTAGGGATGTTAATTCAATATAAATGTCACATGTCTCCCAAATATCACCCAGGCTATTTTTAGTATTTCTTAAAATATGCAAGTCAATATTATCAGAGAAACTAAAAGTAAATCCCATTATTTTATCTATTAAACTTATTTATATTTCTCTAAAGGCTCTTAAGCTTCTAAGAAATGAGATTTATATCTATTTCTAGATGTTAGCATTCTGGACTGACTTGTAGGCTGTGGAAACACAAGACAGAGTTGTCACATGACTATATGAAATTGGACTGGATTCTACAGGTGAGAGAGAACATTGAGAGATAGAGGAATCTCATATCACTTGGATTTTTTCAATTTCTTAAATATTAACCTATGTCCTGTTAGAATTCATACATTTCCCTCCCTTTTCCTAACCTGTGCTATCAGGGTCATTGTTAGGTTTATTAACAATATTTTGCTTCTACACAGCAAAACATTTTATAGCATTCAATATAAAGGTAAATATAAAAAATATCTAGGACAATCACAAGTTATGCATTACAGTAATTGTATTCTCATACCTTCCTATGAAGTCCACATTTTAGAAAAATATATTATTGCATACAAAACCACAAACAGGCATTCTGATTTCAGCACATTCTTACTCAAAACAGTATATACAGTCCTAGTAGAGTCAGAGCATAATACAGATCCACACACGGGGTTTTGTGGTGAAGGTCCCAGATGTACAACAATATATATACACTTTCGTATCACACCTCTTGGCAGAGGCTTTCTCGTTTTCTCTGCAGGTATCAAGGGTCTTTCATGCCAGCGAAGGGGAAACAGAGGGTACACAGATGACGGTGTTCTATCCTAGGCCGCTTCTTCAGCAGAGCAGTCAATTCCTGCATAGGTAAACTTCTCATAAAGCGTGGTATTCACGTAGGTCTGGAAGAGCAAGAATGGTTCAGAGACATAGGCTGCCTTGGCTCCACCTCTGCCAGGAGCAGTTACAGCATTACCCTGGTTTTATTAGTTTATTTCACCTCAAACACTAAGTACTTGGGAGACACATTTCTGTCCTTAATCCCTCTGTTGTATTTGATGATCTTCCTTCTAAAATGCATCCCTTGCCTTTGGGCACCTCCGAGCCTCTCTTTCTCATGATCTCTCAGTGGTTCCCCCTGAGATGTTCGGGTTCTCTAGGCCCCTTCCTCTGTCCATGTCTCATCTTCACATCTCCCTGTGTGATCTCTGGTTGAATTACCACTTAGATTTGGAATGTCATTGAAACCTATTTCTTTAACCTAGATTTACTTGCCTTTTGAACCTCAGATCAGTATAGTGAACTGACTTTTAGAACTGTTTATAGAATTCTTGACCCTTCCCAATTATTTTTATTAACCACCCTGGGCATATCAGGAATTCCAGTTGAAGAGCTCCTGCTTTGAACTCTTTGTGTGCCCATACTCACCTTTCGTTCTTCTAACATTCTGTTTAAGGACACCAATATCTGGGCAAATGATGGCCTCTCATAAGGCTTCTCCCGCCAGCATTGTCTCATTAGATCATACCTTCAAAAACAAAGAATTAAAGGGTTAACTCTATGACTGTGCATCATGCTGAGCATGGCCCAGTGCAGGGCAGGAAAAAAGAGAATGTAGCCACTCAGTGCATAGTCCGAAGCGCAAACAGCAGAAGACAAAAGTACAGCACCTAGGAAGTTTCTGTTCAAGTCCCATTTCTGTACTTAGTGCCCACCCTGGGGCCTGCTCCTGCTTGTTCTTGATCTCTGCTATTCTGATCATCCAGAAAGAACTGGATTATGTGTCTAGGGCAGCATTTCCCTTGGAATACCGCATCTCTTAAAATGTTAGCGTCTCATTAAAGAAAAGCTTCATGCTCAAATCAATTTATAGGATGCCACCTATTGCATCTCCCTCTTAGACGGACTCATAGAAGTTACATCATTAAAAACAAAAAAGCCCGTTTAACTGGTTGCTGTAAACTGAATGTTTGTGCCACCCAAAATTCATGTGTGGAAGCCTAACCCCCAGTGTGATGGTATTTGGAAGTGGGCCCTTTGGGAGGTGATTCGGGAGTGTCTGTCTTCATGAATAGGATTAATGCCCTTACAGAAGAGGCCCCAGGGAATTCCTTTGTCACTTCTGCCAAGTGAGGACACAGCAAAAATATGGCCATCTGTGAACCAGGAAACGGTTCGTAGACACCAGCCACCAAATCTACCAATGCTTCAATCTTGGACTTCTCAGCCTTCAGAACTGTGAGAAGTATTTTCTATTGTTTATAAGCTATCCAGTTTATGATATTTTGTCATAGCCTGAAATGACTAAGACACCATTATTAATAGTACCCTCTTTCACTCTTAGAAGTGGCCCCATTTGAACAATAAATTCTTTGTTTAACCTAGAGCCTTGCACTCTCCAAATAATGCCAGTTAGGCAGCTTCCACCTCTGCTAGTTCTGGGAATGGTGGCATCACTACAGTTAATCATTGTTCCCCTTGAAATAATTCTTACTCTTGAAAAATAATCTTAGCAGAAGCAAGATTCCATAGAGAAAAATCCACCTTCCTTAATGAACAATATTAAATCTCTATCCCCAAAGTTAGTCTCAAAGTTTCTTACATTTATTTATGAACAATTTCATGAATTTAGTTCAGATCTTTTCTGCATTCATTGCCCTTCCTCATTTCAATGTTCCCAAGAGCCATTACTTTAAATTACTCCTAGATTTTTTTTTATTTCAAAATGTTAAGGAAGTACAAATGCTTTTGTTACATGGATACCTTTTATAATGTTTAAGTCAGAGTTTTCAGTGTGCCCATCATTCAAATAGCGTTCACTGTAGCCAACGGATAGGTTTTTACCCCTCCCTTCCTCCCCCTTCTTGATTGCCAATGACCTTTACATCTCTCTGTGCCCATGTGTGCCGATTGATTATGAGTACATGTGGTATTTATTTTTCCATCCCTGAGACACTTCACTTAGGATAATAGTCTCCAGTTCCATCAAGTTGCTGCAACAGACATTATTTTGTTCCTTTTCATGGCTATGTAGCACTCTGTTGTTTTTGTGGCTAGTAGAACTGGTATATATATACCACATTTTGTTAATCTACTCATGAGTTGATGGGCACTTAGGTTGATTCCACATATTTTCAATTGTGAATTGAGCTGCAATAAATATTCGAGTGCTGGTATGTTTTTGATAAAATGAATTCTTTTCCTTTGCATCTATTGAGATGATCATATCGTCTTTGTTTTTGCTTCTATGGTGAATCATGTTAATCGATTTGCATACATTGAACCATCCTTGCATCCCTAGGATGAAGCCCATTTGATCATGGTGAATTTTTATGTGCTGTTGAATTTGGTTTCTTAGTATTTTGTTGATGATTTTTACGTCTACATTCATAAGGGATATTGGTCTGCAGTTTTCTTTTTTTCTGCGTCCTTTCCTGGTTTGGGTATCAAGGTGATACTGGCTTCATATAATGAGTTAGGGAAGAGTTCCTCCTTCTTGATGTTATGGAATAATTTCTGTAGGATAGGTACCAGTTCTTCTTTGTAGGTCTGGTAGAATTGGTTCTGAATCCATCTAGTCTAGGGCCTTTTTTGTTTGGAGATTTTTTTTATTACTGCTTCAATCTTGCTGCTCATTATTATCTGTCCAGGATTTCTATTTCTTCCTGATGGTGGTTGTCTGTTTTCAGGAATTTATCTATTTCCTCTACATTTTCTAATTTATGTACATAGCGATTTTTATAGTATTCACAGATAATACTTTGTATTTCTGTGGTATGACTTGTAATATCTTTTTCATTTCTGATTGAGCTTATTTGGGTCCTTTATGTTCTATTTCTGGTTAATCTAGCTAGAAGTCTGTTGATTCTTATCTTTTCAGGGAACCAATTTTTTCTTCTGTTGATCCTTAATATTTTTTTAATTTCCATTTCATTTAGTTCTGTTCTGAGCTTTGTTATTTCATTTCTTCTGCTGGCTTTGGGTTTGGATTGCTCTTCCTTTTCGAGTCCCTTGAGGTGTGACATTAGATTGTTAATTTAAGATCTTTCTGTCTTTTTGATGTAGGCATTTAAGGCATGAATTTTCCCCTTAGGTCTGCTTTTGTGGTATTCCATAGATTTTGATAGCTTGTGTCCCTTTTGTTGTTCAGCAGTAGGTTCTTTAATTTTCATGACTTTGTGTTGATTTGGGTGTTTCTCTTAGAATTGATTTCTAGTTTTATTCCACTGTGGTCTGAGAAGATACATGATATGATTTTGATTTTTTAATTTGATGAGACGTGTTTTGTGGCCTAATATGTGATCAGTCTTGAAGAATACCCCATGTGCTGATGAAAAAATAATGTGTATTCAGTAGTTTTAGGGTAGAATGTTCTGTAAATGTCTGTTAGGTCCATTTGTTCCAGAGTTTCATTTAAGTCCAGTGTTTCTTTATTGATTTTCTGCTTTGATCTTCTGTCCAGCTCTGTCAGTGGAGTGTTGAAGTCCCCGGCAATTACAATGCTACTTTTTATCTCGTTGCTTAGATCAAGTAGGATTTGCTTTATGAATCTGGGAGCTCCTGTGTTAGGTGCATATGTACTTAGGATTGTTATTAATATGTGTCTTTTTGTTGAATTGCTCTCCTTACCATTATTGATTTAAAGTCTATTTTGTCTGATATGAGAGTGGCTATTCCTTTCGTTTGGCTCTGTTTGTAAGGAATATTTTTTTCCATCCCTTCACCTTGAATCTATATCAGTCTTTGTAGGTTAGATGTGTTTCTTGGAGATAGCAGATATTTGGGTTGTGTTTTTTCATCCATTCAGCTGGACTATGTCTTTTAAGTGGGGCATACAGACCATTCACCTTGAGTGTTGGTATTGATATGGTTCATCATGTTGCATAATATCTTATTGTTTTGTTTTCCCTCTTGTGCTATGGTTTTTTAAGAGCTGTGAGCTTTAAGTTTTGGGTAATTTTACACTGAGGAGTATCTATAGTGCTAATCCATGTATAATGCAAGTCTGAGTATTTCTGGTTGGGCAGGTCTAATAGTGACAAATTCCCTTAGTATTTGCTTGTCTGGAAAAGTCTTAATTTCTCCATCATTTATGAAACTTAATTTTGCAGCATACAATATTGGCAATTCTGTTAGAAGACTGAAGATGGGGCCCTCATCCCTTCTGGCTTGTAAGGTCACTGCGGAGAAGGCTTCTGTTTGCCTGATGGATTTTCCTTTGTTGGTTAGTTGTTACTTTTGTCTTGCTGCTTGTAGAATTTTCTCCTTCATTTTGACTTTGGCCAAGTTCATGACTATGTGTCTTGGAGAGATCCTGTTTGCAATGAATGTTCCCAGTGTTCAATGACCATCTTATATCTCAATATCTGAATCTCTGGCAATACCAGGGAAATTTTCTGCAATAATTCTCTCAAATAGATATCCCATGATTTTTGCTCTTTCTTCTTCTCCCTCAGAGATACCTATAATTCATATATTAGTTTGCTTCACATAGTCCCATATTTCTGAGTGATTGTTCAGTCCTCTTTATTCTCTTTTCTGCATCTTTGAATGACTGTATTAGCTAGCTCGAGTCGTGTCATCAAGCTCTAAGATTCTTTCTTCTGCTTAGTTTAGCCTGTTGTTGAAGCTTTATGCTGTATTTTGAAATTCCCTGACTCATCTCTTTAAGTTCTATTATATCCTTTCTTACGGTGTCTAGCTCTTTAGCAACTTTTGTTTTTCATTGATCTCCTGAAATTTTTTGGTGCTTGTATTGGTTTTCAACTTTCTTTTCAATTCCATTATCTTATTTGCCATCCATATTCTGAATTCCATTTTTGATTTTGACAGTTTCTTTTTGGTTGCGGTCCACTGCTATAGATCGACTGTGATCCCTTGAGGGTATCAGACTGTTTGGTTTTTTCATGTTGCCAAGTTCATTTGCTGGTTTCTTTTCATATGAATCTTCTTCTCTCAGCTCAGGGCTGATAGGTTTGCAGGGCACCTGTTCTCCTTTGCTGGGAACTCTCCTACTTAGTGAGAAGGAGGGGAGGTCGCTAGATGGCGCTTTTGTATCCTGCTCCAGAAGAGTGAGGGGTGGGTGCACTGAGAGCCTCAAATGCAGTTATTCTATTTTGTCCCATTCCCCTGTGATTATCACAGTTTATGCTGGATGATCTTTGTGCAGAATGGTTGGCTGTTCCCCAGACCATTGTTGGAAGCTCGAATGGGGCACTGGCTGAGACCCTAGCTATGGAGGCTGGCATTGCAGGGGATTGCACTGCCCAGGGTCTCCCCACAGGGGTGACAGTGTAAGTTGGGCGAATATATCTAGGCAGTGGTTTTGAGTGTTTGTGCTGTGGGTATTTGCTTGGACTGGATTCAGATGCAATGGCAGCTTGAGGCTGGAAAGTCCCTGGCAGAGCATTAGACTGTAGGGCAGGCCCAGGGGGCAGTGCTGGAGCCTCCTGGGTACAGCTGCACTCCCAGAACCTGTGGTGGAGCCTGGGGACCTGACAGAAATGCTGAAGCCTCAGAAGTGGAGCAGGAATAGCACTGGAGCCAGACCTGTGGTCTGGAGGTAGAGCAGGAGTGGACGGCAGCAGAATGTGGAGCTGTGGGCTAGGGTTCTCCCCCGGCACAGGTCCCATGGAGGCAGTTGCCACAGGGCTTCTGAGGTAGTATCTATGGCATCTGAGACGCCTGTTCTGTTCAAATCTCCCAGTCACAGGGCACAGCACGGAAAAGCATCCACTCTGCATCCTCCTTGCCAGTGATCCCTGTGCAGTCCTTGAGCCCTGTACCCGCAAGCTCAGAATGGCATCAGTTGTAAAAACCTGGGATCAGTAGCCACTAGATGCACAGAATCCAAGCATCTCCTTGATCAAACCAGAGGTCTGTGCTGGCACTAGGGGTCCCCTCACAGCTCAGGACACAGGGTTCTCTCCTCTTGTCCTTCCCTACCTATAGATACCTCCCCCAGGTACCTTCTGATCTTGTTGAAAGAATCACCCCATCATCTTCACTCGGAGTGTCCCCTGTCACTTCTCTGGGGTTTTACACTGCTCTTTCCAAGAGGAACCATCTGTAGTAGGCATCCACCTGCAACTTTGGATCCTCTCCTTGAGAGCAGCATGCATGGGCTTCTTCTTGCCCCTCCTAGCTTTCTCCTCCTTGCCCATTACATAACAGTCTTAGCATTAGGGACCACCCGCATTTTTTCAACTATTTGGGATCTGTGTGTGCACGTGTTATGTATGTATCAGGTGACTTCTTAGAGTCAGCCTGTCCAAGAATCACATAGGGAGAAGGATAAGATAAAATTACCCCAGGGTAAGGCTTGACTTACACTTCGTCATCACAGTTCAGGGGCTTCTCCAGTCTGTAACCCTGGGGAAGCTTCTCATAGAGCTCTGCACAGGTCATGCCACAGTAGGGGGTGCCTCCTGGAAGACGGGAAACAGAGCCACTCTCAGTTCTCTGTGGCACCCAAGGCAATGCCTCCTGCCCAGGGGCTCTAAAGTCAAGAGGCCAGGAGGAATCAGGGCATGTCAAGGGAGCGTGAGCACCCAGCATGCCTCCCCTTGCAAACCCACTACACAGCAAAGCTGGATTTACATTAAAGACCACACTAAAGTGAGATCATTATTCCTTCAGTGAAAAGGTCTGCTGCAGGCTTCTTCACTTACAGAGCTATCACTCTTTCCTAGGTCTGCCTACACACCGCATGTTTCTTATACCAATGCATTTACCTTTTTTCTAATTGGAAGTCTAATTATGTTATGCAATTCCTACTTTATTGACAAGTTACCAATAAAACAATACATGTTTATTATTAGAAAACCTTGAATACAAAAAATGCATGATGAAAAAACTCAATAGATTCTATTACCTTTCTGTGTAGTGCCTTCCAATTTTTACAATATATGTATAAAACTGGGGTTATAGAGTATGTGAAATTGTTATCTTTTTTCCCACATGCCTTAAAAAATAGCCTTCATAAATGTGACTTTAAAAGAGACCATTATGTAACCATTAAAAGTTATAGAAGTAAACCTGTTGCAGCTCTATGACATCTTTGTACAAGCA
The DNA here is from genome assembly GCF_000956105.1 of Propithecus coquereli. Taxonomy (NCBI): domain Eukaryota; kingdom Metazoa; phylum Chordata; class Mammalia; order Primates; family Indriidae; genus Propithecus; species Propithecus coquereli. The sequence goes on along the minus strand of NW_012134525.1, from coordinate 4,718,519 downwards.
GAGACAATTAGCCTATAATGAAGTTCTTGGCCAATAGGTCATTATTATTAAATACGACATTAGGTATAGGAATTTCAAAAAGAAAAATGTGGAAATAAATACTCACATGTGGAGACCTGTTTCTGTTCTAAAGTCACATCGGTAGCACCACATACGAAGGGTGTCCCATGGACTTATGCTATGCAGGAGTAGTGGAGGGTCCCACTCCCTTTGCCTAGAGTCTCACCTGGTAGATAAACATACTCACCCAAGCTGACAATCTCCCATAGTAACACACCGTAGGACCACCTGCAGGAGGGACAAATGTGAAAGCAATAATCAGCAAACCACTCAATTTTTTTGCTCAAAAAGCCAGGGTGACCATCCTTTCTGAGAGAAGGAAATGTTACTAGAATAAGGCCTTGCTCACAGCGTGGGTTCCTCTCCTCTTAGCCAAATGTGAGGGTTACAACAAACAGTGTTCACTTTGCCAGAGCCCCCAAATCACTGGAGTTGAGAGAGCAAGGTGGTACTGTGGAAAACCAGTGAAATTCGAATCCAAACAGATCTGAGTTAAATCCTATCGCTACCACATAATACCGCGTGACCTGGGAGAAGTCACTGAACCATTTAGAACCATAGCATAGCGTATTCTTCCAAAAGTGGGGACACCCATTCCTGCCTCAAAAGTTATTCAGAGTAATATCTAAAGGGCACCCTGCAGTGAGGACACAGCAACTGCTAGCACCCTCCTCACCCCCAGGCATAAGCAAAACCCCTTGGACAAATCACCACTACCCACTGGGCCTCGGTTTTTCCTCCTGAAAATAGGGTACAAGGCAAGATAGCCTCTCAGACCCTTCCTTCCACCACCTGCCTGTGATTTATCACTGCAGGTTGCATGCAGAGATGGCCCCACCGTCTGGTCTTACTTTTGTCCCCACCACCTCCGGCCCCCGGCAGCTATTCTGGGCTGCTTCCTCTGATCTAGGTCTGGAGAGGAGCCACGGGAAGGCCAGCGTGCCCCTTCTTCCTCCTGAGGTCAAGAATTCTCAACGTGAAGCCTCTCCTCCACACGCAGAGGGAAACTCAAAAGCTGCCACCGGTGCTTTTACCCTCTGGAAGCTGTCTATTCTGTGGCTTCATTTACTCTATGAATTTGTTTCCTGGACTTACTGGTTAGCTTTATTCCACAGAGGTACAGCTTATTCTTGTTTTTTAAAAACTTCTGTTGGATATATAATTTTTCTGGGGGAGAAAAATGCCTCGGCAATAAGCAGCTTACTCACACATCACTGTTGGTTGTATACACGCTGTAATTGAGTGACTCGATCGCCATCCAGCGCACTGGGAGCCTTCCCTGGAGAGAACAAAGTAAGAAGCCACTTAGGGCAGGGACGCTTCGTGGGCTGCCAGTGTGCCTGCAGTATGGCTCTCTCAAAGGCCCCAGGGAACCCTATTTGGAATTCCGCAGACAGAAGGTAGGACGGACTCAGGAATCATTGCTTTGTGTATGTCCCAGCTACAAGTGTGTTTTCACATTTAAAGACGTGCAAACAGTGTAAGTCCTACTCACCTCAAGGGGTCCAGCCGTTTTATATGAATTGGAATATGTGTGCGCACGCACATTGGGGTTACTCACCTCATGGCTCTCAGGGGCGCCCAGGGGTTTGAAAGGGGAGACAGGCACAGAAACTGAGAATGTAATTGTCATGTGGGAAAGGGTGATGGAGAGGCCAACTGTGGCTGGAGGTAATGGATTTTCCAGAGGAGGGGATGTGCCAGCTCAGTTCTGTAAGATGTGCCGACCTCATCCGGTGGATGGAGGAGGAGAGAGAGTTCAGGTCAAAGGGAGCAGTGTGCAGACATATCAGCAGAGGTTGCGTAACTCACAGCCAGTGCGGTTCACGTTGGGTTTGGAGATAGGACAAGAGACTCATGCTCACCCTTAGGGCTCCTGGCCCTGATTCCCTCCAGGCTGCCCTCCTCTCGGCTTATGGAGTCCAGGCTGGGCAAAATGAGATGTGAGTGGACATTGCGAAGATTGACTTGGGAGTTTTATATCTACTTTCCCCAAATTCTCTACAGTTTGGGGCTCCCTTTTTAACTTCCCGCCCCAAGGATCATATGGTTTGTCCCTGAGAGATTGAGCCCTCCCTCCTGGAGATTTGTCCAGACGTTAACAGTGGCATTTCAGCCTACACTAGCCAGTGGGTGGGGCAGCACCAGGAGCACTTGGGGGACCTGTCTCAGTGCCCCAGAGCAGGCCATCCGCCCACACGACCAGCCTTGCCCCAGATCCCAAGGAGAGTTCTTGAATGTGCAGTTCTCTCCCGGTTTGTTGTACAGTGGCAATATTCTGAAGCATAAATTTCTGACCATAAAATCCTGAATGGTAATTCTGTAGTTTTAGGTTCAAGTATAAAAGTATATTTTCTCACATCCACATCTTCAATGTTTTCCTCCACATTCACCCCCTCTCCCACCCGTCACTCGAGCTCCCTCCTCGCCTTCACGGGGAAGGAAGAGAAAACATCATCTGTTTTCATTTTGCTCTCATTCACTCCCAACCTGCTGGCTTCTAACCTCACACCTCCTGATTACAAAGTTCAGCGTGTACTTTTTCGTGTTTTTCTCATTTGACTTCTTTTGGGTCTTTCCACTTCCATCTGTCCCTACTGCATCACCTGGGTTCAGGCCCCTGCCTGATGACAACAGCCTCTGTCCTGATCTCTAACTGATCTCACTCCTAAGGGGCTGTTCTCACTACAGTCAGGGCAAAATCACTCAAAATGGCAAATCTGACCACATAATTCCTTTCCTTAAAATTCTTTAATGTCCCTGTTGTCCCAAGATCTCAAATCCTTAGCTGAGTCCCAAAAGCCTTAGCTGGAATTCAAGGCCCCTCAAGACTTTATCCCTGCTTCTTCCTCAAACCTTGAATTTTAACTCCCTCCTCTCTGCATTACACTCCAGCCATACTGACTGACTTAAAGATTCTCCAAAGGTTCCATGCATTCCATCCAACTCATATTCACACCTCCAGTATCTATCTAACATTTACTGTGAGCTCAGGAGTTGACCTCCTCCAGGAGGCCCTCCATGACTGCCCTCTTGGTTTGGTTCAGTGCACCTTCTCTGTGCTCCCATGATACCTGTGCTTTCCTTGCCCTTCGTGCTTACCAGCTGTCATAGTTGATCATTATGTGTCTGTCTGTGAGCTCTTTGAAGGTGTAGGCTGTGTCTGACTTAAATTACCCCAAAACCTAGCACGAGCATGAAACATTGTGGTAATCAATACATGGATGGTGAGGGAATGGATATATTAATCGATGATAGTAAAACCCCAACTCATTTAGTACGTTAGTTCGCAGCAACACTTCCTTATTAGAATCACTCGGGGGACTTAAAATACAAATCTAATGCAGTAACCTAATCATATGTACCCCCATAACATGCTGAAATAAAAAAAGAAAAAAGAAAAAGAAAAAAATCTAATGCAGGAACCCCACCCTAGACTAACTGAATCTAGGCAGGACTCAGCATTCCATTCTGTAAAGCTCCCCAGATGACTCTGAGGTACAAGTTGAAAACCTCTGATTTAAAACATTGGCTGCTAGAGAAAAGTGGCCACTCTGCCCTCTAGTGGTGCCTTGCTGCACTGCACCCTTCCTGCAGGGAGCTTGCTCCTCTCCAAACCCTTCTCCTCTCTTCCTCTTCCCCGCCAGCCCCATGCGGCTAATGAACACTTTACCCTATTTACTCTATTGTGAGAGTTGAGCCCATCAGTTCTCTGCCCCTGTAAGTATCCCTCCTCAACTCCCAGTACTGCAGAAATCCCTGCTCTTTATAAACGCCAAGCAAACCAGCATCAGCCTTGGGGATCTGAGGAGAGCACCCACATAAAATGGGTAGGTCGTGGGCTAACCTGTGTTAACCCCTCCTCCTCCTCGTCTGGGGTATCGTATCCCACAAATGCTGGAGTGGAGCAAAAAAACAGATTCTGTGAAGGAGAAATGAGGATGTGGATGGCCAGGGAGAGGCCGGCAGAGCTGGAGCAGCTGGTGAGTGATGGACTCTGCTTCTCTGAGAGGACAAGCCCAGCCCCGCCCCAGACGAACGTCTGCCCGGAGTGGGCCAGCACCTGACAGCCTTAGGGAAACAAGCCCTGCCGGAGGCTGGCCATCAGGGAGGTACGTGCGGCTCCCGAAAGTTGATACTGGTAAACATCGAGGGTGTGTGGGGCTGTCTGAACGCCAACGGGCCCCACTTGAAACCCTCACCAAAAAAGAGTGGAAAGATCCGAAATGGTTATTGTTCACTGTGATTGTAACTATGTAAAAAATATGTGCTGTGGAAGCCAATGAGCCAAAAATGAAAAAAAATAAACGTGCCAAGGTGGTGAATTATGGGTGATTTCCTTTTCAAAATGTTCTTGAGTATTGTTTCTGTTTTATCTTGTCACTCCCCCTCAGGATTTGCCCTGTTCTCCTGGAGTCACCAGGCTAGCAGCACCTGGGCGGGCTGGCGGGCAGGGAGCTCACAGTCTGAGTACCCCTCAGGCCACTGTAGGGCCCCAAAGGAAGCCTGGTTTTGAGAATAAATGCAGGAACCTAAGCCTTGCTGAGAAGCAATTTGGAGCACCCACAAAAGCAAAAGCACCTTCTATCTGACAACTGGAGCAGTCCCAAGACAGCGGAGTCCAAGTGATGGTCATCAGACCCAACACAGGGAGAGCTATCCCGCCAGAGCAGCACCTGGCACACATAAAGACTATAGGGTTTGTCACCCCAAGGCCCTACACTGTGCTCACCCAAGGAACACGGGGTGGTGGCATGTTGTCGGCACAGCACTAATGTCCAGGGATGTGACATTTCCAGGACTTTACAATTCCAGAGTGGGTACCAAAAGCAGAATGAGTTCTGTATCTCTTTTCCTCTAAGACTGTATGATTAGGTTCTCCTGTGATCCTTGAATTTAAAGATAAAATATTTAGTACCATTTGGGGGAGTGGGTATCATTGGGTGAAAGTAGATCTGATTTGGGCTTGAAAAGTAAACATTGAACTTTTAGTGAAGAGGGAAATCTTATGTGGGCCACAGAAGTCATGAATTTGTCTGCAGAGCCCCCTTGTAATTTAGGAACCCATGAATTTATTTCCTTGATTTTTGGAAAGTATATTAACACATTGGCTGCCATATGAGTTGTATTTAACTCAGGCTAGTTTTGAGCCACATGAGGCAAAACTCTGCAGTTGGTTTGTGAAAATCTTACTTGGTGATATTCTTATTGTTATAATTAATATTGACGATTTAATCCTAAAAATGTGGATTGCATTGCGTATATCTCATGCACAGAAAACAATAAAAAAATAACAAATTAAAAAGGATCGTTTTGTTTTAATACAACACTGTGGCCTCAAGGAAAAAATTTTTTTTCTGGTGTGGCAGTCAATGTGTTAATGTCTTTTTTTCCCCCTTGCTACATCTGCTGTGCATGAACGGGGACTGTGAGAGCTCCTCAGACGTTTCGGAGTGAGACACCCAGGGGTCAGAACTGGATACAGACCGGAGACCCTGCACTGCTGTGTTCAAATGTTCAATTACTTGGCCACATGTGACGATGTCTTCTTTACTGATAATATGAACCCTCCAATCATTTTAGGAACCAACATTTAGAAAGAGTCCTTACTGGGCCAGGCAACATCTACTGGGATACACAGTCAGTTGCCTTAATCACCACAGAGCAATGATGTTCTAAGAGAAGCGACACCTGGAGAGGGAGGAATACCTTTGAAAGGTTGTTACCAGTGTTCATGGTTCTGAACTTACCATTGTCTTTTTCACGTATACTTCTTGACCTCGGGACAGTCCAAAATCTGCTATTTTGGCTACATAGTTTTCACCAACTAAAATGTTCCTGGCAGCCAGATCCCTGTGGATAAACTGAAATTTTTAAAAAAATCATGTATTTTTCAGCATGATCCTTGCTTTTTCACTTCATTTTGTTAGCACAAAACCCCAGGGGCAAAAGCTTTGGATAATAGAGAAGAAACAATATTAGGAAAAGGATTTTTTAGTTTTTGAGACACAGTCTCACCTCTGTCACCTTGCCTAGACTGCCATGGCATCAGCCTAGCTCACAGCAACCTCAAACTCCTGGGCTCAAGTGATCCTCCTGCCTCAGCCTCCCGAGTAGCTGAGACTACAGGCACTCGCCACCACGACCAGCTAATTTTTTCTACTTTTAGTAGAGATGGGGTCTTGCTTTTGCTCAGGCTGGTCTTGAACTCCTGACCTCAAGTGATCCTCCTGCCTTGGCCTCCCAGAGTGCTAGGATTACAGGTGTGAGCCACCGCGCCTAGCCAGAAAAGGGGTTTTAAGTAACAGAATCCAGTTTCCTTAAAGTTCATCTCAGTTGATGGGTTCTGCCGAATGACCCCACCACCTCTTGGGAGAAGCATTTCAGGGGGGAAAGAAAAAAAACCACAGGTCATTAAATCTTCTGGTTGCAATATAATGCCTCTGCTATTGTGCATTATTTGGAAGCAAACGAAACTAAGCTTAAGGCATCTCACCAAATACGTATTACAAAATTTGCTAGATAAGTATGTCGGTATTAGGCCATAATTTCTATATAAATAGATGGAATATTAACAAAGATTAAAATGAGAAAGATTGTAAGAAGGAATTAAAGACTAGAGCTTGACAACCATGAAAACGTATCGAAACCCTGACTTGAGAGAGAGAACCCCATAAGAGAGATGTACAGAGCAAGATCCTCAGAGCACACCTGTTTCTGGCTCAAGTAGTCCATGCCCCGGGCCACATCTGCAGCGAAGTGGAGGAGCTGCTGGGAGGACAGCGTGGAGGCGGTGCTGTTGGCGATGGCGAATGCGGGGTCGGTCTCCAGCACGCGGCTTTTGCGCAAAAAGTCCAGGAGGTTTCCGTGGGGGGCATACTCGATGGCTAGGTACAGGTAGCCTGCGGGGAAAGAAGAGACCATCTTCTGATCAGTGACTCCAGACAGCTATGAGATTTTAAAGATGTGCTGTGCTCCTTGAGAATTGCCTATAAACTCCATTGTATCTAAAAGAAACACATCTAGTGGTAGCACGCGGGGGACAGGAGGAAGGTACATGACCACTTCCTGCTATACTCAAGGGGGCTGAGCTGGAATCAGGGTCCCCCTCTTTCCCGTCCCCTCTCCATTCCTAGCAAACGGGGACTAACGCAGAGGCAGAGGGCTTCCTGAAACGCTTTCACCAACTAATAGCAGAACGAAAGCAAAGCATTCTCCTCTAGATCTCAGACACTTTTTCACATCACCTTTTATTTTTTATTCGGTATTAATCAAGAACCTAATCTAGGGCAGGCATGTCTGTCTCTAGATTTTCCTAAGTTACTTTTCTTGATTGATTAAATATGCATGGCGGGAGGACCCACAACACGTAACTTTCTCTCCTGCCTTGTACTCCTTTCTGAAACCCATACTGAGTCATCATATTGTTGATTAAGTCACTGGTTAGCAGAGTCCAGTTTCAGAGATTGCAATTTGCTTAAAGAAACCAGAAAACTGAAAATTTTAGGAAAAGGTAATACAATAGCTCCTGGAAAACTTATGATTCATTGTCTTATTTTTATTCCAAATCAATTTTTTCTTTTTTTTATAAAAAGTAATTTGCCTTGCTAAAAAACATTGATCTTTAGAGTTAGTGAAGAGTAAAGTGATTTTTACTGTTTTTTAAAGAAGAATTTTGGTAATGCATCACAACTCCAAAGATATTCTAAGAAATTTAAATTCCAGCAAAAAAAAGAAATCTTCTAGCATTGAATCCTGTTGCCCTATAAGGAAAGATAGACCTACATTCTAGACCTACATAGAACTACAAATGTGCTTTCTCACATATTTACTGAATTAAATAGTTTAAGAGCCAACCAAGCATGTGCTAATGTGATGACAGAGCAAAATTTTAAGATACATATTTTTCTATTGTTACGGGGGTTATTCTTCCCCCAATGGGAATTTTTTGATGGCTCTAGCTTATTCCCTCCCAAAAGACCAACTGCAACCAAATGAAGTGAATAACCTCAAGATTTTATTGTCTTCACAACAAAAGATGAAGCTTGGAATGGATCACTGGGCCCCTTCTCTTCTCATCGCCTCCCAGTCCCCAGTGCTTGTGTCTTTAACAGCCAGCTTTCTCTTAGATCCGCAGTCAGGCCTAATGCACTCGAGCCTCCGCACAATCTTCTTTCGTAGTTTTAGCCTTTTTCCGGAAAATTGGCTTAGTTTACCCACCATAGCCACTCTGCTTCCTGTCATACTGTCACTTTCCCTGGGCATACAGAGAATCTTTGCAAATTACTTCTCTTGTGTCACTGTGGGGTTGGTGCTTGCCGCATATCTTCCAGAAAGTCTGGTGGGTTTTAGGAATGCTCAACGTGCTTGCAGGAGTGTTATCAGCACGGAAAGCAGTTTTTTTTTGGTTTTTTTTTTTTTTTTTTTAACTTTCATTTATATTGCTGTCCCAAGCTGATTGCTGTTTTCAGGAAATAGCTCAAAAAAAATAAATGTCATTACTTCATTATTTAACCTAAGGGACATGATCTGGCTTTCAGAATTACACCCTTATCAGATCATAGAATGATATGTTGTTTGAAGCACCAATATTTTTAGTTTAATAAATTGAGGAAATGGAAGTAGTCTCTTTTCTATTGTTGGTGTTTGTGCTGCAGAGTCAACAAGAGGTTGTCAAGTTTGTAAATAATTACTGCGTGGAGCTTTTGGTGGGAGCAAACTTTTCCATGAGAAATTAAGTTTAAGCAGAGAATCAGAACTACAAGCCCATATGGCATGCTGAGGTAAACTCTTAGATGAGTTTTGTTCTTTTTTTTTTCTTTTTTGATTTCAGGGGAATTCCACACAAAGATTTTGTTGTTGCCTACTCATTCACAGCTAATTACACACATTACAATAGGAAGTGCTCAATAAATATGTGAATTAATAATATAAGTTTAACTTGAAAAGCATATGTGACATAGGATAGTTGAAAAGCTCCATTGTAATTATACATGAAAGCACTCTGGAGAAAAACAAAGCACTTTGGGAGGCTGAGGCAGGAGGGTCACTTGAGCCCAGGAGAGTTTGAGGCTGCAGTGAGCGATGATCACCTGGGCAACACAGCAAGACCCTATCTCTTGAAAACAAAACAAAAAACCCAAAGTAAGCACTGTCTAATTATTTTTTAATCTAAGCATCATCACTGCTTTCATATTACGGTAGATTATTGGCATCCATGGCTTTAACATTCAGAATATCAGTTCCCGGGGTTTCCAGGAAAAAGGTAAAGGCAGGCAATTAAGAAGAACCAATGCACCCCACACCCCTCACTGGTGGTGAGGTCTCCCCTACTCCACTCTAGTAGCAGTAGTAGTGAGAAAATCCCTGGATTAGCAAAGATAGGGCAGGTGGGAGCCATGGATACCTTCAGGCAGTAATGGCTGAACCACATCAGAGGATAATGATCCAGCCTTAGCACCTACCTCCAAAATGATGGCAAACCTCAGCACGATCTATAGATGGGACTAGACAGACATTCAGATTGAAGCAACTTTTTTTTTTAAAAAAGGTAACATTCTTAAGATCATTATCTTTCCTAATTTCAATATGGAATATGACTTTTAAAAAAATCCAGCAGGAACGAGAGGAAAAGAGTATCTTACCTCGATGTTCACATGCTCCCAAGAGATTGATGATGTTTGGATGGTGTCCAAGTTTACAAAGAACCTCCAGTTCTCCTGCAAAGTCCCTGTGATCGTCTTTGGAGGCATATTCTGGGGAAGAAGTCAAGGGTTGTAATCTTTCTTTGTTGCACCTTTCAGAACCAACTGCCCCTTCCTGTTCCCCAGGACCTTCAGGTACACTTCAGTCACCATCAGGTCTGGAAAACTGTACAACCAGAGAGATTACTATGAAGCAGTTTCTCAACCTTTGCACTACTGACTCTGGGCTGATAATTCTTTATTAAAGGGGCTGTCCTGTGCATGGGAAGATGTTTAACAGCGGCCCTGGCCTCTACCCACTAGATAAAAGTAGTCCAACAAAAAATATATCCAGACATTATTGAATGCCCCCCACAGGGCAAAATTCACCCCTGGATGAGAAGCACTACTCCCAGGTTTTCTAGATTAAGCTCTTAGATACTCAGGGAAATGAATTGGTAGAAGTCCCAATTAGGGCTGTCCCAACTTTTAGACTCTAGATCTTCCAGCTAAATTTACTATGCATAGTCAACTAAGGAATAGAAGCAAAGTTTCCACGAACCATACCAATAATGCATGCACCTTACTTTATTTAACAAATTTTACTTATTTTTTTAACAATCCAGTCTGTGAACCAGTCTCCATCTGGTTGATTGAGCTAAACAAATCAAATTCCAATGACATCTTATAGAAGGTGCAAGGTAGTCAGGAAACTGAGGTGCATATTTCTATTCTTTTTGCCTGTCTCTCCACTAGCACTTTGGCCAGAGGGAGAACCACCAGGCATCGGGCTGAAGAGAAGGCTATTGGTTGAGGCAGAAACTGACTGATTAGTCTTGAGTTGGGGACAGTGTGCTTTTATCATCTTTTGAAAAATAACACTGTGGGGAGGGGAAGAGTGGAGGAATGGAGTGCTGGTGGCCATGTGCATGCCTGAAAGTACTTGGAAATTGTGGCTGTGTCTCATGGGGGGCCAAGGGTACCCCTAAGACTAATAGGAAACTCCAAGTCAAGTGCCCTGTTCATACCACAGGAGCCTCACTGTGGCTCTGGCCCTGAGGGTCAACACCTTGGGAATATTTTTAAACTGAAGTTCTTTATAATGAGGTTGTCCCCTTACTTAAGTAACTGCCCTTTTTTAACAAGGCACCAGGGCATAAAATTTCTGCAGGCAAAGAGATGTATCCAAAGGAGGGCAGGTACTGAAGTGCCTTGTTACGCTATTTTCTCACATGGGCACAAGGTAGAAAACCAGGCAGATCTCAATAAAAACTGATTTCATAAGGTTCTACTGCCTCTCTCCCCTAACTATGTTCACTGTTCCCCAAAACTTCCTGTGACTAAAGTAGCAAAACAGAAAAGAGATTTCTGGCTGTTTAACAAGTTGTTTGTATTTTTTTTTAAAGAAACATATTACTATCTCTAATCATAGATAATATTTCATTCTTTTCTGTTGGTTTTCTTAAAAATGCAGAAAGAGATGATTTAATAAGATTCAGAGTTAATTCATGGGCTCAACATTGCAATCACAAAGAAGGAAAATGTGCCAGCAGCCTTAGAGAGCTCTTAAGATAGAGCTATATAGCAGTAATTGTTAATCACATTCTCTACTCTAATGCGCCACATTCCAAGCCTGTATGCTGTAAAATCAACAGTGTGGCTTCACAATCAAGTCATGCACAGCTTCTGTTTCACATGGAAGAGAAGACAGCTGGCTATGTTGCCGGCGAACTAGTCATTCTGCTTTCTTGGAAGATGTTTATTACCTGACCTTATTAAGTGGGCAGGTATTAAGCAGTCTTGACATGAACACAGCTGGAAAAGATTTAGTTCCTAGGACCTTAGACCAGTGGTTTTCAAACTTGAGTGTACAGAAGAACCATTGAGAAAGACTGTTAAAAACACAGATTTTCGTATGCCACCCTAGAAATTCAGATGTGGTAGAACCAGGGGTGGGAGAAGCCCGAGTGGATGCATTTCTAATAGTGTCTCTAGGAATTTTGATGCAGGTGACCTGTGAAGACTGTGGTCTGCACAGTGTGGTCTCCAAACCCACAAGACCGGCATCGCTTGAGAACTAATTAGAAATGCAAATTCTCTGGCCTTGACCCAGACTTACTGAATCACCAACTGTGGAGTGGAGGTCCCAACAGTCTGGTTTTAAACAAACCTTGCAGGTGATTTTGATGCATGCTCAATTTTGAGAAATACTACATGAAGAGAAACAAGGATGCTCCTCAAAAGTTAGCAGTATATAACCAAGAATCTATAATATCACATCCCAAGGAATCAAGACAGTGATACTTAAATGGCTCCTGTCTTTGTATTTATATCCTGACTATCACATGCTTGACCTCAAAGGAAACATCACCTTCAGTTGCACATAACAGCTATCTCTGACACCGTGCCAATTTTGGTTTAAAGAATGTAAGACCACAGAGGAAAGATTCAACAGGAAGTCAAGTTTTCTCCCCACCCTAGTGAAATGCTGACTCTACCTGGCCAACCACTGACCTTTCATTCTCTTGATGGCAGCGTCCATCCGTAACCCATCCTTCTTGATGCGTGCCTTAAGAACTTGGCCAAAATTGCCCTCTCCAATCACATCTTGAAATTTGATGTCATTCCAGTCAAGCACTGGATAAATTGTAGGATCCGGGTTGTTTTTGACCTTCCTGTTTAGGGCCAGAGTTCCTGAGTTGAACTGCACAGCTGGTTCTTCCCTCTGGCAAAATAATTTTTTCATCATTGTGTGTCAGGAGTTTTCATAATTCTAAGGTGCATAATACCTTCTGGTTTGTATCCACACCAGATGACAAAAGAAATACTGTATCTAATTCTAGATTGGAAATGGAAATAGGTTTCATCTCATAGTCCCACTCTGATGACCTGGCTGCCTGGAAGGCTGCACGGGCACCAGTCTAGGCCTCTGTGGGAGAGCTTATTGATTAGCAATGTCTGCAAAGGGTGAGGGAGGGGAAAATAGCAGTGTGTATGCCATGTGTTTGCCACCCTCGAGTCAGTCATATGTGAGTCTCCCACTCTCCTGTGTAATGAGCCGTTGTTCAGTTCTGGTTTGGAAAATCACTTGGAGATCCTCTACGGGGGCAGTCGCAGACTGTGTCTCAGTGAGAGGTTTCCTAACATCATCTCGGTCCTGCTCTATTTTTGTCCTAAAGTTTAGAATCTCTGAAGCCCACTCTGGCCACAGGATGACTGATGCTTAGCAAAGCCCAACACAGTGTGTCTTTTTCTCCTGAATTCAAATGACTGATGGGTGTATTGTGACAGGCTCCAGCACTCCCGACACCCTTGCTGGTCCTTCCTCTCCAGTGACAGCCTGAGTTGAGCCAGCTCTGGATAGAGTCAGATAATGAAACTCCTCTTATCTCCCTGGATGGAAACCTGGGGACTCACTCACATAACAGCACACCTCATTTGAAACATGTCATTGTGCTCAGTGCTTTATGTACAGAATCGATAAAGTCCACTACAAATTAATTTTACGGGGCCTGAAACCACAAACTAGAGAAATGTTTAGGCCTTAGTATACCAAAAGAACTCAAATAAGGTACCTGTTGGTAAAGTGTGATTTTGTAGACCTTTGCTACTGGTCAAAATTTCTAGATGAAAGAATGAGGCAGTGCCATGAACTCTGACTGTAGACTAAAGGACACAGAGGAGAGGGAGAGGCACACATGTATCTATAATTCATACGTGTGTGTGTGTATAAATATATATATATATGAGGGGTGATAGGATTAAGGGAGATATTAGAAATAGGAAATGGGAATTAGAAACAGGAAAAAGTGGGGAAACCTGTCTGGTACAATACATCATTACCTATCATGCTGAGGTCTGGTTACCCTCATATCCTTCCTTCCCCAAAATTTTCAGTTCATACTATTACAAGATTATTCTCTCTGGTAATTTATTACAAGGATAACCACAAATCTCGTTTTGGAGGGTGAGGGAAAGGCAGTCCTATTTTAGGCCTGATTTCCTACATAATTTAGTAAGAGCATGCTTATTGTCCTGGTTTGGACAAGAGATTATACAGCCATGCTTTCTATCTCCCTTTTCGTAATGGAAGCCAAAGAGAAGATGAGACTTGCTGGAGGGAAATGTTTGCTTTACAAGTAAATTTCCTGGTCCATATCTGAAGTGAAAGTACTGCCCACATGGGGCCTTGCCCTTATTAGCTAGTGGGAAGTTGAGACACTACCACGTTTTGGAAGGCTTGGGCCATTCTCCTTTGGACATTTGCCCTCTTCATCTGCAACATGATCAGAAAGGCCAAAAGCACCGTCAGGCAGGTCATTCCAGCCGAGCCGAGGATGGCTATGAGCAGCATCTTCCCGCCTCCGAGGTCCGCAGGTGCTGTGCGGGAGAACAGAGAGGAGCAGCCAGGTTAGGCAGAAAGACAGGGCCAAGACCATCTGTGGGAGAAGACGCAGGGCCATGGGAATGTAACGGCAGCCCGAGCCCTGCCATCTAATTGCTATGTGACTTTGGGCTACTCGTTTATTTTCTGAAACTCAGTGGAGGTAAGTCTGACTCACGGAGTTGTTATAAGATCTTAAATAAAATACATGTGCAAAGTGCTTTTAAAATGGCAATGTGCTCATCATTATTTATTGTCATTTGTTCAACTTTTATTTCCAAGTAGAAGCCCAAGCAGATGATCATTGAATAATAGTGAGAATGACTAACTAGATGCATGACTTTGGGACAGTGACTAAACCTCCCTGCACCTCAATTTCCCCACCTAGAAATGCTTTAAAGTTCTATGATGCAAGAGTTTAGAGTCTATAAGATATTTCGCTTTGTTTTTTCTTGTTTTAAAGAGCTAGTGAAGGAAACCTAAGGAGAAGCAATGGAGGGAAGGAGGAAGGAAAAGACAGAAGGAAAAAAACATTAAATTTAGGACTCAGGTCAAAAACTTTTAAAAACTATGGTCTAATCCTTCCACTTCTTGCCCTCATTTATAAATTGAAATAAAATTAAACTCAATATATTTTTATTAACAATAGCACATAGAGCCTGATCCCTTAAAAGTATCTTCTTAAAAGTATCTTCTGTGCTCATCTGTATTTCCTTCTATCTCCATGTGCAAATACAGAGATGGCTGGAAGGGTGAAGGGTTTTTGGTCTGTCTTTTTAAAAATTTTTTTCTCATGGTATTTTATGTATAGCTTGGATTTAAGACCTATATACATTTTACCAAAACACAAGTAATTGTAAAAATGAGGCATTTATTAAGAGTGTGATGTGAAAACTATGATTCTCTATAACTAGCAGACTCTTCATTCCTTGGACATTTCAAAAATGTTCCAAAGTATCAGCACCAAAAAAACAGCTTGCTTTGTTTTGTTTCTTAAGCCCTAGGTAACCCTTCAAAAGAACAAGAAGTTTTTAGATTTAGCTTTAAGATTTTCTGTAAAAATAGACTCTAGTCCAAACTATTAATTTGTAAAACTTGCCCTTCCCTCTCCGGTGACTCTATCTGCAGCCTCTGTGCCCATTGCACCATGCAGAGAGTTCGGAGGGGCCACCTGCACGGACGGACTTAAAGCGGATCCTTGTGCTGCAGCCCTGCCCACACCAGGGCCCTCGTCCACTGAATTACACTCAGCAGGTTTTGTCAATCAGAGAGAGTGGCCATAGTATGCTTGGCGCTCCAAGGAGATCTCTATTTATCTCAAGGAGCTTATACTCTGGGGTGGAGCTTGGTGGTGGACGTGGAGACCTAATAACCTAGATCAGACAAGTAGAAGAAAACTCAGAATATCACAGTGTCATCCAAGCTAAAGAGGAGCGGATTTGATAAAGAACAGAGTGCGGTTCTTGGAGCCTCCTACTGAAGCACTGGCGCAGGCCTGCCTCCCAGAAGCAGGTTCCACATTCTTCTTTCTCCTTGGAATCAAAATTTATATTCCTCAGAGCTTTCTTCCTAGATTGCTGGATGGGGTGTGCTGAAAAGCTAGTCTATTCTAAGGTTTAATAATAGAAAATGGATCAACAGGGATCCTCCCTACAGTTGTTTTGATTTTAAGGCTATATCTTGAGATCCTATTAAGACAAATGAATTGTGCCACATGACACGCACGTGGGGTAAATATCTTAAGACAGTGGGGCTTTTCTGATATTCTGCAAAAATAATCCTATGTAAATACCTGTCCACTTTACCAACCTTGAGATTCTGGGAGGGTCAGCAGTTCATAAGAAAAGGTTGGGTTGCTTGAGCCTATGTTGTTCTCTGCAAAAACGTCCACCTGGTAAGCTGTTTCAGGCTCTAGGCCCTTGAGCTGATACTGAGTGATGGTGGCATTCTTTATCTTCACATCGATGTGCTGGTCTTCATTCTTGCCCTGAACTTTGTAACTGATGATAATAGAGGAAATAGAATAGCCATCCAGTATTGTCCAAGAAATCACAGCTGAGGAGTGTGTGATGTTGGAAATCTTGATGTTTTCCGGTTGAGGAGGGAGAACTAGAAATTGAAAAAAAAAAAAAATCACTTAAGATATGCTACCATCTCTTAGATCATCACACTTTTGAAAGATGGCTCATGTCAGTTCAGAAACCATGAAAGGCAAATAGGTGTTTTCTTAGGTGGTAATTCCAATCAATTGGTAGTGGCTACTGGATTCCAAGTCCATGCAGACATGAAAGAATGGCACAGATAAGAAAATGGCAACGCACATATCACTGATTTGTCATCCTTACACTAAACAAAGGCCTCAGAAATTCTGTTATTCCACAAACATATAACGCTGTTCTTGATGCTGGGAAGAAAGGAAAGATTATGAGAACTGACATTTATATAGTGCTTACAATATGCCAGGCAGTGTTCTAGGCCCTTCTATATATTAACTCATTTGTTCTTTATGACAGTCTATTTGAGTACTAAGGCCCAGAGAGATTAAGTGACTTAGCCAAGGTCACACTACTATTAAGTATTAATAGAAGAAACAGGATTCAACTCCTGGCAGTCTGGTTCCATAGCCCATAGTCTTAGTGTCATGTGGCCTGTTCTTTCCCCAAATGCATTAGTGAAGCAGTTGGCAAGTCTGTGTGCACATGAGAAAATGTATTAAGCACTTAGTAGACAAAGTGCTATAGGAACTTGGGAAAAAGCGAGATCACCTTCCATTCATGGGCCTAGGCAGGATGAGAAGGAGATATTTTGAGTTTTTCCAGGTGTGAAGATGACATGCACAGAATCCTCCCTGCATTCTCACTAAACTCTTTTTCTAAAGGGCACAGGCTAAAAGGGAAGTTCATGACCCAATAAAGCCTACAGATATTTAATCCAAGAAAAGAATGAATCCAAGGTCTTGCCCTTAATATTAACTTTACCTTACATTTGTGAGGCTGTTTACAATGTGCTTCCACATACAGACTCTTTCTTTGACTTTCATAACCACAGGCAGGCAGGTAGGCAGTGCTGAGATTTTTATTCTTTAAATTTTAGAGATGAGCAAACTGAGACTTCAAAAACTTAAGGGACTTTGGTCCCAGTAAGCAACTAGTAGACTCAGGGTGTTTCACTCCATACATCAGTGTCTTCCCATATGAAAGTTACTGCTTATAAGCAAATTAGAACCTTTGAGAAGTGTCTTAAGGTATATTCCTTTCTATTCTAAATTCTCAGAGTTTCTTCTTCATTCTAAGGTTTCTCTTTCCATTATGTTGATTCCCCATGTTACTCATTAGATAACTGTGGGAATTTATGAGAATTAGATATTGGATTTTGAGCTTTCCAAATATGAATGTTATTTTCTATGTCTAGCAGGTGACAAATTATCTAAAAATCACAATTAACAGTATATCTTATCTTCCTTTGCATCCAGTACCAAGCTTTTTATATATTTTTATAAAAATATAACCTTCCTTCCTACAAGAAGATTACAGGGTAATAGGAATACTAACATATTCAGATTACTGTGAACACATATTTAATATTTGTATAGTTGTGCCTCAAAAAAAGTCAACTTCATAAACCAGTGGTCTTCTAAGCCTGTGAGAAAAAGAAGCAGTACCTTGCAGACACTGCTAGAAAAATAATGAATATAATTTTGATGCCAACTAAAAATCATAAATTTGCCTCTACCTATTTATCCATTTTATGCCTGAAAGGAGTCACACTTAGGGATAGCTCAAGGGACCTCTGATTTAGATTCAGTGGGTCTGGGCCCAGCAATCTACATTTTAACAGCTTCCCCACGGGACTCTAATGTAGATTATAAAGCACTTTAGGAAACACTAATTAGCCCTTAATTTAGAAGTGGGATATCACTACTAAAGGAACTTCTCCAAGAACTGAAGTTGCTTGGAAGCAGCTGGTTGCCAATCCAAAGAGACGAATGGAAGACATTTGTAGCATGGTTTGGGAGGGTATAAAAAAAGAACTGAAACGTGGATTAGAATCCTAAACCCCACAACTTAACCAGCTGCATAACTTTGGGCAAGTCATTTACCCTCTGGGCCTTAGGTTTGTCATCTGTTAAATGTGGTGATAATTCTTACCCTACTTTCCTCATAAAGTCATTTTAATGGTCAAATATTCTACATATAAATGTTTTTTATACAAGAAAACATTATACACATATATTATTTTTTACATACGTTTGGGGCCATATGCCAAATCTAATTCACTTCATTTCTTACACTTGGAACAGATGGAATTGCTAGGATGGAAACCAACACAAACTTGATAACTAGAAGCATTAATTTTACTTCTGAACAATTGATATGCAAGATCTGCCAATGACAACTCAGCATAACAACAAATATTTTCAGTTAAAATTAAAACATTCTCATTCACATCCTCTTTCCCCTTATTTCTTGACTCTGCTGTAGGCAGCAACTCCTACCCTGCCAATCTCACACCCCTACCACCACCACCAGCAGAAACCCTCCGTAAACTCCATACAGTCACCCACGGCAAGTCCACTTTCAATGACTACTAGCCAGTTTTTGTTTAATCCTATAAACAAAAATGAGAGTGATTTCAATAGTGTATAATTCTAATGAGGATAAAATATAGACTAGTGAGTGAACATCTAAGAAAATTTTGAAAAAGAAAGTAGTTATTCACACTACTGTTATCAAGACATTTCACAAATCTATAGTTACTTTAAACAGGCTAGGAATAGTATAGGAACAAACACAGATTGATGGAAGGGAACAGAGAGTTCAGAAATAGATCCAAAACGAATATGAGAACTTGGCATATGATACAGGAAGCATCACGAGTCACCAGGGGCATTATTCAATACACGGCATTGGGACCCCTGACTTGCTGTATGTGAATAAATAAGACTAAAATGAAAATATTAAAAAACACCATACCCCAAAATAACATTCCTATATCTTAAAGACCTAAATATGCAAAACACTAAAACTGCTAGAAAAGATATAGAGAATATATTTATGACCTTGGGATAGGTAATAATTCCAAAACATGAAAAATAAAGGTCATAATGGCAAATATCAACGGGTATGATTGCATCAAAATGTAAAGTGTCTATGGGACAAAAGCACCACAAACAAGGTTACAATAAAGGAATTAGGAGAATATATTTGAAGTATATATAGCAAGATTAGTATCCATATTATATAAACAATTTTTACAAATAAGAAAGACAATCTATAACAAATGGGCAATGTATATCAACAAGTATATCAAAAAAGATGAAAACCAAAAGACCAATTAACATAGAAAAAGATGCTTAACCTTGCTAGTGATCAAGGAAATGAAAATTGAAATTAATAGAAGTACCATTTTTTGCTTTTGAGATGGGCAAAAATAAAAAATCTGACACTATCAAGTGATATAGATGAAGGGAAAAGATATATACAGAGATGGGGATAAGGAATAGCACTCTCATGCACTCCTGGACATAGTACACATAGAATGGCCACTTTAGAGGGAAATAGCCCAGGAGTTCCACTTCTGGACATGTTCCCTAGAAAAGCTCTCACACCTACACACGGAGACATGCATAAGGATGACCACTGCATTTTTGTTTGTGATAGTAAAAAAATGAAAACTGCCTACATGTCCATCTAAAAGGGCATGGATGAATGACATGATATATTCATAAGATAGAAGATTATACAGAAGTTTAAAAGTCATGCATCAGATCTAAATAAATATGGATAAATAAAAATCATAATGTTTATTCAAAAAAGGTGAATGATATGTATGCATATGTATACTTATGGATATATATATTAAAATTATACAACATTGAATGGAAAGATACATAACAAACTCATAATTTTGGTCATCTTTGGGAAGAGGGAAAGAGAAATAGAGTAGGGATGATGATCAAAGGGGATTTCAATACATCTGTATTGTTTTTACCTCCATAAGTCAACAAAAAAATGCTGGAAGCAAATATGACAAAATGTTAACAGTTGTTAATTCTGGGTAGTAGGAATGTGAATGTTTGCTGTGTTTCTGCACTATTCTGGAACTTGTAAATTTCACAGAATTAAAAAATATACGTGATGAAGAATCCCTAAACACTGACAAAACAGTGCAGACTTTCACAAGGCACTGATACAGAAGAGTGGCTGGAAAAACACAACTTCTACACCTGTCACTGAGAAGGTGGAGGCCAGATGCAGAGGACAGCCTCAGATTTGAGAGCTTGGCAAGAGATCCCGTGATCCTGACGTAAGTGGTAGCTGGCGTGGTCAAGAAGTATCTCATCTTTCCAAGGGCTCCAAAATGCACAGACACTGTTCTAACGTCAGTGAGTCAAATTAGAACTCTCTGCTTAATGATGAAAAAAATTTCAGCACTAGGAAGAAATCTAAGAAGTTCCAACTAATTTTAATGACCAATCAGAAATAGAGAAAAGCCTAAAATGCAGAATATTTTGAAAAAAATCAGTTTTATTACTCTCAGATATATATTTTAACTCCAAAAAGTATCTGTTATAAAGGGTTTTCAAGCAAAGTTATTTGGCTTTTAAGATTAAGAAAGACCCATCTGTAGTTAATCAACATCTGTGTACATATGGATACATGACAATCCAAAAAACTGTCCTATAACTGATTAAACAAGGCTTAGAAAATCTTATTCATGTTACTAACTTACTTAAAAAACAACTCCATACCAAGGAAAGGTCAATTTTAGTACAATCCTGCTTGAATTATTGCAAATCTGAATATATAGGGCTTTTTGATACATTGCAGGTTATTAAAATGATTAGGTAGAGGCACTAATTAGCTTCTACTCACAACTAACTTCCTTTTATGATTTCTAAGAAATAGTCTTGAAGTGATGGTAGCTCAGTCCAAATGGCAACAGCCACATGATTTTCAGGTGAGGCTGGGGCAGCATGTGTCACTTACCGTCGCTGAGAGTCCACGCGGTAAGGTCTTCGCTCCATTCCCCCTGAGCCTTGGTGTTGACTCTGGCTCGGACTATGTACTGCTCCCTGGGGTGTAAGTTGTTAAGTAGCACCGAAGTCAAATTGCCTGGCACTTTAATATTCTGCTGATCACTTTTTACTTGCACAGACCTCCTTTCCACTTCTACATAAAAATCATCTTCCGAGCTTGGAAATATTGGTTGCCAGGTCAAATTTAGAGTGGTCTGACTTTTTGGTAGGAGATTGAGACCTCTTGGAGGAGGGAGTCCTAGGAGAAACCAGAAAGATCATTATTTCTATGTAGGGTAGAGGTAATGATAGCCCCAAAGGGCAGTTTCAAAGAATAACATTGGCTTCTAGAATAACATACAGCTTCACAACCTATCAAAGAAACACGAGCTGGCAGCCAGATGATACTTCTTTCTCTACCTAAACAGCAAATCTTTAAAATATTTCTCATATTTAGTTTGAGTAATTTTAATACAGGAGTTCAACCCCATTTGAAAACAACTTGGAAATATTTTCCAAGAGCCCTAGAAATGATCATATACTTCGGGCCCAATATCTGAATACCAGGGTTTTATCCTAAAGAAATACTCCAGAGGAAGAGAAAAAGCTATGTGCATGAAGACGTTCACTACAACATTATTTATAATAGCAAACAATTGGAAGAAACCTCTAAATACTCAAAATAAGAAAATGCTTTAATAAATTATGATGTAGCCATCCAGTGGATTAAAATAGATAAGTAGGAAAAGTATGGGAGTCCAATCAAAATATTTATAGTACATGAGAAAAAGCTCTGATTGCAGCTTGGTAAAAGTCATGTCTACAATGGTGACAGATAGGAAGGAAACCGATAAAAATGAAAACAGTGGATTTGCTGAGGTCGTGGAATTGTGGATGAGTGTGGCGTTTCTGTTACCAGTTTGAGCAATATATTTTAAAGCAATTTCAGGTTTACTTCCCCTTAGCAAGAAGAATTTCAGACATCATACAGCTGTGGTGGCAGGGCCAGGCCTAGCTCTGCTCTGATTACATCAAGGTATCTGCTACGATCACATGCTGCCTGGCTATAATTACCCACGAGACCTCGCTGAATAGAAACAATATGGATTTTAAAATCAGAGAAACTGAAACATGCACTTTAGTTTCATACCTTGGGCGGATTCATACTCTCTCCACGTACACCTGTAAAATGCAATTAAAATACCCATCTTCCAGACTCAGGAGGAATAAATGAGAAAATGGATATGAAAATTCTTGGAAGGTGTTAGGGGCTCTATTAACATCAGTTTCTTCCCTCCCTCCCTCCCTTCTTTCAAGATGTCTTATGTCAATGGACAAAGGAGGAATTTGTGACTTTTCAGTTAATCACAATAAAGTGATTTTTTTATTGCAGATACAAAGCCCTTCCAAAACATAGGATAGGGATCCTCTAATTTATGCATTTCCAATGGGTATGTTACTACTCCTAGGGGGCAAAATATTAGTTCTTGGGGTATGAGAAAATCTTAGATTATTGCAATGGTTTACAAAGGACCATAATACACAAACAGAGTATGTCTTGTGGTATTAAAATTTCATGGGTGTTGAGGGGAAGGATCTATTAGGATGAAGATATCTAAAAAAGCTCCTTGGGGACAGGCAATAAAGTTTTTTTGAAAAAGTTGAGAAATGCCGTTGTAACTCTTTATTAGACGTGAGAGAAAGGATCTGTTTCCATCTTCTGGGAAGTCAGTCCCACCAGCCAGGTCTGACTGCTCTCAGTCTAGTACAAACTAGAAATCAGGCATGCATTTGCTTGGCATTATGGTAAAGGTCTTATTGCTCCTTTCTCCAGAACCTTCTCAAACTGAGAGTAGTGATGTCAACCCCTCTGGTTAAACTAAAGCCCTAAGTTCCAAAAGAAGCTGCCCGGTGGTTAGGCAGGTTTACAATGAAGCAGAAGGGAGACTTGCTGTTTTGGAGGATACATGTAAACCTCCTAGTCCTGTGCCGGGTGCAGAAGAGTAACCCAATAAATGGTCACTTCCCTTTTTCCTTCCCTTTACCCCTCCCTGTCTGCCGTCTTTCTGCAGTGCATTCAGAACGTGTGCTCTTCCGTCCCCTCCTGCTCTCCCTGGCCTTCACCGCCTCAGTCAACACACACAAATAATGCAACTGCCAGATGAATTAAAAAACAAACTTCAGCAAAATTCGAACGATGGGAAAAGAAGAACCTTCAAGAATTCCCTTCCCGCCCACCCCTGAGAACTACTTTGAAATATTCCAAGAGACCTCTGAATACATCCTGGCTGGAACGTATTCTGAGGGTTGAAGACAGTAGGGTGTGGGGCTGTGAAGTGTTTTATGTTCTGCCTCATAAATACTTTCCATCTGAGTCAGATTACAACCTTCCCCTTCGACTCATCAACACTGACCTCAGGGAGAACAAACTACCATTTGCTTTTTAGCAGCAACCTGATGCAGTATCAGGGGTCCCTTTAGCCTCTAATTAATGTATAGTTTCTGACTTTATTTTTTGTATTCACAACCTGGAGGGTCCCCAGGAAGCCAATTCCTACTTGTAGAACCCTTCTACAAGCCCCAGAGTAGCTGTGGGTTCCATATGGTTAAGGATGCTGCTGGTCAGATGAAAACTAGGTGAGTGGGTGGAGAAAGGGTGTGTCTGTTAGGGGTGCATAATCCCTGCAGAAGAAGATCTAGATGTTCTCCCTAGTTTTCTCACTAAATCATTTCATATCCTTCTCCCTTTAGTAAATGGACTAAAAAATAGGAAAATTTATGAATTGGGATAAGAAAATGGTGCCTTTGAGATCCTAGATAAAATAATAATAATAACAATAATAATAATTGGATATGGGGCCATAGCATGCATGACCATGGGCAAGTTATCAACCACTCTGAGACTCTACGTTTCATCTATAAAATGGGGAAGATGGTAATTCTTACCCTCGAAGGTAAGATGAATTAAATATATATGAACCCAAAACTATAAAGCACTGATCCGGAGATAGTAATGCAGGATAGTGACAGGGAAGTAGTAACACAGTGAACAAATTCGTTAGTAACACAGTGAACAAGTCAAAGAACAGAAAACTTCACAGAGGACATCACTCCATTGTTTCAGAGAAAGGTACCTGGGCGGCAGAAAGCCAGAACCCAGGTGAGCGTCAAGGAGACTTCATGAATTCAAGAGCACCTCAATTAAAACACTAGAAAGCCAGTTGATATTACCTAACATTGATAAATCATAAAATATTTCTACACACATTATTTTGAAGATGTGGACCCAGGACCAGCAACATCAGGCATCACTTGGGAACTTACGAGAAAAGCAAATTACTGACCCGCATCTCAAACCTGTTGAATTAGAAACTCCGGGCATGGGGCCCAACAAACTCTCCAGGTGATCCTGATAGACACTCATGTTTGGGAACTATCGATTTAGAATCCTGGAGGTGACTCTTGTAAGAAATGGTTCAAGGAGACGACAGTGGCTGTCTATAGGAAGTGGGTCTGGGAGGTGGAGGGGCGCAGAGAGGGGACACTGTTCTTCAGATAAAAGCCTTTCATTCCATTTGATGTTTTCACTGCATGCATGAATTACTTTGAAAAATTAGAAATCATTTTTAAAAATAAATAAACTGAGGTTTCTGAAATACGTCCGCAGCAAGAGCCTGGCCTGGGCCCTTCAGATGGAAACAGGATGCTGGTGGTAAAATGCAGGCGCCCAGTCTCAGGACAGTCACTGCTAAGTAAATCCCAACTCCTTAGGGATGTCCCTGCCTTCCTGAAGGCTCATCTGCTTCCTTCTCTGTCCCCACGGGTTGCTGCAGACCCCCTCCCCCAGGGAGACAGACCAGGTCTCCAGCCCAAATAAAGGAATGGTTTGGCTCTAAGTTTCTGGCCTTCCTGTCACTTTCCCACCCATTCAAAAGCAAACGCCTGCCACCTCCATCCCCACCCACCCACTTACCCACCACCACCCTTCCTGGTCTTCCTTCCTCTTTCCCCTTCCTCCCCCTCCCACCCGGCTCATGAATAAGTGCCTGTTGGCTTCCACTGACCGATAGAAGCTGTTGTGAAGCGTCTCACAGGTCCAGGATGCCCTTCCCCACCCTCTCCTCGGCGGGCCAGCTGCACGCACAGCTCGTATTCTGTTCGGGGTTCCAAATAGTTGAGTGTAACAATCTCATTTGTCGCTGAGAAGAGGGAAAGTCCAGGAAACTTAGGTTGGCATCCTTTTACATTTTTAAACTGGAATTGTTACTGTGACGTGAACTAATTTTAGGTTTTTAAAAATATGTCTTAGTGAAACTAAGAAGCAATTCCATCTTCAAGGCCTCATCATTCCTAATACAAGAAAAATTAGGCTTTTGAAAGGATGTTTCCAGGCTACAATGTACATATTAGTATGTGTATCTCTGTGCCACTTACACATTTCTCCTCTAGTGCTTTTGTCATTTTGTTTGTGGAATAAAATCTCACAAATCTCATACTGTACGGAATACCAGATTTAGGGGGAAAACTCAATTAGAGTAAAATAATCTAATTTCTACTCTTTTCAAGTACATACACTGATTGCAATCAAGCTCTCAAGAGAAAAAGACTCTTTGAGGGTTTGTTTAAAGTGACCAGAAAACTGATTTGTAATGTTCATACATTAGAATGAAGGGTTCTGAAGTCCTTGAGAATAGTTCTCACGAACAAATGTTATATGCCTCTTTTCTCCTTAGTGATTGCTTTACCCAGCTTCTATTTCTCCATGCATACTGCAAAGATAAATTTTGCCTTAACATGTGATAAATTCCTAGTTGGTTAAAAAAATTGGGCTGTGTTTAACAGTTCTTAGAAGATCACTTTGTGGATGTCCACTTGTAGAAATAGCAATGGATTACCACCATATGACAAAAAATGACCTCACCATTGATATTGGAAAAGAGCAGTCCAGAAAATCAGCCTTACATCCCTAAGATCTTGAATTTTGTCTGGGTCTACAATAGAATGTGAAGAGCTCAGTCATAATTCCATGACTTTATTCAGTGAACCCAGGTCAGCTAGTGTTATTAAGCCTCTTTTTCTTCCCTTTTTCTGTAACTTTCTCAAATTACCTACATACAGTGGGTAGAGGGTCCTTTATAGGAAATCAGAGACAAAGTGAGACCAAGGTATTGGTGGAGGTATACATGTTACCTACAAGCACGATAGTGGCAGGTGTCTCTATACAATAGCCTAATCAAAGCCACATGGTCAACTGATAATATACAGTTTTATTTTTAAAAATTGTGGTTTTACATCATCACGCAACAAATAGAATTGTAATTTGTGTTTCAAAATTAACTGTTTCCATGAACTTTGGACATTTGGTCACATTGTGTTGAATTATTATTTTTTCCTTCCAGGAATTTGGGGTAGGAACACATGATTCTCTTTACCCATACTGTCCCCACCCACCCCCATCTGGTCTGCCACAGCCCCAGCTTTGCAGGTGCAAATTCCTCCAAAAATCTGTGTTGGGGGCCTGCAAGACAGGGCAAGACATGGAATGAGAAAAAAAAAATAAATGACTCAACATAGCAGCAATGACCCCTTCTAGAATTTGGGCAGATTAAGTCTCTCTGTCTTTCCAGCAGGCCTGGACTTTCTCGTTCCCTTACTCACGGTGTAAACCACCACGACCAGGCAGACAGAGTAGCTGTAAACAGGACTGGAGAGGCAGAGAAGCCTGAGGAGGAGATATTTACAGCAACTCATGATGCAGGCTGGTTCTGTGTCCATAACACACAACGCCTTCCACAAAGTCAGCCCCAGAAGCCAGAGGTCCCCTTTATACTCTGTCCTGAACCCTCTGAAATGGATTCTCTGCCACCTTGAGGTAGAAGGTTGCAGTAGGGAGAAAGGGATGTCTATATTTGGGGAATTTTTTTTCCTGGTGCTACATCCCCAGCTGGGGCCTCTCCTGTCCAAACCTTACCTTGAATGTGCCGCCAAGCCTCATAATGATTAACAGGTTTGTATAGAAGCTTCTTGGATTTGATTGGTCCATCCCCAAAGTAAGGCTCCGAGCTGATGTTGATGACAGCAAAGTTGTGTCCAGTGTCGATCACATTTGGGGCATTCAGGGGCTTGGGAAGAACTAAACAAAGTTTTGGCAATCCGATTAGTCTTTAGGCTTTGCTGTTTGATAGTTGTTCTTAGGTGGAATAGAGGATGTGTTTTACTTTTCCAACAAAGTCCTCTTAAAATTCTCTGCTCA
>NW_012134525.1:4690155-4690751 GCF_000956105.1 Propithecus coquereli | reverse complement strand
TCAGGCTGGTCTCGAACTCCTGACCTTGAGCGATCCACCCGCCTCGGCCTCCCAGAGTGCTAGGATTACAGGCGTGAGCCACCGTGCCCGGCCTGCGTGTGTCCTTAAAATACAAGCATTCCCCTGCTCAAGGCCCTTCAGTGGATTCTCATTATATGCAGGATAAAATCCAAAATTCATGGCATGATCCACCAGGCCTTGCATGACTGGGCCCCTGCCTACCCCCCAGCCTCCTCTTCCCCCTACCCAGGACTCCCCAGTCCCGCTGACCCTTCAGAAGTCATCCAACTCCCAAAACAGCAAGCTCCTTTCTTTTTGGGTTCTTTGTGGATGTTGTTCTTCTGCAAGGAATTTCCCACCTCCCAGTATTTCTCCTGGTTAGCTTTTGGCTCAGACGTGACTTCCTCACAGGCATCCATCCCAGAACCTCAGTTAGGAGTGCCACACGCTTTCATAGAACCTCTACTTTTCCTTTGTTGTCATTTTCAGCATTTATTATTCTTTGTAAGTTTGAGCGATTATTTAATATTGGTCTTCCCACTAGACCATATATTCATATTCGTATTCATGTCTCAGTCTAAAACAACACAAATTTA
>NW_012134525.1:4667132-4690105 GCF_000956105.1 Propithecus coquereli | reverse complement strand
CTGGTCTCGAACTCCTGACCTTGAGCGATCCACCCGCCTCGGCCTCCCAGAGTGCTAGGATTACAGGTGTGAGCCACCGTGCCCGGCCTGCATGTGTCCTTAAAATACAAGCATTCCCCTGCTCAAGGCCCTTCAGTGGATTCTCATTACATGCAGGATAAAATCCAAAATTCATGGCATGATCCGCCAGGCCTTGCATGACTGGGCCCCTGCCTACCCCCCAGCCTCCTCTTCCCCCTACCCGGGACTCCCCAGTCCCGCTGACCCTTCAGAAGTCATCCAACTACCAAAACAGCAAGCTCCTTTCCTTTTGGTTTCTTTGTGGATGTTGTTCTTCTGCAAGGAATTCCCCACCTCCCAGTATTTCTCCTGGTTAGCTTTTGGCTCAGACGTGACTTCCTCACAGGCATCTATCCCAGAACCTCAGTTAGGAGTGCCACATGCTTTCATAGAACCTCTACTTTTCCTTTGTTGTCATTTTCAGCATTTGTTATTGTTTGTAAGTTTGAGCGATTATTTAATATTGGTCTTCCCACTAGACCATATATTCATATTCGTATTCATGTCTCAGTCTAAAACAACACAAATTTATTGTTTTATAGTTCTGGAGGTCAGAAGTCAGACATGGGTCTCGCTGTACTAAAATTAAGACGTAGCAAGGTTGTGTCCCTTTCTGGAGGCTTAGTGGAGAATCTGTTTCCTTGCTCCTGCCAGCTTCCAAAGACCACCTGCATTCCTTGGCTCAAAGCTCCTTCCTCCACTTTCAAAGCCAACAACATCAGGTCTCAGATCTTCTTTTACCATGACATCTCTTTCTGACTGTTATCAGGAATGGTTCTCTGCCCTTTTTTTTTTTTTAATGACTGATGTAATTACAGTATACTCATTCAGATAATCTAGAAAAATCTCCCCATCTCAAAAACCATGTATTCTCAATGGTGGTGACAGCATCTCCAAGGAGGTGAAAATTGGTTCTTGGAGGATGAAAAACTTTTAGATATTACAATGGCTTGCAGGCCTCCAAAGAGCCACAGTACATAAACAGAAATACAGTACAACTGTGATATTAAAATTTATGGTGATAGGAGGGAGTTTTGGAATAAAATTTTTAAAAGACCTCCTTAATGGGATGCTAATATTAAAAAGTTTGTAAAACACAGCACTACACTCAAAACTACATCAGGACAAAGTCCATGTAGGTTTGTTCACCTGCACCTACCAGGTGTCGAATGTTAGTCAACTGAATTTCCAGTGAGCTCCATAGCTCCATTAGCCCAACCTACTTGGAAGTGCATGACTGGTTTTGTTTTTCCTGCCCAAGAGTGTGTGTTACAGAATGTGGAATGTTTCAGATTTCGGGGTACATTGCAATATTCAGTAATTTTACTTTTCTTCTCTGTCTTGATGCTTTGACTCACCTTCCTTAGAAATGATCTTCAAGACTTTGCTCAAATATCATTTTCTCAGGAAGCCTTGACTACCCTATTTAAAGTTATAGTCACCCTTCGGCCCTGCCCCGGCACTGTCTACCCTCATGTCCACTTTAGTGTTCTCTCTGGCACTCAGCATTGTAGCAAACTATACATTTTACTTATTTATTTGCTCATTGCTTATCTCCCTGTGGGAATGTAAGCTCCATGATAAGTTTTTTTCCTCCCCCATACTATTCACTGCTCTATTTCCAGTGCCTAGAACAGGAGCTGAAACATAATCGGCCTTCAGTACATTCTATTGACTGACTGAATAAAGATTTAGGAAGTTATCCAAAGACAGAATAACAAAGCCAGTAAGGAGCCTAATCAAGCAGTATCCCCTGCCTGGAGGCTGACCATGCCAGTACTAAGTTAGGTAAGACTGGATACACATTTTATTTAGGTGAGAAAAGAGGGCACTGTTGTGAGTAAATTCATTCATCACGTCATGATTCCCTTGTATGATCAAACAAGACCCCCACTTTGTTTAAACCAGCAAGTGCACGTTTTCTTACAGCCATTCATGCTAGTCTGTGATACTTTTACAAGGGTGGAAATAATTGCTCCCAAACCTTCCTCTTAGTAACCCATCATTTTTTCTAATCATTGTTATTGAGATTTTGTTATTTGTTAAATCACAATATTGTTATTGAGATTTAAAATACATAATGTAAAGCGCAAAAATCTTAAGTGTATTTAGCTCGAGGGACTTTAGCTATGTATACACCCTTGTAACCACGACCAGATTATGACAGAGAACATTTCCAGCCCCCCAGAAGGCACCCCTGTGCCCTTTCCCAGTCAACATCCTTTACCCAGAGGTAACTACTATCCTGACTTCTGTCTCTGAGGATCAGTGTTGCCTGTTCTTTAACTTTATATAAATGGAATCATAAAGCATATACTTCCATTCATTATCATGTCTGCAAGATTCAACCAGATCAGTGCAGGAATTCTCTTTTAATGCTATTTAATTTTCCTCTGCATGACTTTATGGGCTGAATTGTGTTCCTCCCAAAATTCATATGTTGAAGTCTTAACCATCAGTACCTCAAAATGTAACTGTATTTGGAGATAGGGCCTTTAAAGAGGTAATTAAGTTAAAATGAGTTCATCGGGGTGGGCCATAATCCAGTATGACTGGTATCCTTGTAAGAAGATTAAATCAGGACACAGGAACAAAGGGAAAACCCTGTGAGAACTATAGGGAGAAGACAGCCATTCGCAGCCAAGGAGAGAGACCTCAGAAGAATTCAACTCTGGGGCAGGGTGTGGTGGCTCATGCCTGTAATCCCAGCATTTTGGGAGGCAGAAGAGGGAGGATGGCGTGAGGCCAGGAGTTGGAGACCAGTCTGGGCAATACAGCGAGCCTCTGTCTCTACAAAAAAATTAAAAAATTAGCCGGGCATGGTGGCACACACCTGTAGTCCCAGCTACTCAGGAGGCTCAGGTGGGAGAATCACTTAAACCCAGGAGTTTGTGGTTACACTGAGTTATGATCAGGCCACTGTGCTTCAGCCTGGGTGACAGAGTGAAACCCTGTTTCTAAAAATATTAATTCATTTTAAAAAGTAATTAAGAAAAAAAGAAAACAACTCTGTTGACACCTTGATCCTGGACTTCTAGCCTCCAGAATTGTGAGAAGATAAATTTCTGTTATTTAAGCCACTCATCCTATAGTACTTTATTATAGTAGCCCTAGCAAACTAACACATATAAATTATACCACAATTCATTTATCTCTTCTAATGTTGATGGGCCTTTGGGTTAATTTCAGTTTGGGGCTATTAGGAATAAAACCTCTGAATATTCTTAAAGATGTCTTTTTTGAACATATATACTCATTCTATTAAGCATATACCTAAGAGTAGAATTGGCTAGGCTTAGTATCCTGGAAAATACTTTAGTGGTCAGAAAGAGTTTCTGTCTAGACACAGCAACTTTTCTTAGCAATACAGAAACACAGTACACCAAGGATACAAGCTGTTCCTCTGGAAAATGAAACTTACCTTTAACAGAAATGTTGAAAGGCTTTTCCACCATCCCAGCCACTGTGTTCACACTGCAGACCCAAACTCCTGAGTCAGGGGGTAGGATCTGGTGGATGGTGAATATGGCTACTGAGAAAGGATCCGTATGGTTAAAGTCTTTTGGCTGGAAAGGTCAAATACAAAAAAATAAAAACTTCTAGGGAGGTATAAACAAAAAGGTCCAGAACAATGACCCCATCTCATTGTTTAATAAGAAGTTTTCTAGGAGAGATCAAGAAGCTAAAAGCAATGCTAATATGAGTATTGGCTTATTTCCAAAGCTATTGTAGTAGCCCTGAAAGTTTATATTGGATTGATGCCCTGTCAGATCCTGCTGTTGTATTTGTGTATTTGGGAGTGTGGAGTAAACACTTACAAGCAAGGAGTCTAGTTTCTTTTACACTGCTGTTGGTAAGATGTGTTCCTTTCCAGCCTAATACCGAGATGGCTGGGTGGCTTCCTAAGTGTGCTATTAAGTGTGGTATAGCAGGAAAAGTCAAAGTCCATATTGACCTCTGCCACTTTTGACCAATTCCTTAGTTACTTAACTTCCCTCAGCCAGTTTCTACTTCTGCCAAAAAGGGGACAGGTAATGTTAATTAAGAAGTTACGTATAGTATAGTGGGTCCTTACTAAATGGTAGCATTTCCATTAACTCATGAAAAAGCCAACAAGATTTTGGAAGCTGTCAATTGGCTTCTTCTACCTGATGGGTTGAGTGGAATGAGGAACATTTGATATGTGGACACTGGTAATGGCACATTCTGTGTATCCTGCCCCCAGAAGGTCACTCATACCTGCCTTCTGGACAAGTTGATTTTTAGTCATCTTTGAGAAAAAAATAAAATCTGTTTTAAAATCTTTAGATATAAAAATACATCAATTTCCTGGGGATCACTTGTAACATACAGAAATTCTGGGTGGCTCCCATGTCTGCTGCATTTGGGATAGTTAAGAGAAAGAAGCAAAGCATGTTAGAAAGGTGCTCAGTTTTTTCTAGCAAAAAAGAACTGCTGTGATAGCGCCCTCACCAATGGTGAGCACCAGTAATGAGGGCAAAGTGAAGGTGCAGGGGAAACCCCAGGAATGCACGCAGAACTAAGGGATTCCACAGATCATAGTTTCTGAATTGAAAATGTTGGGAGCAGATTCAAGACCTGTCTATGTAGAGTCAGATAGATCATGCTGAACTCCCTCTTCTGTACTCTCCAAGTTGCTGCTCCAAAGAGCATGGTAGGAGGAGACCAATCATCAGAACTCCATGTCCTGGTAGTACCTGGTAGCACCTAAATCTCCTGCTGATTCATGGGTTGCAACACCCCTTTGGGGCCACAGGGCCACATTACTGTTTCTGATATGAAGAGTTAGAGACATGGGGCTATTGTGAGGGCAGAGCCTTACACAGGCAGACATGTACTTCTCCCCACACCCAGCTGGACAGTTCTGCAGGATGAGTGTCGTCCTTGGCGCTCATCTCCATCAATTCCACCATGGGCACATTCCCAACCTTGTACTGTGGCACTGGCCAGCAAAGGACTGCAGTGAGTCTGCTCTGCCTCCCCAGGAACAGGGCATTTTATCAAAGCTAACAGCACGCTGGCCTAGGAGGAAGCAAGCCTGGAGTGGAGCCTTTACGAGGGTGTGATTACTGCACTGAAAACATTTTATGGTGTCAGGTAGGCAGATTAAGAATGGCTCTTACATGGAGCACTGTCCCATCTGGCTTCACCAGGGTCATTTCTTCATTAGTAGGTAGTGGCCGGCCGGAGGCTTTGCAGATGGGGTTAAATTTGCCACTGTTTACTTCTATGTGATCTGGCAAATCCTCTATCTTTGGGGTCATCCTTGGCATGCCTGAATGAAGAAAACAGAATTGTGAAATAGAATCCTTAACACAGCAGCAATAGTAGTAATAAAAATAACTACTGTAGCAAGTCATGCACTGGGCAAGAACTTTGCAAGTATTTTATTGTTTTATCATGCATAATAAACTTGTGAGGTGGGTGCTATTGTGGTCTCCATTTTATAGATGAGACTGAGGCTCAGAGCCCAGATTCAGGCTCACTGGACTTTTTATGAATCCAGAGTCCACATTCTTCACCATAAGGCTGATCACCTTGAGCACAGAAGTTCGAGACCAGCCTGGGCAACATAACGAGATCTTGTTTCTACAAAAAATAAAAAAATTAGCAAGGCATGGTGGCACACGCCTATAGTCCCAGCTACTCAGGAGGCTGAAGCAGGAGGATTGCTTGAGCCCAGGAGTTCAAGGTCGCAGTGAGCTGTGATTGTGCCACTACATTCCAGCCTGGGTGACAGAGCAGGACTCTGTCTCTAAAAATAAAAAAGAAAAAAAAGAAAAGGAAGGAAGGAAGGAGGGAGGGAGGGAGGAAAAGAAAAGACAGAGAAAAGAAAATGTCAAGAATAGGCAAATCTATGGAGAGAAAATATAGTTGACCCTCAAACAACATGGGTTTGAACTGCATGGATCCATTTATACACAGGTTTTTTTTCAATAATGTATTGGAAAATTTTTTGGAGATTTGCAACAATTTGAAACAACTCACAAACTGTGTAGTAGCCTAAAAATATCAAAAAAATTAAGAAAAAGGTATTTCATGAATGTATATAATATACAGAGATACTAGTCTATTTATGTGTTGATCAACTATTTATGTTATCAGTAAGGCTTCCAGTCAACAGTAGGCTATTAGCAGTTAAGTTTTGAGGGGGATTCAAAAGTTATATGCAGATTTTTGACTCCGAGGAGGGTTGGCTTCCCTAAGCTTTGCATTGTTCAAGGGTCAACTGTAAACTAATGGTTACCAGAGACTGGAGGGAGGGGAGAATGGGAGTTACTGCTAATGGGAACTAGGTTTATTTTCACATAATAAAAATGTTCTAAAATTAGATTATGGCAATGATTGCACAACTCTGTAAATATACTAAAAACCATTATATATTTATACAATTATACATTTAAAGGGGTAAACATTACGGTATAAAATTATTCTCAATAAAGAGAGTGGGCTATATTTGGTCTGTGGGTCAAACTTTGCCACCTCCTGATCTAGGATGATTTCTGAACTAGAATTATTTAAAATTTCATTTTAAGTGTAACCTTTTCTATTTGTTTCATTCTTTCTATCTCTTTGTAAAAATACCCTTTGTCCAAATCTCTCCGAAGCAGCTCTTTCCCTGTTATGCATATCCAGAGAAAAGACTGGTCCCAGAAAAGGATGCAGAAGAGGTCGGTAGAGCTCTCAGCTGGCTAATCTTTACTTAATGTGCCACAGAGATCACATGGTTTATTCCTAGTGGAATGAGAAATGAAGACTACTATGAGTGTCCATAGAGAAGGATTAGAATGCTGTCCTTAGGATTTGGAATAAATTTCTCCCAACTTCTAGATGAAAACAGAAGAGGCTTCAGGATCTTGGGATGTTGGGGCAAGAATTACACCAGCAAAGCTTGGCTCAAACACGCTGAACGTGGCCCTGACTACAGTGTTACCTTGCTTTACCTTCTTTCTCACATTGGAGCCCTTGTCGTCCTGGAGAGCAGAGGCATCCTTGGAACCGGTCACACATCTCCCCATTTGTGCAGCTGCACCTAAGTTTACAATCTGGCCCATAATAACCAGGGAGGCATGCTGTAAACAAAGACAGCAAAACCAGAGTTAATACAGGGGAATGGGGAAAATTAAGGCTGTAGAAGGCTAGTTTTATTTTTCTCTCTGATCTATCAACCTTGCTGATTCATATAAGGTAGGGTTGATTTATCTGAATTACCAGGAACTTAAAGGGTTGGGAGTTCTGCCTCCACTAGAGATGAATAAGCTTCTACCAGACCAGCCTTCTCATGGATACAACTACATTCAGAAAACAACTACCTGAAAGCACAAAAGAGTGGAGTGGGGAAAACCAAAACAAAGCCGGTTCTGGAAGGAAATTGAAATTTGGAAGATAGCTTTTAACCTAATTGTTGGGCACAGTTAACATGATGTGAGGAGGCTAAAACTCCAAAGAAAACCTGCAATCTTGCTGGCCTGATGAATCTGTGGACAGAGACAGGGCAACCACAGCCACTGGAAAGTGAGGGGGAAAACCAGAAAGGGAGTATCAAAGAGAAGTCCCAAACCTTTGGCTGATCCTTGAACCATGCATGCTTGGTGCAGACTCAAAGCAGCCCAGCTAAAGATAAAAGAACTAAACTGAGTTTGACCTGATGCCCAAGAGTTTTCAGTTTGAGTCCTACCAAGTTAATTGCCTGCTATTATAAAATAAAACAAAACAAAATCAACATCCTCAAAAGACCGTATCATACCCCAGAGTTTCCACAATGTAACAGTCACAATATCCAAGATATAATTCCAGATTACTCAACATTAGAAGAAATAGAGAGCTATAACCTATTCTTGAGAGAAAAGAAACTCAACAGAGATCGATCATGACCACCCAGATGTTAGAAATAGACAAGAATTTTAAAGCAACTATGATAACTACACTCAGTGAAGTAAAATACGCTCACAACACATGAAACAATAAGAAATTTCAGTATAGAAATAGAAGCTATAAAAAATAACCAAAAATAAATTCTAGAATCGAAAAATGCAATGTCTGAAATAAAAATATCACTGTAGAGCCTTGGCAAAAGAATGGAGATGACAAAAAAGTGTATGAACTTGAAGCTAGACCAACAAATATCTAATCAGAAGAACAAAGATAGGGAAAAAGTTAGAAAAAAATGATGAGGGCCTCAGGGACCTATGGGACAATATCAAAAGGTCTAACACATGTAATTGGAGGTCCAAGAAGGAACAGAGAGATAGGGATAGAAAAAATATTTGAAGAAATCATGATTTAAATTTCCCCATTTGTTGAAATTTACTCTATACTTTGTTAAATTCCAAGGAAAACAAATGTAAAGAAAACTATACCTAGGCACATTATGGTCAAACTGCTGAAAACTAAAATATCAAGAGAATTTAAAGCATTAGTCTCTTTAAGCCTGTTTTCAATTTTTACTGTACAGAAGAGTATTTCAGCCACTCAATGTGCAAACTGTGCTTCTTTCCTTAAATGAGCTCTTGTGAGGACAGGGTAAAACCACTAACCACTATTTTCCCTCTGGCACTCACTGAACCTCCTAGGACAGTTCTTAGAATTTGGTGGATGATGAATGGATTCTGTTGGCTGGCTGTCCTTATTGTGGCCAACTGTAACATCACTAGAAGACTTTCAACCAAACTGCTATAGATGCTTGCTCTTTGGGGCTCTGATGGTTTGTTTCAATAACAAAAATGACAAGATGTAGTCTTTACTTTTGTATCAATCACAAATAAGCAATCTACAGATTCAGCGCAATCCCTATCAAAATTGTGATAACATTTTTACAGAAATTGAAAAAAAAATCCTAAAATTCATAAGGAAACACAAAAGACCCAGAATAGCCAAAGCAATATTGAACAAGAAGAACAAAGCTAAAGACATCATACTACCTGATTTCAAAATATATGACAAATCTATGGTAACAAAACAGTATGGTACTGGTATAAAAACAGACATACAGACCAATGCACCAGAATAAAGAGCCCAGAAATAAATCCACAAATTTTACGGTCAGTTGATTCAACAAAAGTGCCAAGAACACACAATGAGGAAAGGATACTCTCTCCAATAAATGGTGTAGGAAAACTGGATAACCAAAAGCAGAATAATGAAATTAGACCCTCATCTCATACTATATACAAAAATCAACTCAAAATGGATTAAAGACATAAACATAAGATCTGAAACTGTAAAACTACTAGAATAGGGGAAAAGCTTCTTGACACTGGTCTGAGCAATGGCTTTTTGGATACCACCCCAAAAGCACAGGCAACAAAAGCAAAAATAGATAAGTGGTATTGTGTCAAACTAAAAAGCTTCTCTGCAGCAAGAAAACAATCAAGAGAGTGAAGAGATAATGTACAAAATGGGATAATATATTTGCAAACCATACATCTGATAAGGGATTACTATATAATATATATATAAGGAACTCAAACAACTCAATAGCAAGAAAATCACCTGATTCAAAAATGGGCAAAGGACCTGAATAGATATTTCTCAGAAGAAGACAAGCAAATGACCAAAAAGTATATGAAAAATATTCAACATCACTAATTATCAGGGAAATGCAAATCAAACCACAATAATATTATCACCTCATACCTGTTATAATGGCAAGGACGTACAGAAAAGGAAACCTTCCCTGGTGGGAATGTAAATTGGTACAGTCATTATGGAAAATACTATGGAGTTCCTCAAAAAAATTAAAAATAGAACCACATGATCCAGCAATCCCACTTCTCAGTATATATACAAAGGAAATGAAATCAGTATTTCAAAGAGATATTTGCACTCCCATGTTTATTGCAGCACTATTCACAATAGCGATGATATGGAATCAACCTAAGTGTCAATCAACGGATGAATGGATAAGGAAAATTTGATACACACACTAGAATATTATTCGGCCTTAAAAAAGAAGAAAATCCTGTCATTTACAACGACATGGATAAACCTGGAGAACATTATGCTAACTGAAATAAGCCAGGCACAGAAAGATGGATACTGCACGATCTCTCTTATATGTGAAATCTACAAAAGTTGAATTCACAGAAGCAGATAGAATAGTGGTTTCCATGGACTGCGGGGTGGAGGAAATGGGGAGATGTTGGTCAAAGGGTACAAAGTTTCAGTCATGCAGGATAAATTCTGGAGATCTAATATACAGCATGGTGACTACAGTTAATAAAACTATATTATATACTTGAAACTTGCTAAAGAAGTAGATCTTAAATGTTGTCACTGCAAAAAAAGATAACTGTGACAGGATGGATATGTTAATTAGCTTGACAGGGGTAATCATTTTACAATGTATATCAAAACATCACATCATACACCTAAATATGTACAAATTTTATTTCTCAATTACATCTCAATAAACCTGGGGAAATTTTTTTAAAAGTCTCAACTACCTTTACTTTTTACTCAGAACCGGTGATGGAAAGGTTGTGCACTATTTATTCTAGTAGACACTGGACCTTTCCTCTTGGCACAGAGCTCTGAATGATTAAAATTATTTAACCTATTGGTTTTTTTTTTCATTTATGTGGCTACTAGAAAATTTTAAATTCTGTATGCAGATGGCTTATATTTCCACTGAACTGCTCTGCCCTGGAGCATTGATACCAAGTTGCTGGGAACTCCATCATAGCTCTCATTAGTGCCATATATGTTTACCTTGTGAGGTAAACACTGGAAAGCCTTTGAGTTCTGGCTAATTCGCCACATTAACATTCATTAGGGAGAGTCTGCATGTTCGGCTGCAGGTTCATGTTCAGCTACTGTGCGACAGAGAAGTGAAACACATGCCGGAATGTAGATGTCAAACGCACACCACTGAGTCTGTCAAACAGGAAAGTGTATTTCAGAAAGGACAGAGGGACTCTGAGTAGGTGAAGTTAGTACCGCTTGAGTAAAGTCCACAGCAGATAAGATCTTAACTTCTATTTTTAAACCACAAATTCCATCTGGATCTGACCTAGAAGCTCTGATTTTTATGGCCCACTGAAAAAAAAACAAAAAATTCTATGATCTTCCTATACAAACGGCAGTTTGAAAACCAACAGTATTGGAACCACCTGAAGCTTGTTAGAAATGCAGAACTTCAGGCCCCAGTCCAGATCCAGCAAATTAGAATCTATGTTTTAATCAGATCCCCAGGTGATATGTATGAAAAGTACTTTCTATGAGGTCCACAGTCTTACTGTGAAAGTATAATTAACTTTGGACAAAAACATCTATGATTCAAAACCCTGTAGCCCATCAGTGGGTAGTTGATTAAGCAGTCCAGCTATATCCTACATTGTGATTTCTAGCAACCTGGATCTCCTTTATACACCTGCTAGAACTTTTTCTGTTCAAGGGTGTGATTGGTGCATACCTTCATTGCACTGCAAACCCTTCCAGCCTGTGGCACAGGAACACCCATAGGGGTCTGGGAGACAGAACACGTAGGACTTGCATCCCTCTGGTCCACTACACCTTTCTTTACAAGTTCTACCAAACGTGTGCAGTTCACAAGCTTTGGGAGGAAAAAAAGAAAAGCTAATTCAGAGTCAAATATGCAACCCCTTGAAATGCTGCTTAAATTCTTCTTTGGCTTAGTCTCTACTAGACTAGAGAACGTGGAAAATAGTATGACCTCAGCTGTGGCATGGGCAGGATGAACACGCACTTATGGCCCATTTTACAGATAATGAAACTGCCCCACAGAGCCACCACCACTACCACCACCACCATCAGGGTCACCACCCACAGTTATACAGGTTGTACACTGCACAAATCTAGGGGTGACATTCACATTGCAGACATCATAGATTTGTATACTTATTATAACTTTCCAGTGGTTGGCAATAAAGAACCTTAAGGAAAGGGCACCTTTTTCTAATTCACACAAAGGTATCATATGGTCTAATGGAGGCCATTTAGCTTCTATTACCATCTGTGTCCAGATCTAAAATTCTAGATCCAGCAGCAATGGCTTTTTAAATCCACAACTTACTTATCAAGAATTCTGGACTTACCCTTCTCACATGTCTTCCCCATAAACCCAGGGGGACAAATGCATTCTCCAGTATCTTCATGGCAGACACCATTATTCACACAAGCAGTACAGAGATGGTTACATTCAGGTCCCCACTTTTGAGCTTCACATCCTTTTGTTAAGGAAAACAAGACTGTAATGAGTAGAGCACATTCACTCAACAAACCTTTATTGAGCACCTACTATGTGTAAAAAGAAAATAACAATCTCAGGACCACCTCCACCTCAACTCCTTATGCAAAAGGGGAGGTAAAGGCCTCAGGCACCTGTGAAGATCGGGCCTCACAGATCATTCATTAAGGAAATTCCTTGCTGGCCTCCCATAGCGAGGACATGCAAATTGTAACTTTAGGTCTGCAGGCTAAGTCTAGCTCCTAAAACTGAAGTCTGTTCCTATTCCACACTAATAATGAATTACAAGTTTATCTTCACAAGAACAGAACAGTGACAAGACAGGATCAGACATTCTTCCACCTACCCAGGAACATCTATATCATTGATGTTTCCTTCACTCCCTTCTCCTCTAACATTTGCCTTATCTTATATAAAATGTAGGTTTTCCTGGGTCTCACAGGAATGTAACCATTTTCTCTCACTACCCCACACACGTTTCTTTCTTTCTGTATGCCTTTAAATGCTGAAACTTCCAAATTCTCCTTCAGAAAAACAGCCACAGGTTTGTCTGTGGTTTGTGTTTTTCCTGAGTGTGTCTTCAATTTTGGCTTAACAAACCTCTGATGATTGAGATCCTTTGCCTTGGTCGCTTATTTTGGGTCAACATACGTGTCAATCATTTTAGTGGACACTGGTAACTGAGCACAGAATATAGTCTCTCTTCTCTAAAAGGTAATAGAGACAGAAATGTAAACAGGAGATGATGCTAGAAACAAAGACGAGGAGTACTAATGCTGTCTTGGGCATGGAAGAGGGCATAAAGGAAGGCTTCCCAGAGGGGGTGGTATGTGAGCTGAATTTGCGAGGCCACCTAAGTAGCAAAGAAGATAAGGCTGGAGAGTGTGTTCCAGGCAAAGACAAGGCATGGGAAGGAACACAGCATGTTCAGGGACCTGTAGGTACGCTTAGACACTGGAGTTGTAGTTTCCACAGTGGGAATCTCTTAGAAATGCAAACCTCAGACCCCCTACCCACAACATACTGAATAAGAAACACTGGAGGTAGCCTAGTAATCTGTGCTTACCTAGCCCTCCAGGTGATTCTGGTACATGCTAGAGTTTGAGAACCTCTGGCCTAGAGAATGTGGAGAAGGGATAAGGCTAAAAGGGAAATAGGAACTAGCAGCATCCACCTATTTTTCAGCTGATAAAAATGGAGTGAAACAAGACAGGCAAAACCTAACATATAAGGATGGTAAAATCCTTCTAGAATCAGATTTCCTGGCTACTTCTCTCCAACCCTTGGTGATTTTAGATTGTTAATTAGATTAAAAGATACCTTCTAATATGAGGAAAACCCAAGGGGATTGGATGATCCT
The DNA here is from genome assembly GCF_000956105.1 of Propithecus coquereli. NCBI lineage: Eukaryota > Metazoa > Chordata > Mammalia > Primates > Indriidae > Propithecus > Propithecus coquereli. Next base: position 4,676,456 of record NW_012134525.1, on the reverse strand, counting down.
TTGTGATCAGGAATTTAGTTTCATTTCTCATCTGAAGAGAACTAGTGTCTCTGCCCTGTTAGTCTCACAGTGGTAAGCTTGGACCTGTGCCTACAGCTGATGTAACCTGATAATTTCTTTCCAGGAACTCCTGGTTATCAGTATTTTCTCTACAACAATCAGGAAGACTGTCAACACAGACCATTTCTTACAGTCTTCCACTTAGTAGATAAAGGTACAAAATATCTAAAAGCAAATATTAATATAATCCTCAATATGTAAAGGGAAAGAGGCTACGAACAATTAGTGATGTCTTAAGAGACCACAGGTTATTTGCACATGTTGGAAACTAATGATGGCAGACAATGTCAATGAAAATGAGTTCCCTGCTACATTAAACTATGTTCTCTAGTCCTGTACCTACCTGTAGACCTATCCCAACCTTCACACCTAATCCTGGGAAGGAGAAAAGGATACAGCTCTAGAGAATAACAGGGATTATCTCTTGGGGATTAGAGAAGTCAGGAAAAGAGTTTGTTGATAAGCAACAAGTATGCAATTAGACATCTATTTTCTTGAAAGCCTTTTGACTCTGTATTTTAAGAAATCAGATATTCACAGCATACAGAGAAAAATTCTATATTGTGAGAAATCTGGTCAGGAATTGAATTTATACAGAAAAAAATCCTACAAATATAATCATTATGATTTTTAATACAAAATCTTTAAGCACTATTTCTAGGCTTCAATTTATCCTGGAGAAATACCCCATAGCTTTGAGAAATGGACAAATGCCTTTAATTGTACATCATTTTTTACTAAACATCAAAGAACTCCTACTGGGGAAAAGTTTTCTTAAATGGAATTGACTGTAGCCCAACTCGAATTTTCTTAGAATGATTTTAGATATTAGGAGTGCTTCTCATACTGTTTCATTAAAACACTCCTAACACGAGGGAATGAACATGTACTCCTACCAATCTCAAAAGAGACAACTTGGAAATCAAAATGTGTTTAAAATTTTTTGCTTTATCTTGAAAGTTCAGATGAATTTCAAATTCTATACTATGCTAAGTCATGCTTGTTTTAACATTTAAAAAATTTCTAAAAGCTTTAAGCCTTTTACCACTGTGACAATATGATATAATAAGAAGTATATGTTTGGTCTCTGCCGGTTCCTGGAACACAGATACTAAAAACCCTTGGAATCTCTAGAGAAATAAGAGGGCCTTGGCTGGGTGCGGTGGCTCGTGCCTGCAATCCTAGCACTCTGGGAGGTCAAGGCGGGAGGATAGCTTGAGCTCAGGAGTTCAAGACCAGCCTGAGCAAGAATGAGACCCCATCTCTACCAAAAATATTTAAAAAATTAGCTTGGCATCGTGGTGTATGCTTGTAGTCCCAGCTACTTAGGAGGCTGAGGCAGGAGGCTCATTTGAGCCCAGGAGTTTGAGGTTGCTGTGAGCCATGGCACTCTACTCAGAGCAACAGAGTGAGACTCTGTCTCAAATAAAAAAAAAAAGAGAGCCTTTTGTATGCTAATGAGATGACTGGTGGATGGAGATCCTTAGATAGCTTCATGATGGGGGCTGGTCACCAGAAAGACCAAGGCATGATTGGGACATCCAGCCCAAACCCCTAATTTCTAGGGAGGGACTAAGGGCTGAAGGTTGAGTTAATGATTTAATCAATCATGCCTACCTAATGAAGCCTTTATAAAAACCCAGAAGGACAGGATTCAGAGAGCTTCTGGATCACCGAACACATGGAGGTTCCTGGAGGATGATGCGCCTGGAGAGGGCATGGAAGCTCCGTACTTCCTTCTCACACCTTGCTCTGTGCATATTTCCATCTGGCTGTTTCATCTATATCCTTTGTATATTCTCTATACTAAACCAGTAAGTGTGTTGCCCTGAGTTCTGTGAGCCATCCTAACAAATTAATCCAACCTAGGGAGGGAGTCTTGAGAACCCCCAATTTATAGCGGTTTGTTAGAAGCACAGGTCACAGCTTGGGGCCTTGCAACTGACATCTGAATTGAAGGCAGTCTTATGCGACTGAGTACTTAACCTGCAGGATCTGACACCAGGTAGATAGAGTCAGAATTGAGTTAAATTGTAGGAAACACGGCTGATGACTGCTGGAGACTTGCTTGGTGTGTAAGAAAACCCCCCCACACACACATCTGGTGTCAGATGTGTTATGTTCATGAGAATGGAGATTAGGAAAAACACTCTGGTTTTCCCATCTCAAACAACCATGTATCAACATCTGATGTTTCTGATATTCCTAGGAAATGTACCCCCCTTTTATCCTCTGTATATGCCTGGTACCTGGTGTTGTATCAGATTATAGAGAAACTATCTAAATGAAATAAATGCAAATTGCTTCCTTGCCATTTGGACTTTCCTGTGTAGTGGAATAAAAGGGAATGTTACTTGCTTTTCCCAAGTCAACAGAAACTTCACATAGAAGTAATTGTAAAGCAAACTATTGGAAGCTGAAAACTGTAGTTCTGCTGTCATCATAAGTTATATTTTTCTAAAGACTGGTCTTATAAAAAGGCTGCTCTAACATTTAATAGAAGAAAAGTCAAGCACAGTAGTCATCTAGGAGGAAACAAATCATGGGTATATAGGCAGATTCCTCTTGACTCAAGCTCAAATAGTCCTGCCTATAAAATACCTTGCTATATTTTACACTCATAGAGGTGGCTTAGCATGGGGCATAAACTAGATGAATGACACTTTTCATACTTCTGTTGTCGAATTTCAATATCTATTTATCTAATTATACATGTCCCTGCCCTGATTGGGAATTACCCAAGGGACAAGGATTTATCTTATGAGCCTGTATTCTCAACACCAGCACAATTCTTGGCACAGAGTTATGATAAAGACATTTTGTTGAATGAATGAATGAATATAATGCAAAGCAAAATCAATAATCTTTATGAATTAGAGATGCCAATCATTACAGGAATGACAAAGCAGCCCAGGTATTTAGGCCTAAACACCTCAATATTTAATATCACGAATACTTAACATAGCTGGGGAAAATTCGGGACAAATCTTTGGCTTTTTATACATCAATTTCCTGTAAAAAATTACGGGAAAATGTAATGGTGATAGTTACTCACCACTTCAATACTTATAATGGGAAAAATAAAAGTTTTCACTAGTTCAAACGCCTACATTTTTCAAACCTGAAAATAAAAATCATCTTTGAGAGTTAAATGATCTGGAAAGATCCACCAAGCTCATTGGTCTAGGTTGGTGGACTTCTGACATAGGTTAGGCCAATCTGATTCTTTATCCCAAGAATTCAAAATTTGGAAGTAAAAGAAACATTGTTGAAGCTGAGTTATGGTAATGGAAGCAGCCTAGAGGGAAAGTCCACTCCCCTCCCCCTGCCACCCACCTCCCATCGCTCAGACCCAGATCTTCCCTGGAGCTTGTCTTTTCTGGAACTTGCTTGTCAGCTTCCCATCAATTTCTTAAAAGTCCTTAGTATCCTTCCAACCAATCTCTGGTTTTTTGCTTAAGAACCCAGGGTCAATTTATGTTACTTGTACTAAAAATCCTAACTACACCATCAGAGATGGTGGCCCCTCAATCACTTACTCCGGACTATCAGCCTGGTGAAGGCCGAGGTGAAGAGGTTTCCTCCTATGTACCTGGCCGAGTACACGCCGGCATCCTGGGGCTGAGCGTGAGGCAGGTGCACTTCTAATATATCTGGGACTTCGTGGCGGGGCACTGAATGGATGAAGGACCCTATTAATCGAGAAAAGTGGAGAACAATAGGTCACACACAAACACTCCTTTTTCCCCGTCTGGTCTCTTCACTTAATCAGCTTTCCCTGACCTAATAAAGAAAATGTGCTCTCACATACTGGATGCAGGAGAAGAATGAAAAGGTGGAACTATTATTCAATGCTCTCCCAATCGTGAAGAAAGGCACAGTGATAGAGCAGATAGGTTAGTCTGCAGGATCTGCTCCCAAACACATGAAGACGGAGGTAGTCTAAATTCTTATCTTCTACAAGGAGAGGTGAACATAGAGGGGCAGGCAAAGCTAGGTGGGAAGTGTCAAGTAATCCCGTCAACTTAGCAGTTAACCAGGAGATAGCTAGAATCACTGCTCTAACCTAGAAATCCTATCCACCCACAGAATTCAGAATGTTCCCCATCAGTAGTCCAGCTGGATCAGGCAACTGCAAACCATAGCTAGGAACTAGACAGATTTGGATTATATAGTTGGACCTCCAGAACTGCTGGCAATTGGCTTCCTAGGGTTACTGTGGTCATTTCCTTAATTTTATAATCAAACAATTTCACATTTTACATGACTGAATTTAGGACCTCACTTATCACATTATCATGGGGTTTTATTGTATGTACCATGTATGTGTATTCATATATCTATGAATGTATATATTTATCATATATGTGTGTATAGACACACACACACACACACACACACACACACACACATACATATATATGAGTTCCACTTTCATTTGCTTAAGTAACCAAACATCTCACCTAAGAGGGCTTCTATCATACACAGAATTTGGTAAGCTTGCATCATAGCAGCTTTACTTCAAACATCTGCCCCCAAGACTGCAATAGGACAATGATCCAATATGTTATGTGTTATCTGATGTCTCACACCACGGTGCTGGAAGGAAATGAAACACACACTCACCGTTTTTGTAAATCACTGCATCTTCTTCTTTAATCAATACCTTTTTGAAAGATATGTTCACATTATCTCCCCTGTCCACAGTCATAGTTAAAGTAGCTGGTAGGAAGGAAGCTTTTAAAGGAGAGAGAGAAAACAAATACCAAAAATGAGGTCACGCATTTTCTACAGAAGCAACTCAGCTTTGAGGTTCAGTCACCTCAAAAGATGAGGGCAGGGACTTGCTAGGAGTCAGCTAGTTTTTAGGATATGAAAAACAGTGGTAAATGATGGGTTTTAATCTTTCTTAAGTTTGTGACTTTTTTAGGAATCTGATGAAAGGAATGGTCATTTCCTCTATAAAAATATAAATATATATAAACAATGTACATATACACAATATTTGCATGTGTCCAGTTGGGGAGATGAGAACTTAGTGTTGATTAACACAGATTGAATATCCCTTATACAAAATGCTCAGGACCGGAAGTATTTCAGATTTTGGAATATTTTGCATTATATCGGTTGAACATCCCAAATCCAAAAATTCAAAATACTCCAATCAGCATTTCCTTTAAGCATCATATTGGCGCTCAAAAATTTTCTGATTTTGGAGCATTTCAGATTTCATATTTTTGGATTTGAGAGACTCAACTGTATTTATTATCAAACTAAGTCATGATATTAAACAATAAACCACATTACCTGTGAATCGGACATCCTTCTCCAATCCCTACTAAGTTCCTCAAAGTAAAAAAAAAAAAAAAAATGAATGGAATATGAGTTTCCCCAAAGTGGAAAAGAAAAAACATTTGTCAAATGTCTTTTCCCCTGGTCCTTTTGTGTCGTTGTTGTTGTTTCAAATAATTCTTATTGCTTTAGCATGCCACAGGCCTTCCTCAAATGGAATGAGTGCAATGCTGGACTTATTACTAATGGCGTAAATATGGAATACCGAAGAATAAAGACAAGGATGGAATCCAGTATCTTGCCTTCTACCCTTTAATTATACATGTATGAATTGACAGAATTATGGAACTAGACAGTGCCGGGAGAAAACAAGGGAAATTATTCTATATTTGACTTGTAAAAGCACAAGCCAGTTGACTGAAAATTTCTGTCTCTGTGTCAAGCTTGGAACACAACATTTCCTGATTCCCTTGGCTTATTGGACAAGATAAAATCTTCTAACATTCTCCCAGCAACTAGAGTTTCTGCATTCCTTTGATTTATACCATAATCTGCAGAGAGCCAAACTCTGTAGAATAAGGGGGAATTAACTTTAGGCTTTTAAAAATTAAGCCAATGTTAAAAATATAAGGATCACTGCTAAAAGAAGAGAAGTAGCCGATGTAACTTTCCTCAACATGGAGGGCAAGAGAGAAGGGAAGGAAACAAAAGACATAAAATGAGAAACAAAGGCCCAAAGAAAATTATGATATGGAAAAGATAGAATAAGATGGAAGAAGGAAAGACAAATATATGCTAAAAGAGGATCTTGGAATGAATTCAGATAAGAAAATCTTATATTTTAAAATGTAAGTTCTAAAATACATATATAACTATGTGCTATTTCCATGAACTATACATTAAACCTGATGACACCTCAGCTTGAAAATAAAGGGATAGAAAAATATATACTGAACTAATACGAACTAAAAGAAGCTGGTATTATAACATTCATACAGAAAAAAGTTATTCTAAAGCCAAAACGAATTTTCGGAATAAAGATGGTATTTACATGAATAAGACAGAACCATCCACCATCTAATAAAATCTTGTTAGAAGATTTTATTCACACATCTTGTTCAGGAAGATATAATAATCCTGAACTTGTATGTGCATCTAACAATAGAGCTTTAAAACTCACAAAACAAAAACTGACAGAATTTAAGAAACTACAAGCACAGTGGAAACTTTCAGAAAATTATTGATCAGACTGAAAATTACTAAGGAAATATAAAAAAGATTTTGATAACATGATTAAAGATCTGTTGAATATTCATGAAACCCTGTACCCAGTTATCTAATTACATGTTATTTTCAAGCATATTTTCTCCCTATTTAGCCACAAAGCACATCTCTGTGAATAACAAATTCTCTGACTAGAAGGCACCTACATTAGAAATCAATAGCAAAACACCCTATTCCCAAAGCTATGAATTTCTATACAGTTTCAGCCCAGGACCAAGCCTTGAGGCTGGTAGAGACTCCTGCTGAGGCCCTCGTGGTGAATCATCTGGTTACTGCGCCATCGTTCTCCTCTCATCTGTGGCTTTCAGATGGGTGTCTTGGGAGAGACTGACTAAGTGCTGTGAGCACTGCTGGTTTGGACAGCTACCCTGGCAGGACAGAAGATGCCTCTGACCCATGCTCAGAAAGACCCAGGCTTTAGGTTTTTCTGCTTGTTTTCCTCGGCTGTGGGCTGTGCCTGTGGACCCAGGTGTGGTGCCCTGCCAGGACTTCCCTGGTGGCCAGGTATGTGAATATTTTCATGCAGATGTTGACCTGGGGCAAACCCAGGGGAGCGTAACGTAGCACAAAGGGCAGTGTGCGCACTGCAGTCAGATGGTCCTGGGCTGGAATCCACCCTCTGCCACTTATAGGACCTTTCTGAGTAAGTTACATCAGCTCTGCAAATCTCAGTTTCCTCACCTGTAATCCAGAAGCAATAACATCTACCTTCACAGCTTGTTAGGAATATTAAACAATGTAAGCTAAGCCCCGAGGTGTTTGGAAGAGGTCAGTGTAAATAAACGGCAACACCGCTGTGCTGACATTTATGATGTGGACCTGAGGGGCATCTTTCCCTATAGTGCTAGAATGGACCAACCACACAGGGGAAGGCAGGCGGGAACTGGACGGTGAGGGGGTGGACTTCCTGGGGCTCCTGCTCACACTGACAAGGTGCTTCATCCAGCCATCCTGATGCATGCGTCTCTTGCTCTCTGCGACCTGCTCCTAGGTGCCTGTGAGAATTTTTTCTGATCATTTCACACTGTTGTTCCTTTCCATGTGGCTTGTTTATATTTTCTGCCCCTGTGTGTGAAGATTGTTTGGCTGACCGTGGCCCTTCTCACTCAGCACTGTATTCTGAAAAGAACCCAGCTTCCCCAGTAGGCTCGACTCCAATAGCTTTCCCCCTCCCCTACTCTGTGGCTCTCTATTATTTCAGACTTCGTGCCTTTTAAGCTATTTTCTCAGGGGCGCCATCACCGGAATTCGCTGCTCTCCAGCCTGTTACCTCCTGCATTAATGTCTTCAGGCTGATTGTTCTCTGCTGAGTACTACTGAAGGAGTTCCAACTTTAACGGTCTACTTCAGGCTTGCTGATGACACAGCAGCCTGGCTTGTATTTGGTATACATATTGATGTCATGTGACTTGACTGGTTCATAAAAACAAAAAGCACCTTTTAATAGTGCCTACGGTGGACCAAGTGCAGTTCTAAGCACCTTACATATTTAATTTTTATAATACTCCTATGAGATAAATACTATAATTATTCTAACTTTACAAATGAGGAAATTAAGGTATAAAGAGGCTAAGTAACATGTCCAAGATCACACAGCAAGTATATGGGATAGCCAGGATTTGAACCAGGGAACCTGGCTCTGGAGGCTTAATAGATTATACAATGTTAGAACTCAAAAGGCTGTAAAGTCCAACGATCTCATTTTTAAATGAGATTACTGAGGCCTGGGTTAGAACATGACTTAAGATTGTTTGGCTGGGCTAATTAATGAACAGAACTTAACTAAGAACACAATCCACTTATTCATTAAGGGCTGGAGAAAAAAGTAGATGGCAATAAAAGTTGTACACAAAGATATTTCTCATGGATGAAAAACAATTGAGCTAAATTTCAGTTGTCCCCTTTAATGTTGGATAAGTACTCAGGGTAATACTGTAGTTTTACGTCCATTACAACTTTGAACAATTTTCACAACAGCCCTGTGTAGACAGTATATCCACAGTTTACCAATGTGGGAGATGGAGTGAAGGACAACTGTGTGTGGAATTGGAGACACAGACTCAAGACCTCCACACTCATCCCCCAACACCAGCTCTCCAGACTTACCATTCTCCAGGCCCACTCTCACCTCTCAATTCCAGCCATTCCGAACTATATTAAGTTCCTCAAACCAACCTCGTGATCACTCACGTCCAAGTCATGAGTTTCCTTCCTTCTCTTCTACTCTTTCCCCCATGCCTCTCTGGCTCCCACTCACTCATCGGTCTCCAGGACCTTACACAACCCCTGGAATACAGGTAGGGGCTCTCATGGCTACTCTCCAAATGGCCTACATGTCCTCATTGCAGTCCACTCATGGTGTATTTCCTCTACTAGACGGAGTGTTCCAGAAGGGCAAGATCTCACCTATTTTGAAAGACAGCACAGCGTGGTGATTACATCTGGCCTCTGGAATCAGGCCTGACTTTACCTTCCCAGGTCCAACACACATCAGCTAGTGAACACACCTAAGTTACAATAGCTGTAAGCCTCATCTATTAATGGGGTCCTTAAAGTCTGCATCTGACATGTATTTGATAAAGACTAAATTAGTGGCCGGGCGCGGTGGCTCACGCCTGTAATCCTAGCACTCTGGGAGGCCGAGGCAGGCGGATTGTTTGAGCTCAGGAGTTCGAGACCAGCCTGAGC